>NW_006783036.1:5229467-5236885 GCF_000442215.2 Lipotes vexillifer | reverse complement strand
CGGCACCGTATGACCACATAGTAGAGGCTCTCCAAACACCTGCTGAATTGAATCCTGCCTGCCGTCCAGAAAAGCCATTAAAATTCTGCAGCCGGCGCCTGCCCCGCGCATCTGCACGGCGCAGCAAGAACTGACAATTCTTCCTAGATAAATATCTGGAAAGGAGTCGGGAAACAATTAAAACTAGAAGCTAATAAATGATGGAGAAGCCCATGAGCCAAGTCCTGGCCCACTTCCCAGTCTTCATTCATGCATCAAAAAACCCCAGCGGTCCGAGGCTTCAAGAGGGCAGCTGGGCAGTGGGGCTGTCCGGCGTAATATAAATGGGAATTAGATATGATCGAGTGTACTCATTGCACTCCCAACAGCAGACACTATCTCCCAACTCCCCCCTCGTGTCTCCCCAGCCAAGCCCCCTCCTCAGAGAACTGGTGACAGATGATCTTGTAACCAGGCAACCAGGCGGAGGAAAGGTTCCAGAGTTCCTCCACTGGAGCGCTGACGGCTGCGTTCTGCTGAGGGTGGCTCCCGGGATGCAGCGCCGTGACACCCTCTTCCGGACCTTAAAAAAATTGGGGGAGGGGGCAGGTGCACGAGCTATCCCCCCACCATGAAAACGAGTGCTCTGGCGTCCTCCCTCCCTGTCCCAAGCTAGGCCAGCGGCCAGCTTTTCAGGGAGACAGGTTTCCACGTCTCCCCCAGTGACAACCATGGCTATGGACGGACCTGTAACGGAAGGTCTCAGGGCCACAGTCTTTTCAGAAAAGCTCTCGCTCTGCGGCGGCCATCCTCCTTGCCTATCTGCCACCTATAGCTGTCTTAACAAATGCTCCCAAGATTCCAGGGAGCCTCAGAGGTTCAACTGGGTCAGCTGCACTTTGGGCAAATATGTGCCTACAAAGAGAATGCCCTGTATCCATGGTGGGGGGGGGGGGCGACGGAAAAAGGATGTTGGGGTTCTCAACCGACAAAATGGAAGCTCTGTATGGCAGGGAGCACGTGTACCCATCCACTCGGACAAGTCAAAATGCTTTCAAGCTGTATTAGACACCTCGAGAGCCCTTTCACTGGGCGTTTGCCATAAGCCAGGTGTCCTCACGTCCAAGGTGATATTGGGTCCACACCAGTTAGGTGGGTATCATGATTATCATGCTGATCATGGTAACATCAAGGCTCAGGGCTAGAGGGGGTTGCAGGAACATGTACCACGAGCTAGGAACTTGCTAGGAACTTGGCCGGGAGGATTTGTATACATAATCTCGTGAACTTTATTCTCAGCCCTGGTAGGAGACCCAAGATGCACAACCAGGGGGGCAACTGTGTGGCTTCCTGCCTCCCTCACCTGTGCCCTTCCCAGGGTTCATGACAGAGCCTTTGCCAGCAGTCATCTCATCTTGGGGCACTGTGTAGGATTACGGTTGGTGGCATCGAGCAGATAAGCGAGAAGAGGACCACGGGCAGATGGGCACATCTGCAGAGGGCCCAGAGCCTGCCAGGCGCCGCCCCGGGTCTAAAGAACCCCCTGGCCCCTTCCTGCCAGCCGGCTGAAGTCGGTATGCAAAGCAGGGTCCAGGCACTCTGAATTCAGGGCAGAGCTGTCATTTTCTTTCTTTCTCTCCAGTAACCATAGTGCACTTAATAAAGAAAAGGAGTGAAGTTGGAAAATTGAAAATTGGAAAGAGAATAATTTCTTTTCCGGAAGGCAAGCCTCCAGGAGGTTCCTGTGGGTATCAGAGGGTAAGGGGCACTCAGGGAGGAAATGAAGACCCTGTGTGTGGGGGGGGTGGATATCATCCAAGTATCTAATAAGGTTCTTCTGACAACGCTAAGATACACACGCAAACCGCACACTCCCTCTTCCTAGCTGCATGAACAGATATGATTCTTTCTAACATCTCTATCAGAATGGAAATGACCACGGCCAGAGACTGGGCAGACACTGGAGCAAAGAAGATGCAGAGACTGGGGCCCATCAACTCAACAGATGTCCTCACCATATGCCCCCACTTCTGGACCGTGCAGCCCCAGACCCAGAGGAGGAGGGCCTCTGACTCCCAATCTGGGGCCACAAGAAGGGAATGGAAATAATGCCAATAAAAAGAAGAGGCCTCCCAAACGCACAGGGATCCAAGCCTTCCGTGATGGGAAGCTATCCGTCACCACTGGGCTGACACAAGTGTTTTCAGCTCGTATCCCCCTGTTACATCTAAGGGCTGAATGGTTTTCTGGGAAGTGGGAGGAGCTAATGAAACCACAAGCTTGGCAGAGCCCGAGGCAGGGTGTCCGGCTAGAAACTTCTCTTTCCAATCAGCTAAAGTCACCACAGCTTTAAATCAATGTTACTGCGTCTTCTGATTTTTAAAGGAACACTTTCTTCTTGTAGAAAATTTTACAGATACAGACCAGGATACGGAAGGAAAATAGAGACCACCAAAGTAACTTCCATTAACATTTCGGTGCTCCCTTCCAGTCCCTTTTCAGTGGACTTGTACAAACAGACATCTACTGATTGAGCTATTACTGTATACAGTTTTGGTTTGTGCTTTTCTCTCTTGATATTACATTGGGAGCATTTTCCCACGTTGGGAGAAACACTGTGAAATCCTTATTTTTCATTGCTATGTGATGTTTCCCATCATACGGCTGGGACACCGTTCATGTAGCCATTCTCCCCCTACTGGAATCGACTTGCTTCCAAAACTTTCCACTGTGACAAGGACACTGCAGGTGTGTGCCCATGTTTTCAGGCATATACCTAGTTAATCCTCAGGATGGTGACCCAGAAGTAGAATTCCTGGACCCAAGGGCATGAGGGATCTCTCAACATGTTCCCAGCTATGTCTCCAGCCCTCTAAATACCGAACTGCTTTACAACTCACCCTGAAAGGACACAAGAATACCTATGTATTCTCAAGTCAAGAAAGCTTTCCACCTGATCGATAATTTTGGAAAAACATTCCCCAGAGGGGCTGGCAGGCATGCACTCTCCTGGTCCCTGCCAGGCTGACAATACCTATTGTACGGTACAGCTGTCTCCCCCGTGCACCCTAGAAGTACACCCAGCACCCATAACCCACCAGCGTGCCTCTCTGGATGCCCTGGACGCCACCTCCCTCCACATGGAATGATGCTATTGTCCACAAACAATCATTTTTCAAAAAACAAACAGAAAGGGCGTGTAGGCCAATACTTTAGCGAGGTAACTTGTCCGCTTCCTGAAAATGCGAGATAATGAATAAAAATGTTCATTACGGAATTATTCACTTTCCTCCCCGATTCACGTCCTGGTAATTACCGTGACCAGCCTAATAAAAACTGCTACAAACCGAAGGTCAACTGGCAGTTAGAAGTGTTCATTTTCATTTCAATGTATTCATCTCTGGCTCCTAATGGCCTCATTTTCTCCCATGCTCCTTAATAAATACCACTGAATTACAGGTTAAATAGCTAAATTAAATTATTGCAATTACAGCGTGCAGAGCCCTGAATCTGGGTTTACCTTTCCCAGTTCAATTAGAGGTGAAGTTTCAACAGCCACGGAATTCTGACTGCTGTCAATATTCTCAATTGCTGAGAATCTGCGCAGACGCCCAGAAATTTGGTGAGAGGGCTTTTCTTCCCCCTGCTTGTTTCTGAGGGGCTGATTGGAGCGCTCTCGACTGAAACAAAATCACACCATCAAAAGTGGTTTTTGGAAAGAGACCACAAGGCATAATTGATTCTTTTCGACTGAAAAGGGAAAAGACTTAGCAGGGTTCTGGCTAAATGCTCTGTGCATGCGTGTGTGCGTTGTGTATGTGTGTGTATGTGTGTGTGCGTACACAAAAGAAAGCCCCATCTTTTGAAGGGGAAAAGTACATTTCAATAAATCCAAATCCCCCCTCCTTCAAGCCACTGGCCCACAATGATTTTACAGGTCCACATTAAAGGGCTTGCTCATCATTTAAATATATTTGAACGCTTGTTGCTATTGTCTCACCACAGGATTAATTATCCAACATCCCTTATAAGACAGAGTGTCTTAATAATACGGAGTGCCTGGGAAGGAAAAAAAAAAAAAACCCTCACCAGTTCTGTTTTCCCAAATCCCAAGATATGAGAGTCTATTTCTTGTGAAAGAGCTCCCCCTTACTTCTCCATCCCTCTGCTTCTAAAGGCACCAAATTCCACCACGGACAGGGACTCTTGTCTGGTTGTGGTTTGTTTTGTTTTGTTTTTAACAATCTTATTGACACACAGCACGGGTGAGCGATAAAACCCCTCTAGGCCCACCCATGAGTGTTTAGAAATCTGGGGTGCTGCAGGGGTCCACATCATGAACAAGAGAGCCCACCCACTTCCCTGGCCCCCGAGCCCAGGCCTGGTCAGACTTGAAGGGAGGGCCGATTCCACCCCGGTGGGCGGGGAGGTAGGGACCCGGCTGAAATCCCATTTGGAGCTTTGTCATCCCTGTTCCGAAAGCCCACAGCTGAGCGCGTGCCAAGCGCTGAAAGGCTGGTCGCACGGCCAGAGCCCGTGTATGTGGGCAGCGGCTGAGACCCTGGGCACATCGGCTATCAGGGCCAGGGGTCTACTCCCCGCCCGTGGCTCAGGAACCCACATCTGGAAGCCCTCCAACCACGACAGACCTCCTCTGGAGGCCTGGGCACTTTGCCCCCGCAAAGGTGGAGGATTCTCTGCCCAGGGCCCAGGGAAGCCACCTTGCCCGTGACGCTGGGGTGTGGGGCATCTGTGTTCACACCGTGAGGCCCACCACTCCAGCCAGGACCATGGCCAGGGCAAACGCCTCTTCCAGGCCTGGGCCACAGCCCACTAAGGACACGTGCCCCCGGCACAGGGCAAGAGGCTGGCACGGCCACTTCCAGGTCAACCCAGAATGGCATCAGAAGCAGGGGTCCAGACAGGGAGCTCCCCAAGGGCAGGGCCTGCATGCGGGTCACCTGTTGGGCCCTCTCCCGGGCCTGGCACAGAGCAGCCGGCCCTCTGTCAATATCTGCTGATCCAGACTGAGTAAGCAACAGCCTCCCAGCTGTCCACGGGCTGGCCAGAGGGAGCCAGGCCTCCCTGTCCACAGCCAGGGGCCTCGGGGAGGCCCTCGGGCCTTTCTCCTCCTACACCACGCTTTGCTGACATGGGGACAGCCAGGCCCGGTGTGGTGAGGAGACGCCTGGGCGTTGAGGCAGGTCAGAGAGTGGACAGACGTGGCCCCAACTTTCCAGGCCCCCAGCATTCTCCTAAGGACCGGATTAACACCACAGAGCATCCAGTTTCCCAGGAGAAGTGGCCAGTGGCCCATGCAAATATTTCTACAGAGGAAAACGCAACTCTAGCCAGGGATTTCTATCCCTGGAAGCCAAACCAAGACTCATTTTAAAGAATGCCTGAAAAACAAATTGACCATCCAGTGCTTAAAATGGATCAGTAGTTGAAAAGCTGTCACACACAATTAACACATCAAATACTGGGGGGAGGAGGACACAAATGGTGACACCAGCCCTCCCAAGTACTAGGCATGTGCACATCTGGATCCCTATTTGAGCCTTGCAACAATCTGATGAGGCATCACCATCATCATCATCATTATTCCACTAGGGTGCTTCCTCCAGTTTACAGATGACAACCTAAGATTCAGAGAGGTGAAATGACTTACCCAAGGTCACACAGCTGGGAGCCCTCAGTCTCCCGTTAGAGGGCTGCCCCCTGGAGAAACAGCAGACCCCCAAACCTGGCACCTGGGTACCTCTTGATCTGCTGCCAGCAGCCTGCTCCACCCCCTCTGCACTTTGTCCGAGGCCCCCGATGTCAAGCTGGCTACTCGTAGGGCCCAGAAGTGTCTGTTCCCTCACACCCTGTGCGCTGTCACTCCCTTTGCCTACAGTGGCCTCCCATCCTCCGTGCAGCCGGGGGAAAGTCTTGGCTTCCCGTGATGGTCCCTGGATGCATCGCACTGTTCCCTGGCCATTTACCTGGTGTCCTCCAGGTGCTGCCTCCCATGTCCTTGGATCCCAGTGCCTAGAACAGTGAGTGGCCTGAGCAAGACCCTTCCCCACTCTGGACCTGGGTCTCTGGCTGGGGAGGGAGTCAGGCCAGACAACTCCCCACCCTCCGCCAAGAATCCAGGGCCGCAGAGCCCGAGAGCTCTGGGACAGGGGTGGCCACTGAAAAGCTACGTCCACAGAGAATCGTGTGGGGCTCCCTGGTCCCTGCCCTCGGCCGTCCAATACCACAGCCCACTTGGACAGGACAAACGGCAGCTGCCTTTTCCAAGCCTCCAGCACGCCCAAGCACCAGGCTGGGCCCTTCCACACGTCATCTCAATGAACTCCCCATTTCCCGGAGGAAGAAACTGAGGCTCAGACATGGGAAGGAGGTTCCCAGCCACCGAGCAGGAAGGCAGAGGCTGCTGCACTGCCCACCAGCCCCATTCTCGTCCCTGCTGCCCCAGCAGGCAGAACAGGCCTCGATGGCCACATGAGCACAGACCCACCAGAGGGTCCACTCTCATCTCAGGTCTGCACCCGCAAATCCCACCGTCACAGGCGGAAACGGTGCAGGTATCCCCAGGCTCTGAGCTGGGGGGGGGGCATGCATATAAAGGGACCCCCCAACACACACACCTGAAGGCATCATTACAGCACAGCAGCAAGCAACTACCTCTCCCTCTTGGGGCTGGATAAATCCTTTTGCAGCACCCCTACCCCAGCCCCTCTCACCCCTACCTTCGAGCCAACAGGCATCACAGAAAGGTCCGGGGTACCATGTGGTCCTGTCCTCCCAGGCCGCTGCAGATGGAAAGGCTTCTTCCTCATGGTTTGGGCCACTGTCCCTGCCCCAGACTTCCAGGCTCTTCCTGGCCCCCAGAGTGTGGGCACAGTCAGAGCTGACCTTGGAACAGAAAAGGCCGCATTGGGCATGATGATGGGGTGTGCAGTCCCCATCCTGGCCAGTTGCTGCAGTTAAGACCGATGCCCCAGGTGCGTGGTGGTGCCCGGTGAACTTTGGAGACCGGCTATCTCCCGGGGGTCTGGGGTGAAGGCAGAGGCTGAGGCTCCTATGAAGCCCCAGCTAGCCTGTACCGAGTGCCCTGAGCTCCTCTTGTCTGCCGTGACTGAGGGCATCTCGCCCTACAGTGCAGGGGGGACGGAGGCGCAGGGGCAGGGAGGCAGGTGGGGGACCCAGAACTTTGCTCCCCCCGCCCTGGCATTTCACCCCAACAGCGCACAGGTAGGGGGTGCATGGCGACCCCTCCCCCCAGGACTTGCTCCACAGATGTCCTGCCAGTTGCCCACCATGACCCCTCAGCTGCTCACTCAGCACATCCTCAGTGATGGGGCCACCGCTGGGCAGCCAGGAGCTGGGCATTGACATGCGTCCGACAAGAGTCCAGAACCTTCTCCCCGAAAGGTGACTTCCCTCTT
>NW_006783036.1:5219274-5229212 GCF_000442215.2 Lipotes vexillifer | reverse complement strand
CCCGAAAGGTGACTTCCCCCTTTCCCTGCACCCAGGCAGAGGGGGAGCTTCAGCCAAAGTTGGGGAAGGAATGTTTCAGACTAAACCGAGCGCCAACATCTTAAGTTCCACCCTTGGGTCCCTGAAGGTGGTCACGAAGGGCATTCCTTGTTCAAAAATGTTAAAAACGCTAAAAACCGAAAGAAACTCATGAACTCAGCCACAATAAGGTCACGTGGGCAATGTGAACACAGTTGCTTGGCTTGGTTCCTAATTTAAGCCCACCTGGTGTGACAACACCTCTTATCAAAAGTACCTGGGACGGGACAGGTGGGCCAGGTCCCAGACCTGTGGGTAGGTGTTCGGAAGATGCACCTCCATTAAATTACTTTTAAAGGGAGGCTGAAATGACCGTTACTTAATGAAACGTGATTTTTCACAGCAGTGGGAAGAGGGAATTAAAACAGTTCCTTGAAGGAAGGGTGGGGCTGTCCTGGGAAGACGAGAGAGAATTCTGGGGCTGGTAACTCTGATGCTGCTTTATCCTCGGCCATTACTGCAGGGTGGTGTGGCCAGTGGTTCTTCAGACCCTAAAAATGAGTGTCCAGGGACATCCCTAACTCAGAATCCAGGACCAGCTGGGCCCATGGAGACCTCCCATCTACTCTGGGTGTCCCATGCAGGTCTTATACAGTTTGGGGAAATTCAAGGATTTTCCCAAAGGCTGCACTGCCCACTTCTGACAATAGTTAGTTAAAAGCAGCCACACTGCAAGGTGTCGGCTACACTGGCATCTAAGGAAAGGGGAAAGTCAATTCCCCGCACCTCCTGTGTGCCAGGTCCCGCCCTGGGAGCTTTACAAACCTCCACTTTCCAGAGGAGGAAAAGCAGCTCAAACGTAAGTATATCTTAGCAGTCCTCGCCCCCCTCCCAGCCTTTGGGGAATGAGGTCAGGAATAAGTAAACAAACTGAGAGTAACGGGTCATGGAACGCACAATCTTCTATTCCCATAGAGCACCTCCAACAATCAAAAGAAAATACCAGCCCAACTACCTCTTAACCACCGTGAAGCCACAAAGCCAGCCCCAAGGCCTTCCTTCAAACACCTTTCCTTTGCATAACAAGTTGCTGAAGGAAGGTCAAGGTCACCCCGTAAGGGGCCACCCTTTACAGTGAGGTCTCACAGGAAGGGAACCCGCAAGGCCAGGGCTGCCTGAACACCCGAGGCCAGGGCTTCGGGAAGGGAACATCTAAGCCAGCAAGGTGCATCTGCCCGGGGCTGGAGCCGGTGGCCTCCTCGACCCAATTCTCTCTCTCTAGGGACAAAGATGCCGAATGAGCCCTGGGGATGAGAAATAAAAGGACCAGACCCTCCACTTTATGTTTTGTCTCAACTTCTACCAGGGTCAGTATGAGAACCTGTCTCCATTTCTTTGTGCTAAGTTCCATGGTGATCTGCTGTGTGACAGTCACTATTCCTTAACTCAGGGATCCTCAAACTACAAGCCATGGCCTGGCTACCTGTTTTCGTAAATAAAGTTTTATTGAAACAGCCACACCCATTCAGTACACACTGTCCGTGGATGCTCTTGCCCTGTAATGGCAGAGTTGAGTAGTTGCAACAGAGATGGTTAGGGCCCACAGAGCATAACATAGTTACTACCTGGACCTTTATCTTAGATAAAGCCCTGTCTTATCTAAAAAAACCTGAGATGAATTCTCCCAGACTTGAAGTTGATGCAAAAATCTCTCTGTCTTGAACCTTTATGCTTTGTTCCATAAGCAAATCAGAACTCACCATGTTTCCCTTTTTGCCAAGGCTGCCAGGAAGCTCAGAGCTAAATTCTGTGCTCCTCTGCTGTGTAATTTACTGGGATAACCTTTCCAATCGCTTGAATGTATGACTCCCATTGTTTCATCATTGCTTTAATGCTTCTGTTATTGGTTTACTTAAAGTAAGAGACTTTATATCCCTTTATTATCGGTGTGGCTACAGTATAAATAATAAAGAGAAAAAGAGCATGAGGACAGGATGACACTCCAGCTCAGGGGTCCCTCTGCATCATGATAAGTCTTTGAAGACCCCGCTCTCAGAATTCACCCAGGCAAGGGACCCCCGCCCCCATTCCTTCCCTTCCAATCTCGTGAAGCTAGGTGAGCTTCAGGCACTCACTCTGGTCACTTGCAGTGCCCTACCTGCTTCTGATGGGCAAGACACTCATTCACTCAGACCCTCCTGGACAGTAAGGCCTACTTACATGCTAAGACTCAGAGACAGAAACACAAAGCTCAAAGCACAGTCTGTGCCCTAGGAGCCCCCCATTCCACACAAGAAGGTGATGGACTCAGTCCAGAGGTGTGTACTAAGTGCCGGCCAGGGGAGCTGGTCCCGGAGATGCAGACGAGAGCTGGCTCTTTGGGAGTCAACAGGCTACCCAGAGTGCCTGAGGGGCTTGCCGGGCAGAGCGCAGCCAGGCCAAAGGGCAGAGGTGCCCAGGGCCCAGCAAGGAGCCCTGGAGGCCGAGCTCAGCCACCTGCCAACCACCACCAACGGGGTTTGGGCCAAGCAGTGTCCCACGGCTCCACCCGGAAACCAGGTGTGTGGGCTGGGTGACCCTGAGCCAGCTACAGACGTTTCCTGTACTCACACCAACACCGCAGCAGCAGCCTTAGGAAGACGCGAGTAGTTCATCAGTTGAAGCTGTGATGCGTGGCCTGGCTGGGTGGTGGAGCCCAGGGACAGCACTGGAGGGTGAGGCCCGAGCAACGAGGAGCTTACTGTCCCCTGGGCATCCCCAAGGGTCCTGACATTTAAAAGCAAGAGCTCAGGATCCAATCCCTCGTCCTCCCTAGCAGCACAGTTTGAACTTGAGCTCAGCCAGGCCTGCCATCCCTTCCCCCCTACGGAAAAGCCCAGGTGTCACCGGGGTGCCAGCCACAGGCCCTGGGACTTCACTGAGCCCTGGATCCCAGGTGTGGACAGGGACCTGCCCCCGCAGAGGCCAGCATCTCCAGGGCCGCCGTGCCGCTAATCACCACACTATTCACTTGGAGTTTATTAGGCAGTTGCTGCCACTGGCTGCTGGCAGGCTCTCATATTTACACCCAGCTTTCTCGAGGTCTCCCGAAGTGCGGAAGTAATAAAAGGGCCGCTCCTTCGCGCCGCTGGCGGGGAGGCTAACCCAAGCAAAACCAAGCGCGGGGCTGCGTTTAACAAGAGGAAAGGGGCTTTCGGGCTCCCTCTGGCTCGACTTCAGGATTCCGGCTAACAACCCTCCCTTGGGTGGTGACACGCCCAGCTGCCTCCATCCTGTCCAGGGAGGCTGGGGGCAGAGCCTCTGCCCAGAATTCAGCCAGACTTGCTTGAAGCATTCCTGACCCAGGGCGCAATGGGGTAGCGTGAAGGTGTATTTGCTGGAAGGACCACTCTGGCTGTCCATCCACCCATCCCCCAGACATCAGCAGGCCCGTTCAGTGAGCCAGGCAGGATGCTCACACCAGAGATACAGAAATCACTAGACAAGGTCCCTACCTCAGTCTAGAGAGGGGGACATGCAGGCAGACACCTACACTGCAGCCAGGCCAGGGCACCCAAGAGGAGGGAGGGAAGGCTCCCAGCAGGGAGCACGTCCCGGGGGTGCAGAGCACAGAGACGGCTGCACAGGAGGGAGGCAAATTCAAACCACATCTAGAGGGAGGAAAAGAAAGGCTCGGAGACCTGAGATGAGCTTCCCTCTGCTGCTTCATAGCCGTGTGGTTCTATAGGAGAGCCTTGACCTGTACAAGCCTCAGTTTCCGCATCTGTAAGATGGGAGTGGCCACTGTGATGAGGATTCAGGAGGTAAAGGATTGGAAAGACGGGGCCCATGGGTCCCCAGTCTCTCTCAGCTCACATTCCTACTGGACCCCAAAACTCTTTTTGTTGATCAAAACATATAGTCTCAGCTGACATCAGCCGGGAATTCTCAGGTGACTGAAGAGCAGGCTCGTCTCTGGGGTGCAAACCCCTAGAGACCACGGAGACCATGTGACGGAACAAGCCGAGTCCCGAGCCAGGACCAGGTCAGCACAAGGGCCTCCCCAGCCCGTGGCAGCTGGGACAAGCAGAGAAGAGAACCGGGCGGCCACAGACCCGCACCCGCCCTCTAGGGCTCACAGTGATCTCAACCAGGTACCAGAGAACACGGGTCCCTGGGGGCCGGGCGGGGAAACCTCAGCCTCGGGTGGGCCAGCGCCCACCACTCCAGGCAGCCAGGCCAGAGCAAGATCTGGGAGGGTGAGGCAGGGGCAGGATCCCAAAGAGCTCACCCGTAGCTCAGGTGAGAGGTGAGAGGCCTGGGGTTGAACTGGCCGGGTCAACCATCCTCTCTGCCTCTAAGTCTGTGACCTCACGCCAGGCCTTTCCTTCTCTGCATCCTCACTGCAACACTGGGCAATGCGGTCTGCTCCAGAGGGTCAGACTGGCTCCGGCACACACCAGCCCTCAGCGAGACAGCATCATTTTTACAACGGCTACACTTAAGCCGAGGCCTCCCACCTACATCCACCCAGTTGTTCAATGACTTGGAAAGACCCACAAGACCCAGACATTCCCCTCAAGGGCTGAGGACACAGTGCAAGGTGGTGTCTCCTCTCCTATCAATTCCCTCACAGCAAAGTCATGCCAGGATGGAAATGAAATTTCAACTTCTGGGCTGATGTGATCAGTTAGTAGTGAGTGGCAGCCTCGCTTAGCCACTTAAGGCGCCCAGGCCCAAAGGACAGAAGTACCGTGATGGACTGGTAAGAGCTGCCATAGGTACAGGAGGGGGCAACGGAGGCACACGTGCTATATGCACGCCTGACCCCGACACGTCTCTGGACAACAGCATGCCATTTCTTCAGGAAGAAACAAACAAACACAGGCAGAACACGGATTGTAGAAAATCGGAAAGCTGGGGCAGCTGGTCCAAAAGAATGGCCGAGACCAGGGAAAGGAGGGAGGAGTTGCCTAGAGTTTCCATAAATCTCTGAATTTCACCAGCAACAATAAACGCAAGGCCGTGGGCTTTCTAGTCCATCTTGCCTGCAGAGGTGTTTACTGAGAAGGTTTTCTCCAGGGAGAAAGAACTGAGAATAGATCTCTCCGCTCAGCTAGCCACCTCCCTGGCTCTGGCCCCTTTGCTCTGGGTCTGGAACAGGCTCCCAAAGGCACCCAAGCAGCTCGTGCCCAAGGACCAGGAAACCGCCATCCTGAGGTTTGGGTTCGTGGCGAGGTGCAGAGGGCCATTCAAAGAGGAGACACAGGCAGCAGAATCGGAAAGCCAGGACAGGGCAGGGGTTCCCAAGCAGGGAACTGAGGGCACGGCTTCCCACAGGGGACAAGGAGGCCCAGGCGAGCCCCAAAGAGCAGCTCACACTGGTCTAGCAGGGGACACCTGGGTACTCCAAAGCCTGGGGCCTCCACACATAGGACACGAGAGGACCCTGAGGCCGGGGCCCGGCCCTCATCGTCGCCCACTCTGCTCAGCTGCCCCCAGCGTGGGTCATCATGGAGAAGACACCTTCCTCTCTACCGACAATCACAACGATCATCATAGGATAGTCAGTAAAGGTGCCCTTGCTGGGGCCTTCCACGCGCCAGGCCCCGTGCTCAGCGCCGTGCACACACTGGAAACTAGGAAGCACCATCATCTCCTCCTAGTAAGTGAGGAAACCCAGGCTCCAAGACGGAAGCGAATGGCCACGGTCACCCAGTTAGGAAGGGGCAGAGCCAGGGCAAGCCCAGGCCTGGCAACTCCCCGGCAGGGTTCTCTGCCCGCCCATCTCTGCCCCTGAAAGCACCAGCACGGTGGCCAATAGGCACCCGGAGAGTAAGAGCCGGGGTCCCCAGGGAAGCCTGCATTCACACACTAGGGCATCATTTGGGGCTCACTCCCTCTTGGTCCTGCGCATGTTTCACTGCTCCCTGGCCCTTCACAAAGCAACAGAGCAGCTGACCATGGAGCCTGGTCTTCAGGATGGAGGGCGGAAGCACCGTTCATGCACACACATGCACATGCGTCCATGCACGCAAACACACACGCGTACACACGTAGGCATGCACACATGTGGATACACATACATATACATGTACATGCGAGCATGCACACACACATGCCTCCTTCTGGATACTCAAGTCCATTGCCCTTACTCCCCAGGGTGACCTCCTTAACAAAAATGAACCTGCTGCTGTGGGGTCCGAAGGTTCTGACATGCTGGCCCACCTCTCACCCAGAGGTTCACTTGAAATGTTTACCCACCCTTCGGAGTCCTCCATCATGGGTTCCTCCGATCTAAACCTTTTTTTATTTTCTGGGCAATTTAATGGGTAAACAAACTGCTCTTCCAGCCTGCGCTTCTCATGGTCTACACGGGCTTTTGCTTCTTACTCATAAAGAGAGGAAACTTCAACTTAATAAAGGTAAATGAACTTGAACCCCTGCCCCCACTCCTGCTGCCCCACACGCATCCCCCAAAAGACGTGATGGTTCCAAACTCAAGAAACCAAACTCTGTATCCCATTCCAAACCAAGAGCCTTCCCCTATCCCGACTGCTGGCTTCACAGGTCCATCCTCCCCACATGCCTTCTGTCTCTGTCTTTCTCAGATGTGTCCCTAAGCACTGTCCTCCTACCTGAGGATTCACCTGAGCGGTGGGCGGGCTGGAGCATCTTGTGGAATAAAGAGAAGCAAAAGCAAAATGGACCCCCCAAAAAAGGCTAAAGTTCCAAACATCAAGGGGCGCACCCAAAGCCAGAGAGACGCAACTCCAGGTTGGCCTGACGGCTCCATCTTACAGAACTCAAGTCTCATATTTCTTCAATATGCAAAGCTGCTGCTACCCCTGGCCCAGCAGAGACTTCCCAGACGACACTCCCTCCCTCCCTGCCCCCCTGCAAGCTGCATCTGGGGCTGAAGGTCAGCTTACCTGTTGCCCAGGCCCGTGGTGAGAGGGTGAGAGGGTGGGAGGCACAGGGGACAACAGCCCGGGGGCTAACCCCAGCCTCACTGAGCTCTTCAACCTCCCCGCCTGCCTTGGTTGCTTTCCCCCAAAGCAGGATGCACGGCCTTCAGACAAGAAGTCTCTGGGTCTGGCCCCTCCCCTCCAGTGACACCTCCCTGCCTTGGTTTAGGACTTGGGCATCGGAGGCTCCTGGGAAAGATATCCCAAATCTAGAGACCAGTTTCTCTTCTTCCTTCCTTCCTCCCTCCCTTTCTTTTTTTCCCCGTGCTGCACAGCTTGCAGGATCTTAGTTGCATAACCAGGGATTGGACTCGGGGCCGGGCAGTGAAAGCCCCGAGTCCTAACCACTGGACCACCAGGGAATTCTCAAGACCAGTTTCTTTGAGGGAACAAAACCTAGTCTGTCTTCTGCACCCTCACCTGAGCAGGAAACCCACCAGCAGAGGGGACCCTGGGATTCTGTGCCAGGGCCGGGCACGGAGCGGAGAGCTCACTGTACCCCACGCCCATCTGCTTCCAATTCACATGAGCAGACAGATATGGAACCCTTTCAACTGGACATTAATCATTCACAGCAATTAGATCCCCAAGACCTCGCAGAGGGAGTGCGACGAGCCCAGGAAGGAAGGAAGCCCCGAAGCGCTAAGCAGCGTGGCTGTGCCAACCTAAGTGTGCCGACACAAAGGGAGATAAAGGCCCCGGGTTGCTCTCTCTCACCTGCCGCGTGCAAAGCCCCAGCTGTGATCAGATGGCAGAGGGATGCGCTGCAAAACGCTCGGTGGATTATTCTGCAGTAAAAGGTATAATTGAAAGGATTAATATGAAGGCGATGTTTCCCTTCCAGAAATTCGAGGAACGTCAAAACGACTCTCATCTGGTCTGGTCTGACTCATGTTTTAATAGAGGAACTTAATTTTCACTTCTGAGGAATCTGGGCTCCGGGAAACATCGTCTAAGAAACACTCGTTTTGCTCCACCGACAAGAAGTACCGCCACCCCGAAAGTAAAAATAAAGGCCCCCCAGCCAGTCCCCTGTCTCCCAGAATCCACCGGGTGGGGCCTCCACACGCTGGGACAGAGCACGAGGTCTCAGGGGAGAGGGTGGGGTCTGAGGTCAACCAGGCAGGTCCTAACTTGGCGTGGTGGCCCTTCCCGTCTCGGAGGCACTGCTCAGGCCGGGCCTACCCAGAGGCACCTGGCAACACCACACAGCAGCCCCTGGCACGGTACACTGTGTGGGCAGGATGCGAGGCTCCTGAAAAGGGACGGTCTCCATATCCCGACCCTCTGGCATCCTCTGCCCAGCAGCACTGGCTCCCAGGAGACTGTGCCCCAGGACACTGACTCCTGCCCCTGCCTGAGCCTGGCCCTCACGCCCAGCAGGGGCCGATGGAACCAGGGCTCAGAGGTCAGGACAACCTGTCACCACCCACCAGCTGCCTAATTAGTGGAGGCAAGATTCCCTACCTCCGTGATGAGACATCACAGAAGCTCCAGAAACGCCCATCCCTTCCCAGACCCCGCCCTCCTCGCACCACCCGTGTGCCCACGTCTGTGTCCCTGCCCTGAGCCCCACAGAGACCCTGCCTCCCAGGGACCCTCCAGACACCCCACCCCACTCCGGATTCCAACAAGTGTTGAGTTTTACCTAAAAACCGAACCCACGATGAGCATCTGGGGTGCAGATTTCTTGCAACCAGCAGTACCTGGCAAGCCTCTGCTTATCTGCCTCTTTACCCTCCCAGCTGTATTTTCTTATTTACATTGCCCCCAGCAGGTCCCTAGCGCCCACAGCACCCAGCTGATGGATGGTTCCTGAAGGGGAGTAGGGATCATCGGGGTCGGCTTGAGGCCGCGGCACCCGAGTACCACCGTCACACCACGGAAGAGCTCCACAGGTGAGAATTTCCCATCAAGCATGCATGGACAGAGGATGCTCCAAGATACCACCAATCCTCAGGTGCTCATCACCGCATCCTGGCAGCTCTGTTACCTGACTGGCCGCAGCAGGAGTCCCTTCTCTGTGCTGCACGCCATTCACCAAGGCTTCCACAGGACCCGACAGTGACCGGGATGGCGCCTACCACCCCTACCCCAACCTGGCAATGGAGAACAGATATCCGGATCCCCTCCCCAGCTCTTCCCCACCTCTGCTCCGGCCAAGGGAGAGGTGCTCATTTATAAGTTGCAGATAATGTCACCCACCATTCATCCAAATGTGTCAGTTACATCCCATTAGACAGTAATTATTTTTTAATTAAAACTAAGAAAACTGGCATGCCTGTGCCGACTTTATGCATCTGTTATGGGTTAAAATAGCTTTTAAAAAATGTTTCGGAGACCGCAGTCTATTGTGGCCATGGCCTCTGCCAAAGAAAACGCAAGCTTGCTTATTTTCTCTGTGGGGCGCGACAGCGCCTGTGTGTGCCGGAACAGAATCGGCTGGCCGTGAAAAGAATTCTAAATAAAACACAAACATGGAATTTGGCAACGCCACAGAAGCAAGCTTAAGACTAATTCCAGCATGCGGACGGCTCTCACATAGTAAGTCTGGCTCCAGCATAAATGAAACCAGGCACTGTAAAATACCAAGCAAGTTGGAGTTTCAACTTAAAGGGACAGAACGCTGGTTCCAGGTATAAAAGCTTATTAAGCCGGCTCACACTGGCTCCATAAATCCATAGGTTATTAGCTGTTTGCTTTCAGCCAATCCCTCCTTAAAGAGATGCATATTAGGAGAGAGAGAAAGAGAGAAGGAGAAATGAAAACCATCACTTTGCACTTGACTTTTAGTGCAGCCGTTCTGGAAATACTGTGTTCATTATCTCAATTAGAGGAGAAAGACTGTCAGACCTCAAATACACACAAACCCAAAAGGGAGGGGAAGGTGAGGGAGGGCCCAAGGGATGCAAGGTACCCATCGCACTCGCACTGGAAAGATGAAAACGGTCCCCCCCCCCCCGCGCAAACACA
>NW_006783036.1:5215483-5219106 GCF_000442215.2 Lipotes vexillifer | reverse complement strand
CGGCCCCCCCCCCCCCGCAGAAACCAGAAACATCAGGGGGCGGGACTCGGCCACAGGGGGAAAGCCATGTGGATGCTGGAATACCCCCATCCAGGGAAACAGCAATGGTAAGGATTTTGATAATAATTATAGCAACAATAAAAATAGTATAGTAATACCTGCTACTGTTCACCACCTTTCATATACCAGCTGCGGCTGAAGGTGGTATAGTATAACAGGGACAGTTCTAAAGTCTAATCAAGTGGTTAAGGGCTCTGAAGTCAGACTTGCCTCAGTTTCCAAATGTGTAAAATGGGGATAACAGTGCCTTCCTCACAGAGCTGGGGTGAGTGATGCTGAGGATGGAGCCCACGGTAAGCATTTAGCAAAGCACCCCTGTCAGAGTCGGAACTTGAACTCAGCCGTCCAAAGGCAAAGCTGGCACCGCCCTGCCACACTCTCCTGGGCAGGGCACCCACGGGACTGGCCAGATTTTCCGGACTGGGAACTGCGGGCTCCCTCTGAGATTGGGGTGGGGCAGGGGCCGCAGTCTCCCCCAGAAGGTACTGAGAAGGCCAGTTCATCCCCAGAGAGAGACTTGCCCTCAAAGGCTTCAGCGGACCTCAGCGCTGAAACATGATCGCACACACCGCAATCCAGGAAGAA
This sequence comes from Lipotes vexillifer, assembly GCF_000442215.2. Classification (NCBI taxonomy): domain Eukaryota; kingdom Metazoa; phylum Chordata; class Mammalia; order Artiodactyla; family Lipotidae; genus Lipotes; species Lipotes vexillifer. Next base: position 5,218,461 of record NW_006783036.1, on the reverse strand, counting down.
CTGCAAAGTTCAGGGAAGAAAAATAATCAGAAGTGTCTCCACCATAAACACCCAGCACTGGGCGGAGGTGCAGGTGGGGGAGGGCCCTGTTCTGTGCTGAGAGTGCTTCCACACCACCACACACAACACGCACACACACACATGCATACATACACACACTCACATATACATACACGCGTATGCATGTACAGACATATAAACACATGTACTCACATATAAATACACCCGCATATACATACAAAATACACGCACATGCGTAAACATACACGTGCATGCACAAATACACACATTCATGCACACAAATATACACTCAGATATTAACACACAAACACACAGGGCCTCCTATTACGGGGTCTGTGCCAGGCCCAAGGACCTGGCAGAGGCAATGGGAAAAGCCAGGGAGAATATTACATGAGGCGATGTTTTGCTCCAAATGAAAAAGCCATGGAATGTTTTCCCTCAAGTCTTGGTTATTTCTTGCAGGTCCACTCAGACCCGGCTCATCACAGCCTCACCCAGAGGGAAGCCCTGACCCTCCTGGTCCCGGAGTTAAACCAGCTTCAAGCCTCCCAGTGGACCAGGCGTGGCCACAGTCAGGCCGCTCAGGGACTACCCCTCCCAGCAAAGATATGTGCGGCCAGATGGGGGCTCCTGACCCTCTGACCCACCCCCGTCACCACCCTGCTCCACAGGCTACTGCACCCTGACTTGGTGACATCATACACGTGCATCTTCCTGAAAAGATGCTCGACGTCTTAGAAAATGCAGACTAAAAATACCCCTGGCTTCTCAGAGCCAGTTTACAAAAATAATTATATTTTCTTAAAAAAAAGTAGATTATAGGCAAGTGTGTGTCCAGCTATTTTTAGCTTCTATCCAACTGTACTAATTTTTTCTCATAATAATCATTGCAGACTTTTTGTTTTTTTTAAAGCCACCCGCCTCTCTATTAATAACTGTGTTCTGACTTGGCACGGGGGATTGGGAGGGAGGGCACACAACCTTCCGTAAACCATGCAGGTCTGAGTGCTGCCCAGAGGTGACAGCGTCTGAGAATCACCGAATTCCTGGGGAAAGGAACGTGTGGCCATTCCTTCGGAGACCAGCTCCAAGTTCAACCCACCACGCATTTGGGGGACTCCCCGCATGCGCCTGAATCTGTCCCAGACCTCAGGAGTTCACAGAGGGCACCGAACTGGGGGGGTTCCTGGCCTGGAGGGGCTCACAATCCAGGAAGGGGTATGTCGTGGGTTGAATGGCGGCCCCCCGAGATGAAACACCCATAACCAAATCCTTAGAATCTGTGAATATGACCTTATTTGGAAAAAGGGTCATTGCAGACATAATTAAGTTCAGAATCTGAGACGTCGCCCTAGATTACCCAGGTGGGCTCTAAATCCAATGACAGTTGTCCTTTTAATTATCCAGGAGAGAAAACAGAGCCCCCAAGGAGGAGGCCACGTGACCATGGTGGCAGAGACGGGAAGGATGCGGCCACAAGCCAAGGAATGCCCGGAGCCACCAGAAGCTGGAAGAGGCCAGGGGCAGATTCTCCCCTTCAGAGGGAGCACAGCTCCCCTTCAGAGGGAGCACAGCCCTGCTGACATCTTAGCAAGGTTGGCATGATGACCCCCAAGCAGAGGCAGATAGGAGAGGCTCAGAGAGGGGCAGCACAGGCCCTGGGACACCAGCCAGCCCTAACCTTGCCCTCAGGTGTCCCCACTCTAAATACACTTTCTGCTGAACTGAACCCAAATCAACGCCCTGAGGACACAGCAGGAAGGAAAGTGAAAACTGTCCATTTGCAAAATTTTCTTCCCCTCAACTCTCAAGCTAGTGAAATGTTTAGCTGACAGCCAAAAACCAGCATCTGGGAGACGGGGCCATGGTGGGGAAGCATTTACAAGAGAGACTGATGTTAGAGACCCTGAAAGGAACTGAAGACACTGGCCCGTGACCAGGGCCACAAGCACCAAGCCTGAGTCAGTGGGGGCCGGTTCGATGCCGGACGCTCAGGCCTATTAACCACATAACCTGGGCCAGCTGGTATCCACATCCCTGAGACTCAGATTACCATACGATCCAGCAATTCCACCCTGGGTATTCACCCAAAGAACTGAAGGCAGGGTCTCCCACTATTACGCGTACACCCACACTCCCAGCAGCACTGTTCACAGTAGCCAGAAGGTGGAAATAACCGGTGTCCATCACAGGATGAATGGATCAACTCTGGTCCAGCCACACAATGAATATTACTCAACCTTCAAAAGGAAAGGTGTAACCTCTATGGGACAAGAATCTGAAAAAGAATGAATATATGTATATGTATAACTGCATCACTTAGCTGTATACCTGAAACTAACACAACATTGTAAATCAACTCTACTCCAACAAAAAATAACAATTATATTTAAAGAAATAAATAAATAAAAAGGAAGGTGATTCTGACACATGCTGTAACCTTGAGGACCTAATACTGAGTGACACCAGCCAGACACCAAAAAGACCGTGATTCCACTCATAGGAGAGCCCCAGAGTGGTCAGACTCATAGAGACAGGAAGTGGAATGATGGTTGTGGGCTGGAGTTGGGGGGTGGGGGGAGACTGTTTAATGGGGACAGAGCTTCCATTTGGGATGACAAAAAAGTGCTGGCGATGGATGGTGGTGATGGTAGCAGAACAATGTGACTGTACTTAATGCGACTTGACTAAAAAGGGTTAAAATGGTACATTTCATGTTTTGCATAGTTTACCACGATAAAAAAAAAAAAATTCCAGCACACATAGGCTCAAACCCTTGCGAGACGGCTCCCCTGGTGGCGCAGTGGTTGAGAGTCCGCCTGCCGATGCAGGGGACGCAGGTTCGTGCCCCGGTCCGGGAAGATGCCACATGCCACGGACGGCTGGGCCCGTGAGCCACGGCCGCTGAGCCTGCGCGTCCAGAGCCTGTGCTCTGCAACGGGAGAGGCCGCAACAGT
>NW_006783036.1:5201345-5215459 GCF_000442215.2 Lipotes vexillifer | reverse complement strand
TCTGGGAGGATCCCGCGTGCCGCGGAGCGGCTGGGCCAGTGGGCCATGGCCGCTGGGCCTGTGCGTCCGGAGCCTGTGCTCCGCGGCAGGAGGGGCCGCGACAGTGAGAGGGCCCCCGACCGCAAAACAAAAAAAAAAAAAAAAAAAAACATTGCGAGAAAGAATCGGTGCAGATGATCGTATGCAGCCCGTGCACACAGTGGGCCCTCAAGCAGTGGTTCCCTTTACTAGTAAAGCAAGAATAAAACAAGGCGCTGGTTAATAAAGCACAAGGAAATTCAAGACGAGGGCGCCTGCGTCAGCGCTGCTCACATACAGCTCCAAGGGCGACTCAGGCACCCGGGGGCCTGGTCCCACCAGCCATTCCTCACCTCTTATGAACAAAGGCAATCATTAAAAATGTCTGGACTTATGGAAAGACTCCAACTGCCCCTGTCTCTGCAGGTGGTGACTCCGTTTTTGCATTAACCTCCCTGGAGAAGTCCCGAGACCTCTGATCCCTTCTGCTGAAATCATAAAACACAGGCATTCTTATCACCCCGAGCTGCTCTGTGATTCATAACTTGCTCCTCTCCCTCACACCTGCCAGGTACAAGGCCAGCAGGTGGGCGGTCTGGGAGCCAGAAAGCAAGAAAAGCTGTGGTTCCCAGACCCAAGGAGACCCGGATTCAAATCCCACCTCTGCCATCTACCAGCTGTGCAACTTCGGGCAAGTCGCATCACCTCTCTGGTCACAGTCTCATCACCTGTGAACTACAGAATAGGATGCCTTCCTAAGGGAGAAGCTTACATGTGTGGGAAGGCCCCTGCAGAGAGCCTGCCTGATGCACAGTCGGGACACAAAAATGATGACCAGGCCATGACCCGGTGGCCCCCTGCTGAGTGTAAGGACGCTGATGGGAGAGGAAATCACGGTGGATGCATCACCCACCCTGACCACACACCGTGGTCACACACACCCCCACCCCGGGCTCTCGGTTATTATTAAATAACACCCAAAGAGGGGGTGGGAGTGACGGGCAGGCTATGATTCCCCGCAGGTATGACGCCGGGCAGCTCCGAGCAGCTAAACCCCACACAGAGGGGCCCCTGCCCGCCAAGGGTGTCTTCTCATCGCTTTTTGGATTAAATTGGCCAGCCTTGATCATGTTTGGATAAACTTTATTTCATGGTTTAGACTATTTGGGTTTGATTGTGAAATATGTACAGTACGCAGCCCCTCTGCCCTGACCGGCCCTGGGGTTTGAAAAGTCAAGTACATCTTGTTCCTCCCACCAAAAAAGCAACAAAGAACACCTCCAGCTGTAAGGGCGATGAAAAGTTGGTTGGTCCTGAAGAAGGGGAAATTGCTTCCAGGGAACTGTGTACGAAAATGAGATGGGGACAGCGTGCCCTGTATTTGTTCGGCTTGCTCTCACAAACATGAACACACCTTTTCTGGGTCTTCATCATCCACCAGCACCTAGAGCGCTCGGCCAGCCCAAGCACTGGGAAGACCAAAATAGGGATATAAGTCAACCTGGTGTGTGAAGGAATCTGAGGTTGATTGATTTGATGAGAAAAGCTTTTCCCAGGTCCCAGGCCTCTTCATCAATGTCACAACTTCCCTCTGGTGCTCTGAGGGTCCAGAAACACTCTGTGTCCCCGCAAGTCACTAACAACTCAGACCCCTTAGGGGCCAGCCGGGGCTACAGAAGGCTCCCTGGGTCAGCAGGACCCCTCCTGGCAGGTACCCACACCCACATCTGTCACTGACCCACGCCTTGGAAGAAGCCTGTCCCCTCCGCCAGCCTCACCTTCTCCATCAGGAAAATCCCAGTGGTCCTCGGGGGCCCTCCCAGCTCCCACAAGCCCAGTTGTTTAACTTCCTTTAAGCAGAGAAAGGCATCATGGAGCGTGTACCTCGCACTCTGTGCTCCCCCACTGCCGTGAGCTCCTCTAGGGCAGAGACCCCGGGGAGCTCATTCCTGGATCCCTGCGTCCAGCCCAGATCAGGCACCAGCATGATCGGTGAAGGAAGGAAGACGCAGGAGACTCTCCCAGGATCGTGTCTGAATGTGGTCTGGTCTCTCACGGGTGAGCTGCTTTTCTGTTGCCACCAAGCAGCCCAACGTGAAGCCGGAAGGGAGAGCCGAGAACACGACTTCACAGCTGGCCAGACCTGAGTTCCGATCTCAGTTCTGCTGTTTGTGTGCTGTGTGACCCCCGGGGCATTGCTTGGCCTCTCTGAGCCCCAGTATCCTCATGAACAAAAGGAGGGAGCTGCCTTTCCTTACAGGTGTTATGACGACGGGTGACTGAGTGAGGTATGCAAAGTGCCCGGGACAGTGCTGGGAACTAGCAGGCCCTTTAGACACAGCGGCAAGTCTTAGGAGCAGTGATGGTGGTGGGCCGTCCTCCTCTTTCATTCATGCTAAGAAAACCTCCCAGGCAGGACTTTCAAAGAGATGGCAACCAAGTCATCATCGAGGTACGGGGTACCCAAGGCTTTTCAACAGCCCAGCCTTCTCCTTCCTGCCCCCCCACACTTCCCTTTGCCTCTGCTTCCCCCCGTGCTGGTGATCAGCAGTGGCCACCCCAGAGTGGAAGCCCATCAGGGGCACCCCCCAAGGCAGGGATCAAGAGTGGATACTTCTAGTTAGTGTCCCCACTTCCCAGATGGGGAAACTGAGGCTTGGAGAAAGAAAGCAGCTGGCCCAGGGTCACATATTGACACCCGTGCACCTTGAGAACAAGGACTAAGCACGGTCCCATCTCTGGAGCTTCCCACAATGCCTCCGGCTCTTCCGCCAATATGTGTCCACTCTGGCATTTAAGTTCAAGCATAAATCCATGCCACAGAAGAGATGCCCAAGAAGAGATGGAGCTGCCAGCGATCAAAGCACAACCACAGAATGTCTCAAACCTGGGACGCACAGAGGCAGGTCCCCACTGCAGATGGCAAAACTGGGGGTCCGAGAGGCTAGGTACAGGGCTCCCCAAAGCAAAATTTCTCTCTGTTGCCAAATCTAACTGCACGTTTCACATGGCTTCAGCTAGACGATGAATTTCCTTCTCCAGTTTTCAATATGAACTCAAGAGGGGCAGTATAGCCTAGTAGGCAGAGCCTGGGGGACTCGGTCCAAGCCGGCTCTGCCCCACACATCTTGTGGTCTCTTCCCCACTCTCTGCCTCGGTGTCCCCATCTAGACAATGAAGGGGTTGGGTGAGATGATCTCTCGGGACCCCTGATCCTAGATCATTTAAAATTAACCCAAGCCTTCAGGTCACCAGAGGCGGACCCATTTCTGGACCATTCCATCCAAGCGGAGGGCGCACAGCCTCCTCTGCCCCTTTCGGATTCCCTTTCAAGCTGCAGAACGCGGCCGCCTGGCTCTGAGATCTCTGATGTCGGTGGCCACTGCTGCTTCTTCCCATCCACTAACTGCTTTCAAGCGCTGCACCCAGCGCTGCATTAAAAATTAATTACACATGCTATTTTATTGCCAGTGCATAATGTAATGAGCACCAGCTGTGCTAAACAGCCAAACTCCTTTTTAAGACAGCTATAAAAAAAAAAAGAAAGAAAGAAAGAAACTGCACTTCCAAATGCCTCTCCTGTCAGAGCAGAAAAACAGCAACATCTTGTGCGGATTTGAACAGAACTCTTTGATTTAGCTCTGCCTTCAGAATGTCTGAAGGGCCGGCTTGGAGAGGGAAACGAAATCTGGTGAGGTTGCACCAGTCTCCACTCCGGGATGTTGCTGGGACCCCCCCTTTTATCTAAGGACAGTCATGCGCGTAGGTGGCCCTGCCCCCCACTAGGCAGCATCGCACTCCTTCTGGCCCCCAATCCCCGTCTGACGGCCGGTGGTGCTGGAGGAGATGTGAGTCTGCAGCTCTGGCGGACAGGGGACTTTTCTGGAGTCCACCCAAGCCCTGCCACCCTCCGTCCCGGGAGCCTTGCAGCTCTCCATGGCCTCTCCCGGCACTTCCTCCAATTACTGAAGGAGGTGCCTGGGTTCTCAAGGCAGGTGGTCAAGGGCAGCCTCTGCAGCAGCGTGATCCCAAGAAGCCAGCAGACACCAGAGCAGACTCCAGGAACCACTGATAAGCTGGACCAACGGCCCCTTGCACGATGTAGACACCGGCGCAGGGCGTACAGATGACTCTTTAAATTTTTAATAACTCCCCTGAAAGCCCTTCCTCCATAGCGATCCAACCACCATGGCCCCAGGGATCTGGTGAGCCCAGAAAGACCCCACAAGGAATGGGACTTTGCAGAATCAGGAGAAAGGCAAGGCAGTGTCTGGAACCTTCCCCCAAAAGAGTGCTTCTGTCCACCCACACTCACCCACACTCACTTCTCTTCCTCACCCCATACTCACCCCTCCCTGCAAGGTCTCCACGGAGGCCCCCACGCCCCACCGGAGCGCCTCTGCACCCCCTGCCCCAGACTGGAGGCATATGCACCAGCAGGGGCCTGGAGAGCGTTGCCATCTTGGGCCACATCGCCCTGCGGCTGCCCACTGATCCTCCAGTGTCAATCAAACCCAGACCGAAATGAAACTACGGCTTGTTTCTTGTTCTGGTATGAAATGTGCAAAGCACAGACCATATCATTAACATAAAACTTCCAGAAATAAGACCACTTTCCAGACAGACTGTATTAATTGCATCAAGCTTCCACAGCTAGGGTGGTCTAAGCTACGGCATCCCATTGGAAGGATTCGGTTATAAAAACCAACGCAAAATGAACACTGGGATATAACTGAAAGAGGAGAAAACGACAGATTCTACTGTGAAACCCTACTATTTACTTACAGGTATTCTTTTATCTTTACTGTCCCTTTAACCCATGCCAAGACACCCCAGACTAGTTAAATAACACAGCAAGCACAATTTCAGTAGAAAAGTAAATTGAATTTAACTTTACAAGATTGCCCTGTGATTTCAGCATATACTAATGACTGCAACTGACTCCTTCTATTAAATCCAAACACTTCACTTCCCCGAGCCGGGATCCTGTGCGTTCTTGCTGAAGACCTTGAACTTCACCAAGCGCATGTATTAATCATTATGGCTGATGACCATTTGTGGCTTTTAAATATGCAATGAAGTTTCTCAGTTCCTTTTCCACTTCCCAATGCTGGTACATGATCTGAGCCAGCCAAGAGGTTAAATGCCTTTAAGAATGGAAACTAGGGATCCAGCCTGATTCCAAACAGAGCCGAGCAGGTAATGATATAATGATGTGAAACCCATCCTGCTCATGCATGAGTCAGAATGTCTGGAGGGCTCGCCCAGCAAGAGGCATTGTTCTCAGCACCTGGCGTGTATGACCTCAGCCAGTCCTCAGAACAAGTCTTCAATGACCCCCATTTTACAGGTGGGGAAACTGAAGCAGAGGGTGGAAATGACTTGTCCAAGGTCACAGAGCCATACAGGACTGAGCAGCCTTCACCCTGCAGTCTGATACTCTGATGACTGCCTCCCAATGGTAGAAACCTCGGAACAGGGAAGGGTTCAGGGATCCAAAGCCCAGTGGTTCTCTGAACACCCCACCCCTGCCTTGGGAACCCCCGCCAAGTCCCATACCCAGGCATCCCTAGCATCTCAGTAATCGACACTGATCAATATGTTCTCAATATGAGGAGCCTCGTTTTTTTGTTTGTTTTGTTTTGTTTTGTTTTTTTGCGGTACGCGGGCCTCTCACTGCCGTGGCCTCTCCCGTTGCAGAGCCCAGGCTCCAGACGCGCAGGCTCAGCGGCCACGGCTCACGGGCCCAGCCGCTCCGCGGCATGTGGGATCCTCCCGGACCGGGGCACGAACCCGTGTCCCCTGCATCGGCAGGCGGACTCTCAACCACTGCACCACCAGGGAAGCCCAAGGAGCCTCGTTTTTAAATGCTACATATGTACCACACACACGTGTGTATGTGTGTGTGTGTATACATATATATATTTACACAAGGGGAAACTGAGGCCCAGAGAGGGGAAATGACTTACTCAAGGTCACTGGCCAGGTGGTGTAAAGGCCAAGACCACAGCCTTAGACTTTTGATTCCCCGGGCACCTTGGAGAAGTTCCTACGTGGCATTTCTCAGGGTAGAAATTTCAGTTTCCAGGAACACCGCAACTCAACAGAGTCAAAAAGCAAAGGGGGCTCCCCTGGTGGCGCAGTGGTTGAGAGTCCACCTGCCGATGCAGGGGACACGGGTTCATGCCCCGGTCCGGGAGGATCCCACATGCCGCAGAGCGGCTGGGCCCGTGAGCCGTGGCCGCTGAGCCTGCGCGTCCGGAGCCTGCGCTCCGCAACGGGAGAGGCCACAGCAGTGAGAGGCCCGCGTACCGCAAAAAAAAAAAAAGCAAAGGGGACCCCTCCTTCCCACTGTGACCATCAGAAGGAGATCTGGGGTTGGGGTCCTGGGAGGCGGGGCTGTTTGGGATGCCGCCAGCCGGAAAGGTACACAAACACACATACCTGTGTGGTTTTCTCCCCCATAATATCACATCCTTCTATAAATAACCTCAAATGCACTCACGGGCATGCAATTAACCTGTGTGAAACACAGTTACATCAGGGTTTTCCATATTAATTTGAAGAGATAGGTTCAGTGCATCCTGATCCGAAAAGGGACAGAACAAAGTAAGGACGGCGGCCCCTCTCCGTCTTTACAGAGGACTGCTTCTTCCTAACGGGTTACTGGGAATTTAATGGCTCCATTCAAACAACTAATTAAACAGGCACTAAAAACACTTCAGCAAACAGCCCAGTGCAGGAACAGAAGCCACAAAGGGACCAAAACCACTGGAATAGGATATTTTCAGGTACTGAAACCGATCTGAAAATACGATGGCACAACCTGGTGCAGGCTAGTTACCGCAGACCCATCGACGAAAGATCAGTGCCGGCGATCAGGGTACAGCGTCGGAAGCTGAGGGTCGGCCCCTTAGCAGGTCAGGAGGCGAGGTCCCAGGGACCCCAGGAACAGACACAGCCCCACCTCACTCCCCTCCCCAGCACTGCCAGCAAAAGCACAGGGGCTGTTCACGGGCTCTGAGCCCTCACGGCATCAAATTCTAAAGTCGAAGAAGGCTCTAAGCCAGGTGAGCCAACGCCAGAGGTGAAGCAGGTGCAGGATGAGTGACCCAGGATCAAACCCCACCTCTGCCCTTCCATCCCCTCCCTACAGGTCCCCATTCCCACTCCACCACCCGGCCCACCAGACTGCAAGCTGCAGGAGGGCTGGGACCTGCCATGATGGACCGCACTGTGGTCTGCACAAGAATGAATGAATGGGGGGGGTTCCCCGGCGGTCCAGTGGTTAGCACTCCGCACTTCCAGTGCTGGGGGCCAAGGTTCAATCCCTGGTCGGGAAACTAAGATCCCACAAGACGCGCAGTGTGGCCAATTAAAAAAAAATAAAAAATAGAAAAAATGAACGAATGAGTGAACAAATGAAGGTGAGCCTCATTTTCTCATCTGTAAAGTGGGGACAGTAAACCCACCTCCTAAGGTGGCTGTGAGCATTAAATTCAAGAACGCACACAAAATGCCTAGCACAAGGCAGCGCACAGTAGGCCCTCAATTCACGGTCCCTACAAAGAAGCGGGTGGCACTGTGGCTGAGAGAGTGACTGGGTGAGAACATCCCCAGGATGTAGGCAGAGGCATGGGGCTCAGCGGGAAGAGGGGCGGCCTTGTTGGGAGGCATCCTGACAACAAATCCCAGTTCTGCAACCTGGGCCCAGCCACTCACCCTCCCCAAGCCTCTGTTTCCCCATCTGTAAAACAGGGGTGTTAACAGCTCCTGCTCGGCACCACAGCTCCTAAGCAGAGCCAGAAGTTAAGCAAAGTGGAAAGTTAAGCAAAGCCCCAGGCACTCCACTGCCAGGGAGAGCGTGTTCCCGCACCACAGAACTTAACCAAGTCCAGTCATGACCACTCAGGCTGATCTTTGACAGTACGGCCCCCCGAGTGGTTGCAGGGCTGCAGCACTAATTACAGGAAGCCATTAGAGCAGGGCAGCCACCCAGACGGAGTAGGCATCCCACACTCAGCAAGCAGGGATCACAGCACAGACCTACGGAGCTGGGACCGGAGCCCCAATCACCGTGGGCACCCGGGCAGCCCGGGGCAGGGAGCCGGCTTCTTTGTAAGCTCTTGCGGACTCCTTCCCAGGTGATTCAGTCTTTGCTTTGTGCGTTCAAGACACAACCCCAGTACCTATGATGTCACGATCTGTCACAGCAAGGGGTGCTGAAGGCTGCAGGCCACCCCACCAGCAGGAAGGATCGGGGAGCTCTTGACCCTGGAGCTGGGCCGCCTGTGGCCCTCTGCAGAGCTGTGGCTCTAACAGGGACCATCCCTTGGGACAGCTTCAATTAAAAGCAAAACCTACCCAATAAACAGTTTTCCTTTTACCACTCGAGTCAAGAGAAAGCCTGCAACGTACCCGGTGAGAAAGCAGGGACACAAAGAATCTGCCCCGGCTCAGCACCAACCCTCTCCTTTCCCAGCCCCTGCAGGACATTCGCCACCACCGGTGTCTGTGTCAGCATCCCGGCTCCCGTGGCCTCAGTGCTTTTTGCATCAGGCTCCGCAAAGATACTGGGCAGGAGAGGCTGGAATGAGAGGTCCCTGCCTGCAAATTCCAGGGACCCCAGGCCAGAGCAGGAGTTTGGGTTTTGCTTGGGGAGGGAGAAGGGATGTAACAGAGAGCAGGTCGGGTCGCCACACTGCGCTGTCTGCCCACCTGTATAATGGGCAGCCACTCCGACCTGGAGCTGGGCGCTCAGCCCCGCCCCCTACCCCTACCCCCACCAACACACCCCACAATGTTTCACTCCCTCCCAGAGCCGAAGCTAACAGGCTCCTTCAGAGAAAACTTTTTTCTAAAAGTTAATGGGCAACACATTCTCGCAAAGAGAAACTCAGCATTTTGGACGGCTCCAGGGATGTACACAGACAACCAAAGAATCTTCCCCTAGCCATGAGCTGGGGGTGAGGGTACTGGTTGGGGTTGGGGAGCGGGGGCGGCAGTGGCGAGGGCAGAAGAAAACCTCAGATGTTAAGTGTTATCCAATTAAACTTTAGCTAAACAGCCCAAAGAGATGAAATTTGGAGGCTGGGGGAAGGAGTTCTGGGAGTGAGACCTCAGAATGGGTGGAGGCACGGGGGTATCTCCCGACCAGTGGGGACCAGGGCACCCGGGTACAGCTCTGCCGACATCCTTCGCCATTTCCCCGGCACCTCCCCAAAAGTGCCTTCCGGGCTGCAAGTTGCACGTCTCCCCTGGGTCCCCACCTTGCCCCAGCCCACCTGGGAGAGGCAGCCGCCAGCCCTGCCCAGGGCACACCCACCATCCCCGGGAGCCCGCCCCCACCGCGGCGGTCGGTTACCTGACAACTGACACTGGCATCCAAAGGGAGCCTCCGTCTGACCCTCACCCTGAGTCCCGTCACCCGAGACAGGGCGCGCGCTGCAGCACGGCAGGGGGAAGCAGGGCGGCAGAGCGCCCAGGGCACGAAGAGGTGAAGTAATCACAGATGTGTGAGGGTGGGAGGAGGAAGCATCTATGGGGGCCATCGCTGGCAGCTGGGCAGGCCTGCACGGCCCTGGAGAGAAAACAATAGAAAAGGCTGGTCAGTCGGACCCTGCACTGGGCAAGGGCTTCAGGGTGCGGAACGGGGCCCGGGGCAGAGGGCTGCAGGCTGCCCTTCCAGGGTGGGAGGCTCAGGGTGCCAGCCCCTGTGGGGGGCTTGGCGGGGCTGGGGAAGGGGGATGCAGCGGGGACTCGGGCAGGGGCAGGGGCCAGGGAAGCGGGCGGGGCCTGAGGGGCTCCTACGTCCTCAGCTGCCAGGTTGGGCTGTCTTGGGACCAGACTTCCATCCCAGGGAGGCCTAATGCCGGGGCTGGGACAGACAGGAGCTGTTGGGGGCCCCCAATCCCAGGAAGGTTTCCCCAGGTAGGGACTTCTGGAGTGTTCTGGAGCACACTCCATTTGGGGATCTGTTTCCCCAAATCTGGGCCACCCCCCTCTGGAAGACCCAGGAAGTTCCAGGCCACCACTGTTCGCTCCATCAGGATGGGCTGCTGGTGCAGGCCTCGGACACCTCCAGGCCACCTCCCAGCGCCTGGGCACTGGCTGAGCCTCCAGCCCGGAGGACCGCCAGCCGGTGCCCCCTCCGGCCCACAGTCCTCGGCAACCGACACCTACACGCAGCACCCAAGCCCCAAGGCCTGTGGGGTGGCTCTGAACCTCCTCCCCGAGAAAGCCCTGGCACCACCCAGCACCCCTCTTCACACCTCCCCGGGTCTGACAGCCACAGCGCAGGGCCAGGGGCCTGCCTGTCTCCACCAGCCCTACAGCTCGCCCGGGCTCCCCGGCAAGGCCTGCGTTCGATTTGGCCGTTTATCTTAAATGGCTAAGAGACCACCAGGGCAAAACATCTGTGTGAAGCCCTTGCCAAAACCACAAGTGAAAAAGCCAAATTCCCTGGGTAAATAATTGAGCGGAGAAGCATCCGACAAAAGGAAAACATCAACAAGATGACGGGCAGCTGGGCCCCGGCCGGCCCTGCCAGGGATGCCACCCCGCACCCCCATGCTGTCTGCAGGGGCGGGGATCTGCCCACTCTACGGCCCCCATGAGGGACTACCCCGTCCGGAAGAGCCACAGGGCCCTGCAAGCCCACCGTGAGCCAGCAGCCTATCAGTCTTGATCGTGAGTGAGCTTCCCGGCATGCCCTTGGGGGCAGAGCTCAGCAGACCCACTACACAGACCAGGAAACTGACGACATGACTGCAGAAAACTGCAGACAGCAGCAGCCAGCCCCAGCAAAACCCCAGCTGGCTGCCTGGCTCCAGAACCAGGGCTCTTTCTCCGTGTCCCCTGTCTCTCCAAAACAGGTATTATCCAGGACCGGGGCCATTAGAGCATTTGAGGACCCCTTGCACATGTCCTGCCAAGAGGCCAACGCTAACACCACCACCAGCACCTGGCCCCTCTGGGCCAATGAAGACCTTGTGCTAGGCTAGGCTCAGGGCCCAGGCCATTTCTGAGCCCATGACACAGCCCTGGAAGGTGTGGCCAAGACCTCAGGCGCTGTTCCAGCCACAGACACTGAGCACAAGGCCGAGTCCCAGATTTGGTGCAGGCCCTCAAGAAAGGTCAGCACCTGAGACCAATGTCGGCCACCTCCTCCCGGAAGCCTGCCCTGGCTGGTCCTTGCCTGAAACTCCCCAGCGGTGGACACAGCATGTCCATCCTTGTCAACCACGTCAGCCCCGCTTCACACCATGGAAAGCTCCGGGTCATCATAACTGTGACAGCGGCTTTGTGCTGGGCCCTTACCACAAGGAGCTGGGCTCACTTCACCTCAAACACCCCACTCGGCAGGGAAGACCACCCCCCATTCCACAGGGGGGAAACTGAGGCTCGGGGAGGTCTGGACTCGAACCCAGTGTGTCTCCACAGCCTGGATGTGCCCTGCCTCCGCCTGGGGCTGCAGCTGGGGTGGAGTAACCAGGGCACTCCAGAATCTTGAGAGGAAGGGTGGGAGGGAGCCTGAGGGCCCTTGGGCTGAGTCGGGCCGCTGGAGGTTACAAAAAACAACTCCGGGCCCCCAGGTTCTGGGTGAGGCCACAGCACAGCCACCACCATTTACCATGGCTGAGAAAACCAGCAGGATGCCCAGGTAACTGCTGTCCCAGGCCGGAAGGGTGCAGAACCTGTGTGTCCATGCTTGGGAGGAAGGACCAAAGGGCGTGTCTGGCCGCACCCCTCTCCTTCTGGAAAGGTCGGGCTGAGTTAGGCCAGAGTCTGTAAAGACAAAACGTCATCCTCCAACTCAGGTAGGGCTGGGGGGCTGGGCCGCCCCCTGGAGGGGCTTCTGAGTGGCCTCATTAGACTTCTGGCCTCCATGAAGCCCACCTGCTCCAGGGACTGGCTCAGTGGACACAGGGGAGAGGGAAGCAAGGGTCAGGGGCTTCCAATCCTAAGCTGCCCACAGAAGACCCTCAGGGTGCTCTCAGAGGACCCTCTGACCTGGGGGAGGTCCCCTCATCCCAGCCAGAGCAGCTTAAACCAGAACCCTGCCCAAAGGTGGAACTCCAAAAACACTCTTCTGAGGCTGCAAAAGCCCAAGGTGATGCCAGGAGCCACCTATTGTATGATGATAGGAAGTGTCCGGAAGAGCAAATCCACGGAGACTGAGACGGAAAGCAGAGAAGTGGCCGCCAGGGGCCGGGGAGCAGGGCCGGGAGCATAAGGGCTAAAGGGTAGAGGGTTTCTTAGGGGGGTGATGGAAATGCTCTGGTGTCAGATAGTGTGACAGCTGCACAACATGGTGAACACACTCAAAACCACTGACTGCACACATTAAACTGGCGAATTTTACATTATGTGACTCTTATCGCAATTTTTTTTTAAGCCCAACGTGAAGA
Organism: Lipotes vexillifer; assembly: GCF_000442215.2. Taxonomy (NCBI): domain Eukaryota; kingdom Metazoa; phylum Chordata; class Mammalia; order Artiodactyla; family Lipotidae; genus Lipotes; species Lipotes vexillifer. Next base: position 5,203,031 of record NW_006783036.1, on the reverse strand, counting down.
CTGTCTCTGGCCGCAGCACCTGTCCCAGGCCACCTCCCAGCCCCGGGGGTGGCTCTGCCTTGAAAAGCGCAGCCAGGGAATCCAAAAGGCACTTGACAGAGGACTTGAGACCCTGTGATGAGACTGTGCACCTAAGCACAGGCGGAGGAAGCCCAGAGCACAGAGGCTACGCTGCCTCGGAGACAGGCCCACGTCCGAGAGAGGCCCACGTCCGTCTGCTCCGCTGCCATCTCCTGGCCGCATGACCCGGGCTGAGTCACTGTCTCAGAGCCTCGCCTTTAAAGGAAGGTCAGGACACGCCTGGCCAGAGCCAGGCTTCTAGTAAACACCCAATAACCGTCACTATCCTTCATTTATTTTCCATTCTGGAACTTGCTCTAACTCCCTATGAGTCCTCCCCACAGCATGGCAGCAAAGGCCACCACCACCCGTCCCCACAAAGCCCTGAAAGGCACTCCTTTAAAAAGGCACTTTCTTTTGAGATCTAGGCCGGCTCCCCTCTGGAACTGGAACAGACACACGTGTACCGAGGTATGTGGCAGGGGGATGCCAAGACGCCACCTCAGCTTTACGTGGGATCCAGGTGGCTTAAAGATAAAATCCCGGCTGGCTCGATTCCTTATCATGGAAGTTCACTTTGGTTAAAGGAAAAAGAAATAAACAATGGCTACATATGTCATCTCATTTAAGCCCAGCAGCCTTCCTATCAGATAGCTATTAGGACCCTCCTCTCACAAACAAGGAAACTGAGGCTGGGTGTCCAACGCCACAAGGCTCAGAGGGCTGAGACTCTAGCTCTATGCAATCCATACAGAAAGGTACAAAATGACCAAAATGAAGACCCCTAAGATGTTTCCTAAGCTCCAAATGCGGGTGATTTTGAATGCCTCCATTCTGCGGGAGTCTGTAGCCACCCATCTCCCTTCTAGAGGGGCCCTGCAGATGGTCCTGCCTCACTCTGCACACATGCGCACTACCCAGCAAACACGCCCACACCGACTAATGCAGACACAAAAAACTCCCTGGAAAAGCCCCAGCCTGGTTTCGAGGGGAAGGCGAGCCTTTCCCAACGCTGCATCCTCGGTGTGCCCTCCCACATGGGAGGGTTACAGATTCCTAGCTAGCAAGAGGAGTTCTAGAATACACTGTGTAGGAGATGTATATTTTTCTCCCTACTGATGCCTTTCAATGGATACATTTTTTAAGCCAAGAACTCCTACTGATGGTGCAAAAATGAGTCATAGATCAAGGAGGGAGACAGGGAGCGAGTGCATGTGAGTGAGGGCCACTGGCAAGGAAACCTGACAGTCCCCGCGCCCCCTCCCCCCATGCCAAGACATTAATTCTCACAAGTCGGAGAAAATTACTATGCATGAATGCAAAAAGCATGATCAGGAGTAATTAACATGGCTTCATATGCAAATTTTATTAATGCAGAAGTACAAAGTCATTATGCAAATGAGACTTACGTCAACTCTCTTGACAAATATTCATCTCTGAGGCTCAAGTTTCTTCCTTTTTATTTATTTATTTAATTTCTCTCCCCACCCCCCCCCACCTTTTTTTTTCCTGGTGGTTTGGTTTGGTTTTTCGATTTTTTTTTTTTTTTTTTTTTTTACTGTGGACATCCAGTTGTTTCAGCACTATTTGATGAAAAGACTATCTTTGCTCCATTGTATTGTCTTT
>NW_006783036.1:5192268-5201190 GCF_000442215.2 Lipotes vexillifer | reverse complement strand
AAATTTTTTTTTGCATTGTTGATTTTTTTTTTTTTTTTTGCGGGGGAGTGCTGCTGGCAGGTACAAGACAGCTCATAGGAGAAGAGGAAAAAGTAAAAAAATTAAAAAAAAGCTCTGGGCAGCAGGCAGCCAATCAAAACGCCAGAGCCTGTAATGAGGGCGATTGATGGCTGTTTGGCTTTTACTGCAGGGTAATGAACTAGACTCCAGTCTGAGGAGGGGGGAAATATGAATATTCATGAGACTGTGCTCCTGCCTTTGATGATTAAAGAAATTTTTAATATTCAAATAAGCACTTGCCAAGTGATTAACAAAGAACATGCACGCAGAAATATGGAAATGGGAGCCGGGAAAGATTTGAGAGGCGAACAGACTGCAGGAAAGGCAGCCCCAAATTTCATAAACAAGATAGGCAGATAACCCAGTTCGCACGCGGGCAAATAAAAACATTTCTTTCGATCGCTTAAATATTTTGCCAGCTACTTTGTCTTAAGGGTGATAAAAATATTACGTATTAAGCAGGAGGGGGTAGCAGGGAGGGAGAAAGAGAGAGAAATCGTGTGAAGTCAAATGCTCTGCTCACACTGAAGAATCCTCATCCTAGCCCACCTCCCCGCACCCCGATGGGAAACTGGGACTCCTTCTGGTTTGCTAGAGAGAGAAGATGGAGGGAAGCCACCTTAGACTTGAAAACCCAGTGATGGAGGTTCTGGCCTGCCTGTCGGGGGCACTGCGTGGTGGGGATATGGCCTGGGCTTGGCATGTCCGCAGCAAGTGGTCATTTGTTCCTTCGAGGCTGGTCCAGAGGCTCAAAGGCAGGAGACCATGACATCTAGAGGTGGAGGGGGTGTGATTCTTGGGGCCTCCAACCTGGAGAGCTCAGGGTCTCCTCTGGACTCAGACCCTGGTCAAAACACCTAAGGAAAGTAGTCATAGGCAATAACAGGTACATCTGGAGAAGGTGAGCAGACTCAGACTCTAGCACGGGGTCCGGCCTGGGCCTCTGCAGCGCCATCGAGGGAAAGGGCTCCATCAATCCAGCAGCCTCCATGAGCTGTCTGCTAGGGCTCCTATTTTAACAGCTCCACCACGGGTTCACGGTGAAGCACATAATAACAGTATTAGCTAGTAAAACGACCCTGCGGTTAAAATCCATCTAATTAGCAGCCGATGACATCCATTTTGGCAATTTCCTATTTGAAAGAAGCAGAGCGCTACCTTAGAGACAGGCAGTGGATACTTACCCAATAAGCCCAGGCCTTTCCATCATCTGTCTCTTTCTCTCTCTCCCTCTTTTGCGGGGACTGGGGAGGGGTGGGTAGAGAGTGGGGAGTGGTTGAGACAGTGGGAATAGGGAAGAAAGATTCTAAGGAGGCTTCTTTGTTACTCAATTTCCGAGCTACAAGGGTCCTGGGGGAGGGGTACTCAAAAAATAAATTCCTTCACTCCACAGGTATTATTTCATGTCTTTTTCTTAGTTTTTCATAACCAAGCTCTGGGAACCAGCGAAGACTTGAACTAGTTTTTCATTTCATTCTAGATACAGATTAGATATAGATATAGATATAGATATAGATATATAAAATAAGACAAAGCAGAAAGGGAACCCAAGACTTTAAGCGAACGCAGTAAGTCACCGTGAGAACCTGCAAGCCCAAGGTCAGGTCCCCAAGGCAGGCCCTGAGGGTGAGTTGGTGTGGGGCATGGCTTGGTCACTGCACCAGAGCGTTTGGGGGACCTAAAAATCCTCTATGGGGAGCTGCGGCTCCCCAAGTCCCACTTCCCACTACCGGATTCACATTTAGTCAGGCAAGTCTGAGCACCCACCAGGGTGTCCCTGGCTGCAGCAGGTTTGGGTGTGGGGGTGCATGTGTAAGGTCCTTTAGAAGAGAAGCAAGGAAAAGGAGAAATGAGGTCTTACGGGGTTTGCACAGCTGTGTTTCAAGCCTTCCTTTACGGTCATTACAGGAGAGACGAAACACATAGCTCCAATCCGTGTCCGGCCTTTACTGAGGCTGCATGCTGCAAACAGCAGCCCTCTCGCCTGCCTGAGAGAGTGGAGGTTCTGATGCAGGTGGAAGGGGCTGCTTGGCATCCCTCACTGCAGCCTGGGCCTGGCCGGGCTTAGGAACACCGTGGGTACCCAGTGCCGGGCAGCAGGAGGGAGGAGCCTGCAAGAACATCTCTGGGCTTAAGGCCAGGTCCACTGCCACTCCCCCAGTGAACATCCAGAGACCGCCCAGAGCCCTGGGTTAACACCAGGGCATCTTCCTGCACCCACATTCTCCAGAAGGCTTGGCCACCGAGAGGAGGCCAGAAGCACAGCCCTCCCGACACCCCAAGCCTGGCCACCTCCCCCTGGTGCGCCTCCCACCTCCTGTGCTCCTGAGATCTGTCACAGTGAATCACCACTTCAACTATTTTTGCTCTGCAGTACGCGGCACATTTAATGCATCCCAGAAAAGGGAGAGGCGAGGCACAGGAACAACCTTGCCCCCCAAAAACACCGCCACACCCGCTTCCCTCCTTCCACCGCGGCTCGAAAAGGGAACACCCTCCCCGGCAGCTGCATCTAGCAGTTAGAAGCAGGCACACACGCACCCCCCCCTGGCCAGGTCCAAAAGCACCTGTTCCAATGACTACCAACCACAATTTCCTCAAGATGCAAGCAGCTGAAATACGCCAGGGCAGCAGATCCCCTTTCCTGCGCCCTGAGCCAAGGATCAGCGAGGCTACATCACAAATTCCAAAACCTTCCCTGGCCCTTCCAAAAGGTCCAGTAAGGGATCAGAGGAAATCTCAGGCACTGCTGGGGAGGCAGGGTGTGGCTGAACCATATTCTGGGAACCATTTCGGGGTAAGATGGAGGCAGCCGGGCAAGTACTCGGGCTGACCATGCCAACCCCTAGTGGGCACCTGCAGGAGAAAGTGCATAGCTTCAACTCTCCTTCTGCTGTCTTTCGGGGAAATCCCTGGAGCTCTCTGAACTGCTGGGATGCCAGTAAACACAATCACTTGCTCTCCGGCCGGGAGGTAAGGTCTAGGCACCGTGGCTTCGAGACACACACAGATAAACAGGTATGAGTCCTCTGGGAGGACCTCAGCCGGAAGGGTCGGCCAAATTGGAGCCCACGATCCTGGAATGGGCAGGCCTGGGGACAACAGAAGGTGAAACCATGTGTCTCACTAGCTAGAAAAATGTATGCATGCACATCTATTACAGAGAGATCGTACATATATGCATACACACACACACGCACGCGTACATCAGCAATGTGGGCATGTTACAATGTCTGCATGCATTCCACGCAATCTATAGAGGCCAAGGACAAACCAGAGTTGACAGATTCTGTGAATCTCACCAGCAAAAACAGCCGACCAATACCTAGCAGAGGAATTTCCCCTTTCCCCCTGATTTGGGCCTTCTGATCAGAAGCTGGGTAGCGGCTTCAATCTTCAGCAGTTTCTGCCCTAAAACACAATGTATGCAAGATCCTCAAGGAATCTTCTCTTGGGCTGTATCAGGAGCCACAAACAGTATAAGCACGCATCTTCATGAAACACCCCTGGGCAAGAAGCTCAGTCTACATGTGGAAGTCAGAAGCTGGTGACATCGTTTGGATTTCAAGCAGGAAGACTTTGGGACTTGGGGTCAGGACCCTGCAGCCCTTTCCCAGAGGGCCAAGCTCCAATGACCAGCTTGGCCAGGCAGGCCTTAGACATGTCCCCATTCATTTCAGCCTGGAGGGAACGGGGAGGGGGAAATCCACAGTCAAGACAGAAGTCACGTGTCACATGAAGGGAAATAAGCCAGGAGGTGATTCTTCAGATTCGGCGCCTACAGTGAGTTTTAAACTAAGGGCGTATTTTTGTTTCGCGTCAGCATCCACTGGGCCTGGTATCTGAGGGATGCCTGGGAACACTGAATCCTCACATTTGCTTACAAACTGGTGAGTTCATAAGTTGTCGTGGTTTGCAGGTCCCACCAACTCCAACACTGGCTTTGCCACGTGCAGAGTGCACAATGGAACCACACGACAAAGTCTGAACTATGAGAATCCCAGAGAATTAAGAACGAAAATAAGGCAGCACAGCAAATGAAAAGAACATCACGCAATTGGAATACCCAGCAAGGTGCCCAGCAAGGAGGTTACCCTGATGACTCAGTCTGAGAGGAGCAGGCAGGAAAAGGGATTACAATTCCAGGTGTTGATGGAGTTGTGGATTTGAGGAATGTGGGTATCACCAACCTTTTTTTTCAGCTCTGCCTTTTTTTTTTTAGACCATAAAATTCTACCTGGGCAATAAGGGAACACGCAACCACAAGGGCCAGTAGAGGTCCTTGTTTTAGATGGACTAGAAATTTAATCCGATTACAAGGATGTTTTAAAAAATAATAAAGGGAGAGAGGGAGGGAGGAAGAGAAAGAAAAAGAAGAAAAAAATCCAATTGTATTATAAAAAAAAAACCCTGCTACAGTGTAAATGCATTTTTTGGTTTTAGTTGCATTTATTAGAGTTACATGCAATTGATCTCTACTATTGTAATAAAAAAAACCCAGCTCTCCCCTGCATTTTGTTGTTGACTGAGTCTTCTTTTTCTCCCTTCATTTCTTTTCACCTTTTGCTAATGGACATATAAACCACTGAGGTTCAATGCTTTGCATCACGTAAGAACAAAATCTTTCTATGGCCTCTTTATGCTTCTAAGCCAAGTCTGAAATGTCACTGACTAAAACACACTGAACAGGCCTATAAGTACTTTCAACAAAATAGTTCCTTTAACTGAGTTTTCTGTATGTAGATGGCATTTCATATACATATTGTGAGCCTTCCTTTCAGCGCAGGTAGCACTTGATGGCGAAAATCACAAATGTTTCTTCTCAGGGAGCCGTCTGACAGCCACCTTCTTTTTCGACGTGAAATCATTTTCCTTTCCTAACACACCAACAGTGACGTACAGTGTGTGCACAACAAAATTTGTAAAAATTAACACTTCGCCAGATTAATTTAATAAAGATAGTTAGCACATTAACACCAATAACATTGCTCCTTGCGATTCAATCTAGCCGCGTTCCCGGTGTCGCTGTAACAGGGGTTTACGTTCAGCTGAGGTTTACACCGCCATTTAATGTAATTAAAGAAACCGATAGTACAGTCCTCAATGGAAATATCATTTCTATTGCGGAGTATTCCCATTAGAAATTGGGGGAAATCAGAGCACGCTGACTTTGATTTTGTTGTAATTTTCTTTTCCCCTGGCTCTCTCTGAAACAGAGCTGATGTCCTGGACCTCAGACTGAATGCACTGCAAAGATTCCCTGATAAGACCCGCCTAGACTCCTGGAAGCAGCACCCAACATTTATGTGCCATTGTTTTGAATTTGAAACTGTTAAAAAAAATTGTTTTTAATCTCTAGTCTATATTCGGCTGTAATTCTCTGCCCAGCAAACAGCATCACATCGTGAAAATGACTTTTCAGATACCCCCAAACAACATTATGGATAAAAACCCAAAGGAAGGGAGGCCTCCCTAGCTGTTCTTATATATAAACAACGATAGTGTAGCTAGAATCCCAACAAGCTCCAAACCCCAAACCTGAACAAGAATTGAGCTATCACCTCAGAGGATGATTACAGCAAAGCACTTGCTCAGGAGGCCTCCGAAACTAAACAGACACAACACCAACCCGAAAACAGAAAACAAAAATCTTTGTACCACATCAACCAAAATGGCAGAGAAAATTAAGTCTTGGGGCAGAAATGAACCCGACTCAGCTCTCCGGGCCGAGCAAACAAAAGTGAGACGATTTCTAAGCCTGCTCGCCGCAGGTCCCTGTGCTGTGCAGGTGGCTGAGTGGGTTCTTTTTTCCCCTTCCCTAAGTGCATTTTAATACCCTTATTCTACAATACATCCTAATTTCTTTGGGGAGAAAAAAAAAATTAGTGTCACTTAAAAAACGTCACTCTGTTTTGCAAAATCCAGCAGCTTCCTTGGCAGCAAGAGAGGCTGGCTGGCATTATCCCCTCATTTGACAAAACTACTATTTCTGGGCATGTGCTCAAAAACAGGTAGGAAGCAAATGCTGAGAAATAAGGAAGTAAAAACAGCCAACAGATTTTTCACTACCAAGAGCGCCAAGCGTAAACATGATTTATTTAGCTGTGTTTAACGTCTGTCCTCCACAGAGCTACGAGACCACTTGGGTTGAAGGAATGGTGGGGAGGATGGGACAGAATCGGAGGGTGCGGGTAGCTGGGGGGACAGCAGGGGACCGTGGAGTGGGGGGCGGCCCTGGACGAGGACTTCCTGAACGGCTCCATTCAGAGTTTTAGGAGAACAAGAATCTTGAGCCCCAAAATACATGCATGTGTCAAAAGAAGGCAGCAGTAATCTGCTGGTTAATTAACGAGCTGCCACTAACAAAAGATGGAAAACCCAGTTCATACAAACAATATTTACATGGGAGCTGCGAGATCCTGTCCCCAGCCCCCCACAGTTGCCTTCCTCTTTTGCAAACCACGTGGGCTGGGTGCAGGGAACAGCAAGGAGGCCCTCCGGATTGGGGGGTTCCGAGCTTCCAAGTCCAGGGGGAAATCTCACTGTCTTCCCTGCCCACCCTTGCATGCCCACGTGGAATTGACCGAGCTCTGTATTCAATTAAGGAGCACCAGACAGCTTCTGGCTCCAAGCCTGCACCAACACAGGCTACGGGATCTGCCGTGCCTCCTCCAGCCCCCTCCAGCTCCCACGCCCATGCCAAGGGAACTAGGGCTCCATCGCGTACCCCGTGGAGAAGGCGGAGTGCCACACTCCCCCACCCCGACCCCAACCCTCAAGCCTGGGGTCTCAGCCCTCCTGGGGTGAACCGACCACATACGTAAAGAAAGCATCCGTATTTTCCAACTAGCAAAACTAAGCCAGAGGTTTGGGGCCTTTGCCAGAAGTGATTCCTATTAAAAGTCGAATTCAAGTCATTCAGCATTTGCTGGAAAAAGAATCCAAGCCTCTTCAAAAGAAAAACGGCAACAAAAATGTAAGACGAAGCCCCAACAGGACACTTGGGGCCTCCCATTTCCCCTGCGAAGGTACCATTTCAGTGCAGCCAGCTGTGTGCTCAGTGGGCATAAATGCCAATTTTTGTTAGCTTTGTGACGCGGTGGTATAGCAAACCGAGGATTTCCTCACCAGTCTGCACTGAGTTCCTCCCTCACCTGCACTCAGCAAGACTGTGCACTTAAAGGCTGCCTGCTGTATGCACTCTTCCCCAACACAAATCTACACTCCCTTTGCTCCACTCTTCTGGGGCCAGACACCAAATGTCAGGAAAGATACCTTTTCTGGTGTATTCAGGTCAAGGACAACAACTCTGTATTAGGATTCTGAATCACATGACAGTCCCCAACAATAACAAGGAGCTGAGGGAGAGGGGGCAGCTCCCTAAAATGAATGGGGACGGGGAGAGGTGTTTCCTATTGGTATTAGGTTCCTAAATTGGAAATTCAAGTCCTGCCCCTCACACCCCTCCTAAATCTCCCAATTCTTCCCCCTCCCATTGAAAATGACCAGCTACACAAGTTAGCTATTTGATTCCTTTCCTTTGCAAATGAGTCACCCTGCCCCCATGGACTAATAAACAAGAACAGTTTACACTTTTATGATGTCTTTGCAATCAGCAATTACTCCACTCCTCCAGAATGATTTGTTTTCATATCTGGATGGCAGCAGGCGCATACACAATTGGATAGCCCCATTTTACAGATGAAGAAAGGAAGAGATGAACTGGTTTGCCCCGCGCTTTTTAGGAACAAACCCATTTCAGACTTGCAGGTCCTTGCCTACATCTAGGATGCTTCAACACGGCCCCCAGCACAACAGCAACACCTAATACTGATCACAAGTCTAACCCAGACTCAGGTGCTGCCTGGGAGGCCACATGCTCATAGAAAATCCTCTAAGAAAATCTAGATTGCTCACAGCAGTAACACTGAAGATGCTTAACTGCACCTCTGGAGGAGGCCTCCCCGGGATCCCTCTGGCTACCAATTCCATGGGTATTTCCACACGATCCAGCTGACAGAATCCCCCGTTCGCAAACAAATCTCCAAAACATGGCTCCTGATCAAAGCAAGGCTAGTCACCTGTGCCCCGCAGACCTGTCCCACGCCTCAAAACCACATGCCGCAAAAGCAGCCCACCTGCCACTCCGACACTGAAAGCTGTGTGTCCTCCAGAGGAGGGAGAGGACCCAGAGGGGCTGCGAGCTCTCTTCAAGGAGCCTGAACGAGAACCTTCCACCATTCTGCCCCAAGCCTTAACCAAAAAGCTAGCGGGAGAAATCACTCGTAATTTTTATCATTGTTGAGCCGTCAAAATAAAGAAAACAGAAATAAGGTGGCCTCCGCCTCCCCGCGATAGCCATTAAATCAGCCAATCACACGTTTACCTGTCTCGCGAGCCAAACATGAACAATCACACACGCACACACACACACACACCTGGTCTCCAAAAATCCTAAAATGGACATCCCTCTAAAGGAACTGCAGAGACCCAAGAGGAGGCCCCTCGAATACACACCCATAATTAGTGTTTCACGTTTCCTTCTGTAAAGGAATCCGGTAACATAAATATTAATCAAACATGAGAATCTGCCTCTTCAGTCTTGGACCATTATGAGTGTCGGATTGTGATCTTTACCGGTATTTACAGATATTCAAAGGCAGATTCTATCTTGTTAGAACTGCTATAAATGGACGTCTGAGAAATCAACGAGCAAGTTCGGGCAGATATGAAAACCTTCCTGTCCAGGACTGGCAGCAGCTTTGAGTTCCCAAGTGTTGAATTTGTTACCTATTCCGTAGGCCTTTCAAAAAAAAAAAAAAAAAAAAAATTAAAAAATGCCTTCACCAGAAAAATTGCCCG
>NW_006783036.1:5190005-5192210 GCF_000442215.2 Lipotes vexillifer | reverse complement strand
TTTTACCTTTTCCGTAGCCCTTTAAAAAAAAAAAAAAAAAAAAAAAAATTGACAAATGCCTTCAGCAGAAAAGCTGCCCGAAGTTCGGGTGAGCTAAATCTGAGATTTTTTGAGATCAACTGTTGCTCAAAATGCCATGAAAGCATTGTTTAGCCGGGAGACGCGAGAGGGAAGAGATATGGGAACATATGTATAACTGATTCACTTTGTTATACAGCAGAAACTAACACACCATTGTAAAGCAATTATACCCCAATAAAGATGTTAAAAAAACAAACAAACAAACTTTAGCCTTTGAGAGCACAGAAAGTGCCATATTAATATTCTGTTATGATTTGGGTCAGCCCACATCATAAATATATATGTATATACATTTTTTTTTAAATTACCTTGACTCTTGTTACAGCAAATATATTCTGCTTGGTTCAGACCTACTTCTGAATAATGGAAAATAGAGACATGGTTCCAATTCTAGCTAGAAAAGCTGTCATGGTGAAGGTAAACTTTTCATCTTCTAAAAGCAAACAGCATACATTTTCATTTCCAGAGCAACAGCTTTGGGGAAATGCTTGAACATTCTCTTAAGAGCTTTGTGGTAAATACATTGGGCGTCCAACCAATGCTTTTCTCGGGGGGAGTGCTTTAAACAACTGGAGGCCAATTTTTAGGAAGCAAAAATAAAGAGCGACTCCTAAGACGTTGACCGTTTGCATTCAAATTCTCTTTGGGGGGGTTATTGTAAGAGGTCGGGCTGGAAGAGGGGCTGACAATTCCCTGTAATTCCAGGAGGCTTTGTGCCCCGTTCTAGTGGAGGGCTCCATTCCCACACAATTGGGAAAACACTTTTGCTCCTGAGTGCTTTAAAATCCCAGCCCCAGGAATTCCCTCTAGAAAAGCAGACTCCCTGCTCCTCCCCCGCAAAAACCAAACAAAACTCCAAAGAAAACCACTCTGGGACAGGGCTTTTGGCCCGGGATGGACATAAAAGGCACAAGGGAACTCTTTGAGGCACCCTCCAACCGGGCCCCACCTGGATCTAGGGAACTGTGGGGCTCTGTCGGGCCGGGCCAAGGCGGGTTGATGAGGGCGCCACGACCCTCTAGAGCATAGGCGGCAGGAAGAGAGGGGATCCCCAGGCGCCCCCAAGACCCGGGACCAACGCCAGGGAAGGAATGCCACCCCAGCCTAGGAGGCCCGCCCCTCGCGCGCGGCGGTCGGGAAAGGGGGGGTCCACTGGCAGGAGTTTTCAGGAGTCCTGAAATGCAATTCCCCACGCACGGAAAGGTCGCCAGCGCGGGCGCACGCCGGGGGTCTGGGGAGGGGGCGGCGGCGGCGGCGGGTGGAGGAAAGGCGGCCCTGCGCGCACAAAGGGGCCCCGGGCCCGCGGCCTCCCCGCCCTTGACCTTGGGTCTCCGCCTCCATCCATCTCCGGGCGCTGCCAGGGAAGAGGGCTGGCCCGGGGCCAGGGGCGAGCTCGCCGGACGGCTTCGGAGCCGGGGACCAGGGGGGAGGATATCGGAAAGAAAGACTCAAGGGCAGCAAAGTGCTCCGAAGAAACCTGCATTCCAACTCCCCCGGCTCCTTCGGGAGCCGAGCCGGGTCTTGGGGCGTCTCCGATTCACTGCACGCCTCCGCCCCCGAGGAAAAGTTGCACGGAGGAGCGAAGGAAGCCCCCTCCCCTTGGCTAACCCTACGACTCGCCCGCCCCCCGCCTTCCACGGACCCGGGCCGAGAGGGGGAGGGGAGCTGTCACGGGAGGAAGAAAGGAGCGCGCCTTCCCGGCCAGGCCAGACGCGGGCAGGGTCAGCTGCGCCTCCGCCCGCCCCTCGCCGCCCAGCTCGGGCAGCTGGCCCATTAAGCCCCCGAATTATGCATGGGCCTGAAGCCCCCTCGGCACTCCCGCCCCTGGAAGACGCAATCTACGTGGGCGGCGGCCGGGGACCGGGAGGGCAGGAAGGAGTGGCTGATGGTCGCACAGCCGCGCGCCCGGGGCGCAGACCGGAGAGGCCGCTGGAGAGTCGGCGAGCCCGGCTGCCCCGCGGGGGCCAGACGCGCCCAAAGGCCCTCGAGCAGAGCCTCTGCACCCCCGGCGGGACCAGGACCGGCCGGGAAAAGGGCACCGACCGCAGGGGAGGCCCCCGGAGCGGTCACGAAGTTGCCAGAGTGCCCGCCCATTTCCCGTACGAGGTCGGGGGGGGGGGGGGG
>NW_006783036.1:5153820-5189788 GCF_000442215.2 Lipotes vexillifer | reverse complement strand
GGGGGGGGGGGGGGGGGGGGGGGGGGGGGGGAGGGGACTAGGCTGGGGGTGGGGGAGTCGCTGGAGATCCGGAGCGGCGAGCAGAGGAGTCTTACACTTTGTAACCGTCAGGACACGTGGGAAGTTGCGTTCGTGGTGAGGCAGGTGCCGGCTGGTTTCATGGGAGCGGGGGAAAGGGATTCAGTCTCAGAGTTGGGAGGATTTAGGTGTCCATCTTACCACCCTCCCCCGTAACGCGCCAACGACCCAGGCCCCAAAGCGCGGGGCAGCCTCGTAACCCCTCGGAGTCGGTCAGTCCCCACAGAAGGCTGCTTTCGGTGTCTGGAACTGCTGTGCTCCGGGCGGGCAGCACGACCCCGACGCCAGAGTGTGGACCTTGTTTGCTGTCTTAGGCCCCATTTGTTTCCTCTCCCCTTCCCTCCGAAGCACAGGCCAGGTCAGGAAAATTACATACTTCTTTTAACCAGCGAATAAAGTCGCCTCGCCTCCTTTGCAGGGAAAGTTTTACAAGCCAATGATGTCAGTGATGCAGAGAGAAGACCACACTGTTTAGATTTCTTAATTGGCTGGCTTTGAACTCGGGGTGGGAGGGGGAAAGAATCCACTCTGGCTCCCTTGGAGAACTTAGTTTTGTGGGGTCTACCAACTTCAAACGTTTTAGCCAGTTGCTGGGGTGGGAGGGGGTCATCAAAGCTCTGTCCTGTTTCTCCTTAAGGGAGAGGAAGAACCCTAGACGACTGTGGTCACACTGAGCCCAGGACAGGCAGTCCCCGGCCCCCAGCCCCAGGGAAGGACCCCTAGAACCCAGCAGGGGGCTATGCTCTCCAGATGCCATGCTCTGGCCCAGAAAAGCCTTTGAAATAAAGCCAGCGTTTCCTCCACTACTTTCAAGGATCCCCTTGGTACCTGATGTCAGGAGAACAAGCCTGTTTTCTGGACACTGCTGGATTAGACAGGCATCCTCCCTCGTGCTCCATCACAGCCCAGGCACTGAGGCTGTCAGGCCGCGGGACTCTGCACATGCGGGTTCTTCTTGGGTGGGCGAGGACCCACACACCTGTTGGCACCTTTGAGTCTGGATTCATCTGCCTACACCTAAGGCTGTGTCCACACTTGGAACATGAAGGCGGTGGAAGCTGCCCAGGGTATTCAGCCAGGGTCAGCAGCCCTGATCAAATACTGCCTCGGCTTAGAGAACCAGCTTGCTGTCTCAGGCTGGGGGATGCACCCCGCCCTTGGTGGTACATCCAAATAACTGCCTTCTCCTATCCACACCAGGAGGGGGGGATTCTGACTTCTCACGACCAACGAAAGGCCCTTTTGTTGCTGTTTTGCCACCCAAAGGAGCCTGGGGTCCCAGTTTCCATGCTGTCTGAGCAGCGGCAGGCAGCCCTTCTCCCAGACCTGTCTCTCATTCAAGTGGTCCCACCTGTCCCTCCCAGGCCTCCCTCCCACACCCACCTAGCCTCAGCACAGACTCCTCCTTCCTGAGCACCCCCCACGCAGGGGGGCCTGCAGAGCAAAACCAGCAGACCAGGAAGAGAGCCCTAAGGACACCCACTTAAAAACAAAATAAAACGAAGCCTTGGGCTCCCCTGGTGGCGCAGTGGTTGAGAGTCCGCCTGCCGATGCAGGGGACGCGGGTTCGTGCCCTGGTCCGGGAAGATCCCACATGCCGCAGAGCGGCTGGGCCCGTGAGCCATGGCCGCTGAGCCTGCGCGTCTGGAGCCTGTGCTCCACAACGGGAGAGGCCACAGCAGTGAGAGGCCCGCGTACCGCACAAAAAAAACAAACAAAGCCTTGCCTTCTCCAAAAAGGCCTCCCTACCCCTGAGTCCAGCTTAGGGCCTCCAAGTCCTGAACCACCCCGCCCTGCCATCTGGAGCTCCTCCCTGGGCTCAATTCCAGCAAAGCTGACACTCCTGCCCCTTAGGTCACTGGCTGCCACCTAGCAGTGCCTGGGCCAGGATGGGTCCAGATTCTGTGGGACCTGAGGTTTATACAATGCGGGGCGGTCCTCTTAACAAGAAAACAAATACCAAGCCATATCTACAACACTGGGGACAGTGCCCAGAAGGCACCTGGGCACTCAAGGTACCCCGAGCCTAAATTCCATCAATCTCACAGTGCGTGCACCAGATCCTCCCAGAAGAATCTTCACAGCTTGGAGCAGAAGGAGACCCTGTTTATCCTTTAGTGTAATAGTTTTCATTTTCAGCCACCAATTTCTTCAAGGAAAACCTACTTCCAAGCCCAATACGTAACAAATGAGGAAAGTGCCTGAATAAACTTGCTTTATTCAATAAAATTAAACTTTTTGGCTTCTTTAAAAAAAGAAAAAAAGGAAGGGAATTTAGGTGGAAAGTCGGAGTGTACCCCCTACCCTGCTGCCAGGCTCCGGCAGCTGTCAGAAACCACTGGGGGCTCCTTCTCATATTTTGGCTAAGGAAGTTCAGGCCCAGAGAGGGGTAGGGTCTGCTCAAGGTCACACAGCATGCAGGCCACAGGTTTGGGGCCTGCCCCTCCCCACACTGCATCCAATAAGCTCACCTGCCTGTTACTAACCCTACCCTGGGTGGGGGGTCAGCTCCTAACAAGACAGTTTTTTTGCACAGACGGCAGTAGGCACAAAATCCACAGACATGCCTAAGACAGGGCTGGGGGGTCCACTGTCCTGATTCCTTCACCCCACACTAGACCCCAAGTGCCATCACGGAGCTTCACCCTTAGGGTGGAAATCGGGAGCAGAAGGGGCCCTTGCCAGCCACAAAGACCCACATGAACCCCAGGCGGCCTGGGCTCCCTGGAGATGACCCGGTGAGGGCCCCCTGCCACCCTGTGAAGGTCACTGGCTGGAAGTCAGGAGCCTAGTTTCTATACACAACCGTGCCACTGACTCACAGGGTGGCTGTGTAAGGCGCCTAACGTCTCTAGGACTCAGTTTCCTCGTCTACAAAATGAAAGTAACATCTGATTTACCAACTTGGTGGGGCGGAGACAGTGGATGGGAACGTGGGATGAAATATGACCACCGGCAGCCCATGCCTCACCACAGGAAAGAGCATGACTGCCGGAGTTTACACCATGGGCCCCTGTTCACTGGCTGTGTGACCTTGGGCAAATGGCTTAACGTCTCTGTGCTTCAGTTTCCTCTTCTGTAAAGTGAGGTTGCTAGGAGGATTAAGTCAGTTAATATGTGCAAAACCCTTCAGTGACTGGCACGTTGTAAGTTCCAATAAGGATGTGTTAAATTAAAGATCCAAATATGAAAAACTCAGTCTTTTTGTCTCCTCTGTGAAAAGAGAAATCCAAGGGCACAGGGGGTGACAGCCAAGCTGCCTTTTTTATATAACTTACTGACGTAGAGCCCACTCCAAAGAGATTCTACAGCTGCTGGTTATGCATTAGTCAGGCACGAAAATTAGGGGGGAAAAAGCTGTCAAATGCCTAATAAAAAACTTAAGTCAACTACTAACTATTTACTGTCAAATAAAAACCCTAATAATAATAATAATAATAATAATAATAATTGGGGCTGAATGCTGGTTAGGTTCTCCGCTTGGGAGCCCAGTGCCTTTTTCTCTCTCTCTTGCTTTACCTTCCTTCTCCCTTCCTGCCCTACTGCTGGAAGCAGGGATCCCCCCATATAAATCACAGATAATAAGGTCCAAGACCTAAAAAGGGGAGAAAACAATGACCCTTTAGCTGACCGGTATTTCATGTCTTCTTAATTCAATACAACTTCCAACTACGACTCAGTGCTACAGTCACGTTGCGTAGCTGCTGACACTCTTTGCCATGGTTTGGACAGTTCACCAAGGTACCTGCCATCTCCTGCCTCCCTGGGAGGCCAGCAGGACAGGGACCACTCACCCCCCGTTTACAGGTGAGGAAACCAGGACTCCGTGAGGGCAAATGGCTTGCCTCAAGCCGCAGGGCTGGGCAGCCTGGTGTGGCCAAAGGTCACCTGTCCCTATTCAAGATAAACGGGGTCTGGACTCAGCCCCGCCAGCAACCAGTTACACAAGCTCAGACAAGTCCTGTAATAGGCAAGAATGGGGAATCAGCAAAGAGATCCTTCCAGCTCAGGCCAGGAGGCCAGAACCCCCATGCACCCCACTGGCGGCTCTATTATTAACAGGTAAGAATCCACAGGGACCTACTATATGCATACATCGTCTAAACCAAACCTTATAACAAGCCTGAATGGTAAGAAAGATTATCTCCATTGTACAGCAAACAGATTTGGAGAAGTGAACCTTTGGCTGTAGGTCATACAAGTCACTGGCAAAAACCAAATTCCAGCCCTGGTCCATCTGAATTCACATTTTACTGCTTGCTTTTCTGCCACCTTCACCAGGAAGTATGGGCAACTGTATGAGGATGCCTGGGACTGTGCATCAAGGTTTCTGGGGGCCTGAGGCCTCCTGGCAGTATCGCCAAGTGTCATACCTGGGACAGTCTTCAAAAACCTCCTTGAATGGGGTCTAGAGATAGTGCCTGCCATCAATGGCTCCACTAGCCAGGCAGAATTAGAATACCTCTTCTCCCTCAAGGCCTCCACACCCTGTGCTATCCGAGGAAGCCAGGCAGACCTGAATCTGATTCTACTTTGCTGTGTGACCTCGGGAAAGTCCCTTAACCTCTCTGAGCCCCAGCTCAAAGTGGGATTAGAAATATCTATATTTCAGAGTGGGGTTAATGGTATCTGTTTCAAGACTGACATCTATTTCAAGGTGAGATAACCCAAGAAAAGCACCTGGCACGGTGTGGGTGACCAAGTTGGCCCCCTCTTCCCCACAACCCACAGACCCTGCCCAAGCTCTGAGGTCAGCCCTGCAATGCCCAGCACCCCAGCCGGAGCCCAGGGCCATGTCTAGAACACTCCATGACTCCTCGGTGCAGACAGAACTAGTAATTAGCTGTCACGATTTAATAATAAAAAAAGATAATCCATGCCACAGCACACATGGATTTAACTAATCTTAATTTGAAGGGAAAAGAACAACTCTAAATATATCAAATGCAAGTTTTTTAAGACAACCTGCAAGCGGGGTTTATCTCCAGTTTCCAGCACAAGCAAGTTATTTAGTTTCTCCCACTGGCCAAGCTAATATTCTTTTTTTCACACTTATTTATTTTTTACAGTCTGAAACAAACGTTCTCAGAGCAGCATGTAAATCCTCCAGCTGAGCAGAAGCCCTTTTCTGCAACGCATTCTGTCACTGGGACCCCAAACCAAAGCCCTGGTCTGTGCCCTGCCTGCTACGTGAACCCCACCCCCTACCCGCAGACACACCCCCGGCCCTTCCCGGGTCCCCAGTAAAGACATACAGAGCGGGTGGAGCCGTCACACCGAGGACCTGCCCACCACCTCGAGCCCTGGGGGACCTGCCACCTCCTGTCACCCACTGCCTGTCTCCTGCATTTCTCCAGAAGTCTGACTTTTGGGGTTTCAGAGGAGGAGCAAAAAAAAAAAAAAAAAAAATGGCAAAAGGCAAACCTGTTTCTGACAGCTGATAGCTCGCTCCTTCCATGATGGCTTCTTCTGGTTACGGAAGGGGTGATAACATGCAAAAATGAAATACCTGTGATCGGGGGCTATAAAATAGGAATTCTAAGGAGGAATCTGGAGAGAATGGCTGAGAGAGATATCCAAAGTAAGTTTTCAAGATTCTGACTTAGAAAAGCAAGCACCTCATGCCACCAGGCAGGGTCCACGCTCTTTTAAAAGATTTCTAGATGCTTCCACCTCTCAGTGGTCTACCCAAGGCCAGACCCTGTGCTAGGTGGGCGCTTAACACCCTCACCTCATTGAATTCTGAGCATGAAGCCAAAAAAGTAAGTGCAGACAAGGAAACTGAGGCCCAGAAGAGTAAAGTGACTTGCCTGGGTGGGGTTAAATCCCATAAATCCCATAAATCCCAGCCAGGCCGACTGGCAGCAGAGCCTGTGATCCTTCAACATCCCCCCCCACCCCCCCACCCCCGCCCCGGACCCTACCCCCAGGGCGACCCGCCCTCAGAGCTGTCACCATATGACAGTAATGTGACTGAAGACAGGGGAAGGAGGGGTGACACACCAGACGGGACAGTCGTCCTGCGGTTGTTTCTGATGATGGCATCCTCAGAACCCCATGGAAATTTCTCCCCGATCCCAGGGAGACCTACAGTACTAACACCAGGAGATGACGGAGCCAGGGAGAGAGCAGAGCATCCATAAGGGAAGGGGGAGGGTGCTCATATGTGTAGTACGTGCACCATGCACCAGGCACATGTCATTTAAATGTCATGAGTGTTGTTCGGTAGGTTCCCAGATCAAGAAGCTGCAGCTCAGAAGGTCAAGTCACAACGCGAGGGGCCGGCAAGCAGCAGGGTGGGGCGCAGACTTGGGCTCTCCAGTGTAGGCCACAAACCCGGACACCCCTGTACCCGCCTTCTCCTCACCCCTTCCCAGGATGCCCATCCCAGATAACAGCTCAGAGACTCACGCTCTTGGCAGAGCCTGGGCCCCACTCATCTCCCCTCCCAGGCTTTACTATTCCTGCTCCCCTGGATGGATGGGTCCCCCAGCTCCATCAGAAGCCTCCACAGAGGCAGGGAGAACGCGGCATGAAGGGATCTTGAGAAACGTAAGGAACTCCTATACAGGCAGACATGTATCCGATGCCCGCGCCTGAGTCAGCTCTCCAGCCAGAGCCCTTACCTCTGACCAAGGCCAGCCCTCTGTCTGCAGATGCGCCTTGGACACAAGCTCCAGGGACCTCCTCCACCCGCAGCTCATGGTCAAGGAGCAGCACCCCGGGCCTCGACCGCACACATCAAGGGCAGGGCCGCTCACACTCCGGCCGTGTCCCCCAGGCAGGACAGATGGCCATCCTCCCACATGCTCCCACCCCCTGGATGTTCTTTCAGGTGGGGATGTCCGGGTCGGGGGAACGGCACTAGGCGCTCAGTTGTTGGTGGAATGAATGAATGAATGAATGAATGAATGAATGAATATCCTCCAGGAGACAAGGCTTCAGAAACGTCTTCCTTCTACTCTCCTACTTCTCTATCATTAAAAAAAAATAAAAAAGGAAGAATTAACTATTTCTTTTATACCCGTCTCCAGAATACCATCTCAAAGAAAGGGTCCAACCCTGGTGTAATGATCTACGGAATTCCAACACAGTTGTCACCCTGGGGATGCCCTTAACGGTGGAAGGGATCCCACATATTTACAGGCCAGCCCTGCCCACCCATCTCTGGGGCCCTGCCTCTAGAAGCACCCGGCAGGAGGAGAGGTGGGACCTGCCTGTCTGGACCACGTTCAGATTGTGGGCTACAGAAAAAGCGGGACCCTCACGACCACCTGGGCACCTCGCCTCAGACAGCCAAGCCAGAGGCGGAGTCCCAAGGATCAGCGCTCCCCGCCCCGACCAGCTACTGACCGGGGCCAGCTCTGGGGACAACAGCGGAGCACGGACTGGCCGGAGCATCCCCCTGCCACGGCCGGGGAGCAGGGACAGGAGAGGCCTGGGCGAGGCCAGCGGTGCCAGCGGCTGGGGCAGCAGCTGTGTGGATTTCCGGAAGCCCGGGTGGAGAAGCGCCTGTAATTCTTAGTCCCCCTCTTAAAATATAAAGACTCAATTATCTCTGAGCAGCTTGCTTTACACATGAATTGACACATTTATTTTACAATAAATAACTGAAAGTTATCTGTGTTTCCTTTACTGTTAATCTACACAGAGAAATAATAAACAGGGCTTGTCTACAAAAATGCAACTACTGCAGTCCTCAGGATTCAATTAAGCTAAAATAATTAATGCTCCCACCATATTAAATGACTATACATTTGAGCCACTGAAGTTTTGTTCTTTAATCTTTCCTTTTTATTCAAAAAAAAGAAAAGAAAAGTTGGTGCCAAAGCAGGGAGGGGAAAAAGCAAAAAGGGAAACTGGGAAGGAAAGAGCATATGATGGGCTGTTAAAATGGAATATGGTCGTCTTCAGCTGACACAGCATGGAGACTGTCTTGTGCTTTCGATTAAAATAACATTTTAAATGCTTTGAACAAACATATCTCTTTAGACTTCTAAGGGATTATTTTACATATTTCTTCAAGAATGAAGAAATCCATTCGCCCTGTTGCTGAACAGAAAGGACCAAGAATATCTTTCGTCACACATAGAATAAAAATACTGTAGGCCACTGCAGTATTACAACCCAAAAAAGAGGGGGATGGCGGGGGACAGGGGGCACAGGGGGGTGAGGACAAAGCTGCCTTGAAGATTAACTTTGCCTTTTATGAAATCATATTTAGCCACTTTCTTAAACAAACCTACCCACAATGATCTGCAGCCTCTCATTGGAAAATATACCTTCAATGCGAAATGAGGATTCGGATGGGCTCTGGAGAAAGCAGGAAGAAAGCCCTTCCATTGAAACATGAATAGGGAACCGTCTCATCGGCAGAAGCCACCTTGAAAGGTCTGTGTGCACTGATGCCAGGTGTTTATACCACTGGTGAGAACCATCCCTCTAGCGTCAGACAAAGAAAAGAAACACAGACAAAAGGGGCCCAACACCTTCGTGGATCACAGCCCCAGCCCTATGCCTGGGTGGGGTTAAATCCCATAAATCCCATAAATCCCAGCCAGGCCGACTGGCAGCAGAGCCTGTGATCCTTCAACATCCCCCCCCACCCCCCCACCCCCGCCCCGGACCCTACCCCCAGGGCGACCCGCCCTCAGAGCTGTCACCATATGACAGTAATGTGACTGAAGACAGGGGAAGGAGGGGTGACACACCAGACGGGACAGTCGTCCTGCGGTTGTTTCTGATGATGGCATCCTCAGAACCCCATGGAAATTTCTCCCCGATCCCAGGGAGACCTACAGTACTAACACCAGGAGATGACGGAGCCAGGGAGAGAGCAGAGCATCCATAAGGGAAGGGGGAGGGTGCTCATATGTGTAGTACGTGCACCATGCACCAGGCACATGTCATTTAAATGTCATGAGTGTTGTTCGGTAGGTTCCCAGATCAAGAAGCTGCAGCTCAGAAGGTCAAGTCACAACGCGAGGGGCCGGCAAGCAGCAGGGTGGGGCGCAGACTTGGGCTCTCCAGTGTAGGCCACAAACCCGGACACCCCTGTACCCGCCTTCTCCTCACCCCTTCCCAGGATGCCCATCCCAGATAACAGCTCAGAGACTCACGCTCTTGGCAGAGCCTGGGCCCCACTCATCTCCCCTCCCAGGCTTTACTATTCCTGCTCCCCTGGATGGATGGGTCCCCCAGCTCCATCAGAAGCCTCCACAGAGGCAGGGAGAACGCGGCATGAAGGGATCTTGAGAAACGTAAGGAACTCCTATACAGGCAGACATGTATCCGATGCCCGCGCCTGAGTCAGCTCTCCAGCCAGAGCCCTTACCTCTGACCAAGGCCAGCCCTCTGTCTGCAGATGCGCCTTGGACACAAGCTCCAGGGACCTCCTCCACCCGCAGCTCATGGTCAAGGAGCAGCACCCCGGGCCTCGACCGCACACATCAAGGGCAGGGCCGCTCACACTCCGGCCGTGTCCCCCAGGCAGGACAGATGGCCATCCTCCCACATGCTCCCACCCCCTGGATGTTCTTTCAGGTGGGGATGTCCGGGTCGGGGGAACGGCACTAGGCGCTCAGTTGTTGGTGG
This sequence comes from Lipotes vexillifer, assembly GCF_000442215.2. NCBI lineage: Eukaryota > Metazoa > Chordata > Mammalia > Artiodactyla > Lipotidae > Lipotes > Lipotes vexillifer. The sequence goes on along the minus strand of NW_006783036.1, from coordinate 5,180,116 downwards.
AATGAATGAATGAATGAATGAATGAATGAATGAATATCCTCCAGGAGACAAGGCTTCAGAAACGTCTTCCTTCTACTCTCCTACTTCTCTATCATTAAAAAAAAATAAAAAAGGAAGAATTAACTATTTCTTTTATACCCGTCTCCAGAATACCATCTCAAAGAAAGGGTCCAACCCTGGTGTAATGATCTACGGAATTCCAACACAGTTGTCACCCTGGGGATGCCCTTAACGGTGGAAGGGATCCCACATATTTACAGGCCAGCCCTGCCCACCCATCTCTGGGGCCCTGCCTCTAGAAGCACCCGGCAGGAGGAGAGGTGGGACCTGCCTGTCTGGACCACGTTCAGATTGTGGGCTCCAGAAAAAGCGGGACCCTCACGACCACCTGGGCACCTCGCCTCAGACAGCCAAGCCAGAGGCGGAGTCCCAAGGATCAGCGCTCCCCGCCCCGACCAGCTACTGACCGGGGCCAGCTCTGGGGACAACAGCGGAGCACGGACTGGCCGGAGCATCCCCCTGCCACGGCCGGGGAGCAGGGACAGGAGAGGCCTGGGCGAGGCCAGCGGTGCCAGCGGCTGGGGCAGCAGCTGTGTGGATTTCCGGAAGCCCGGGTGGAGAAGCGCCTGTAATTCTTAGTCCCCCTCTTAAAATATAAAGACTCAATTATCTCTGAGCAGCTTGCTTTACACATGAATTGACACATTTATTTTACAATAAATAACTGAAAGTTATCTGTGTTTCCTTTACTGTTAATCTACACAGAGAAATAATAAACAGGGCTTGTCTACAAAAATGCAACTACTGCAGTCCTCAGGATTCAATTAAGCTAAAATAATTAATGCTCCCACCATATTAAATGACTATACATTTGAGCCACTGAAGTTTTGTTCTTTAATCTTTCCTTTTTATTCAAAAAAAAGAAAAGAAAAGTTGGTGCCAAAGCAGGGAGGGGAAAAAGCAAAAAGGGAAACTGGGAAGGAAAGAGCATATGATGGGCTGTTAAAATGGAATATGGTCGTCTTCAGCTGACACAGCATGGAGACTGTCTTGTGCTTTCGATTAAAATAACATTTTAAATGCTTTGAACAAACATATCTCTTTAGACTTCTAAGGGATTATTTTACATATTTCTTCAAGAATGAAGAAATCCATTCGCCCTGTTGCTGAACAGAAAGGACCAAGAATATCTTTCGTCACACATAGAATAAAAATACTGTAGGCCACTGCAGTATTACAACCCAAAAAAGAGGGGGATGGCGGGGGACAGGGGGCACAGGGGGGTGAGGACAAAGCTGCCTTGAAGATTAACTTTGCCTTTTATGAAATCATATTTAGCCACTTTCTTAAACAAACCTACCCACAATGATCTGCAGCCTCTCATTGGAAAATATACCTTCAATGCGAAATGAGGATTCGGATGGGCTCTGGAGAAAGCAGGAAGAAAGCCCTTCCATTGAAACATGAATAGGGAACCGTCTCATCGGCAGAAGCCACCTTGAAAGGTCTGTGTGCACTGATGCCAGGTGTTTATACCACTGGTGAGAACCATCCCTCTAGCGTCAGACAAAGAAAAGAAACACAGACAAAAGGGGCCCAACACCTTCGTGGATCACAGCCCCAGCCCTAAGGAAGGGTCACTCAGATCTACACGGTGCTCTGAGAAACCAGGGTTTACAGGACTTTGGCCTGAACATGTCAGACACTTTTCTCAATGCCCTTGGCAACTTAAGAGTGTGGGAGACCCACAAGAAGGCCAGCCGCACAGGTCAGTCTGGTTAGACGGGGTCTCCCCAGGGCCCAGCCGGTGCCTGCAGGAATCTGCACACCACCGCAGTCTCTTCACAGGAGAGAGAGTCCATTAATCCCACTGTACAGATGGGCAAAAGGAGGCCCAAGGTCACAGAGCTGCCAGGTGGCTGCCACAGAGCAGCTGGGCTTGCTGCATCACCCTAACTGCCTGCTGGGTGATGGGGGCTTCCTGGCCATGCCCATCCATCTCACCCGTGGGAGCAGAGTGCCCCACTTCCATCAGGCTCACCCCACAAGGACCACCCAAAGCCTCAGTCCATCCAGTCCGTTTTAGACCAAGACACGGTGGAGATGGATACACAAACTTCCCAGCCAGGCACCTGCTTGTGCGCTGCCACACCAGAAGGGACCCCCAGGAGAAAAGTCCCACTAGCAAAGCATTTGTGCAGCCTCTGACCCTTTAACCCACAAACCAGGCCTGCCAGGATTGTCCCTCCTGGTGACACGTGGAGAAACTGAGGCTCTGACCCTGAAGGTAGTCCAAAGTCCATCGGCAGGGTCTAAACCCTCACCTGCACGAACTCTGATAGCGTCTTGCTGCGGGACAGACTGCTGCTTCTAGGAAACACAGGCCAGCCAGGGCCCTGAGCTCAAAAGTACGAACCGGAAGCAAACACTCTGGGCTGCACGGAGCACAGGCTCCCTGGAAGAGGCTCTGGTGCGCCGTGACCTTGACCTGGAGAGGACTTGATGCATAAGCCGACCTGCCAGAGGACGCAAGCGTCTACAGCCTGTTCTTCAGGTGCTAAAAGCCAGCTGTCCAGGTGACCGGCCAAGTGGGCATGCCAGAAGGTACAGCCAACCTCCCCCAAGGGGCACATGCTCCAGCAAGTTTTCACAGCCCCCCCACCACCACCGCCCAGACCTACGCCTAGGATCAGGCAACATCACAAGGGGCCTCTTTTGACAGATGGGAAACTGAGGGCAGAGAGCAGAGGAGAAATGAAAGCCCCACCCACATGCCACATCTCATTAAGCTTCACAACCACCCCGACGAGATCGAGATGGGTCTCATTCGCTCCACTGCACAGATGTGGAAACTGACTTGTCCAAGTTGTGAAGAACGAATTCCATCCAAGACTATGTGATTCCAAAGCCAGAGACTAAGCCAAGAACGCCTGCAAAGGGAGGGCCAGCTAGCCTTCCGAATGTCCATCCTGTCTTCCTGGCCACCTACGGATCAGGCCCCACCATGGAGCCTGTTGCCAAAAGCACAGCAACCATCATCAGCCCACTGGGCCCACTGGGCCTCTCCGAGCTCCAGGCCCATCTCCTCCTGAGGGTCACTGGACGGTGGCCCCTTGGCAAGGGCGAGCCCACCTGTGGCCCCATCCTGGTAGCCCCCGGGGCCTCCCAGCACCAGCACACCCTCAGACAGAGGGCGAGCCCCCCCGCAGAGCGAGGGGCGAAGGCAGGCCTGGGACCCGAGAGGTGGCTTCGGCAGCGGCCAGACGAGTGCAACGTTCCATACCTGCAATGTTCTCCTGCTTGGGGCAGATGCCTTTCGTGGGTGAGAGCAGGTGGTCATCTTCGTCGGGGGTGACCTGGATCCCGATCTCCACCGGCTCGGACACTTTCCTGAGCTCAGAGCGTGAGGAGGGCGGCGGGCTGCCCTTGTCCAGGCCTTTGTCATAGCAGCCACCCAGGCTGCCGCCACACTGCTTCTTCTTGTGCTCTATAAAAACCAGGATGTCCCCCAGGGGGAAGTTCATCTGACACTGTCCACAGGTGAGCAGGTCAGGGTCGGGGCCCCCCACCATCAGCCCCAGGCTGCTGGGCTCCTCTATCTCCAGACCCTCATCTTCCTCGAGGATGGTGGCCTCCACATGCTCAGGCTCTGCTGGAGAGAGAAAGGAGAAGGGAGGGGGGGGGCAGAGAAGACAAGATGGGCTTAGGCAATCACAGGCACCCATCGCTCATTCCAACCCTTCCCCACCAAGAGGCAGGCCCCTCCGCTGCAGGATGCTAGACGTCACCACGTCCTCCCCACAACTCCTGGAGGCAGGGGGTTCACCATCCTGCGTGCAACAGATGGGTAAACTGAGGCTCCCGGAGCAGCGCTGCAGCTCCCAGAGGTTGTTGCTTAAGTGGTACTGATCTTACTGCTTTCTAGTTTATCTCCTGCCAATTCCGCCCCCACCCCCGCCACCCCACCAACTCAGCATAGGGACACACACACACGACCACCCGCACATCCACACACATCTTGGTTTCACCAGAGACTGGGCCGTCTAGAGAGGTGTCTCTCAAACTCTGCAACATCTAAGAATCACCTGGGAGCTTTGAAAACCCCCGACACCCAGGCGGCACCCCAGACCAATTACACTGAGAGCCAAACACCAGGCTGTCGTTTTTTTTGTTTGTTTTTTTTGTTTTTTTTTTTCCTGTAAGATTCCCAGGTGATTCTGATGGGCGGCCAAGGCTGAGAACCGGGAGCCAGAGCTGTCTCTCCCTGCTTAGGCTCAAGCTGCCCCCTCCCTTCCCTCCCACCTTTCATTCACGTCCTCCCCATTCATAAGAGTCCTGCTTGCATTCCTCTACCTGAGACCTGGCTGCACACCAGACAAGAAAACAGAAACCCAGACGGGCGTCCCAGGGCCAATCCTTACGAGAGAAAGGAACCCACGGGCTCAGAAAGCAACAAGTGAGCATTGGTTCAAAAAGAAATATTGAAAGAAAAAAAAAAAAAATGCAGGGAAGAGACGCTGGGAGTTGGCTGGCTGAAAGCGGGAGCCGGCTTTCCTGCCAAACACTCTGCTCCCGGTCAGCCTTCCATTGCTTTGTAGATTTCCCGACACTCACCAACTCCCCACTGTCCTTTTTTGTTTGTTGGTTTTATTGTCACTCCCAGAAAAAAGAAAAGAAAAAAAAAAAATTCTTCAGACTACAAAAGCATTTCTTGGCAGATGACAAACCACACTTTCAACGGGCTGTACATTTTCATATTTCTTTAGCAGCCGATATATCTCCTTTCATTCTTTTTTGTAGGGGGCACGGGACCCAAATATTTTGAAGCTAATAAATGCCTCAAAAAGCAGCAACCCCCTCAGGGAAAACTGGGAGACACGGCAGCCGAGACTGTCATAAATAAGGGAAGCGGACAGTGAGGTTGCAGCCTTCCTCGGGGTCTGAGCAAATTCGGGGTGGAATTTTTCGAGAGCAAATGTCAGTCGTCATGTAGATAGCACAAGCGCCAGGGTCTTCAGAGAAGCAAGAGGGCAGCCAGAGGTCTGAAACCCGAGGAGGCAGGTACATTTTCTGTTGTACGGTATTTAGGAAAGGATAATGAAAACCACAGAACAGAGGGAAGAAATGGAATGGGGGAAAAACACATTCCGTGGCAGTGAAGTTATTGACGGGCCAGAGCCAAAGAACAGACAATTTAAGGAAAAAATTCTGTGGCATCTTCCATCCTACATATAAATCACTGTTCTGTATTTTCTGAACACAGGCTTCTTCAGGGCCTGTGAGAGTCCATGTGTAAGACCGAATAGACGGCACATGTAACATGTATGAACTAGGCATGCACGGGTCAGTGCACAGGTATTGCTGAGAAGGGAAGTGACAATTTGAGATCCCGCCTGTGCTTATAGAAAAGCAGACAGAACCCTCGATGAATTACACGTAGAAACGCACTGGAAATGTGACCGCACAAAAACACCCCGCAGATGAGGAAATCCGAAATCTCTCGTCTGCATACCTCTAACAAAAAGAACCTATAAGGTATGAGAAACAGTGTGCACAAAGGCAGCCCCAGAAACCACTAATTACACTTTAAAAAGAAATCGGGGTTTATTTTAAAAAGAGTTGGAAGACCATGCTACATAATTAATTTACCAATTTATTTTATGAAAAGACGCTTTGCTATGGTTAAAATGTAATCACAACCCTCACGCCGAACAGTGGTTCTAGGGCGGACTGGGTTCCAGGTTCCTGTGAACGGTTTGCCAGAATGTAAAAGGTAATTATTCAGTGCCTCTTTTCCCTTTAATGATCTAACATTGAGCGATACTGTTTATATTGAAAAGCTCGCACCTTTAATTACCAATTACATATACATAATTTCAGAGCCGAAGGAGAGGGCTGTGAAAACAGTTCTTTAGAAATATAAGGATGTATTGTAGGCCATTTCTAGAAAAGGAACTCTAACAAATGGGGGGAGAATGTCAAAATATTGTTTTGTTAAAAAGAGAGAGAGAGAGAGGCACAAAGGAAATGCGCTAAAATGCAAAAGAAAAAGGACAAAATGAAATTGAGAATTCAAATGAAACAGGGGTGAGTTCTGTGGAGGTACCCGGGCCCTCCTGAGCAGGCCTGGCGGCCGGCTGCATCCATAAGGGCATTTGATAAAAATAAACAAAGACAACAGCTCATCCATCCAAATCCCAACTTGAACATCCTTTCTGAGGATGGGGAGGTGCTTTCTGCCGTCTAATTTCATCTTTGGTTTCCTTGCTTTGGTTTTGCTTGGTTTTGCTTTTCATTAACTTTTTCAGCCGAGTCCGTCCATCCGTACTCCCCACGGGAGTTTTGGGAAGAAGCATGAATATCTCCTCTCTGTTGGGAGGTTCTAAGCTACGTAATTTCAAATTTCTTTTCTCTTTTAAAAGAAACACAGACGAATTTAAAAATGAGCAAAGGTCACCTGTTCATAAGTATCCCTCCCGCGCCCCTCCATCTTTTGCTAAGGACTCTGTACCGGTACTTTTTCCTTTTTCTCCTTTTTTTTTTTGTTTTGTTGTTTTGGGTAACATCTGGTATTCTTTCCTTTATTTGGCGGCCTCTGCCTTTTCACTTTCCTCACGCAGCAAGCCCTTGTGAGCCCCAGTAATTGAGTTTGAAAATATCCGAAGCCGTTCACTGGGCTGCAGGTCTAATTTCTCCCTCCAGCCAACCAGCCTGAGCAGCCAGGCGCTGCTGGCGTCCCATCCTGCAGACGGCTCTGAACTCGGGTCTCCAGACCCTGGGTCCAGCTCACTGCCTCCTCCAAGGGCGTGCAGGAGAAAAAGAAACACACAAAAATCCCTTTCCCCCGCTCCCCACTTGCAGTGCTGAAAGTAAAACTCCTTAGGATGACAGGGGTTTTCACCCAGCTCCAAGAATGGGGTTCCCTCTGCCCAGCCCCTGGCACGTGGAGCTCTGGGCTTTGACTCTGCAGGAGGCACTTCCCAGGAAGACAGCGACGTCACCCCGAACCCCCAAAACTGTCAAATTTCTAGGCCAGAGCAGGTGGGCCAAGACAGCTTGCTGAATCTCATGTTCAAGGCCTTCGGAGACAGCCCCAAAGGGCTGTGGTTTCACTTCCGCTGGCAGGCGGATACCGAGCTGGGCGTGTGGGGTGCATGTGTGTGCGTATGTGTGCCTGTGTGTGTGTCCCTTCTTAGAACCCTGTCCCTCACAGAAGAAATAAAAGGAGAAAGAACCACTTGCCCAAGCTCAGAGGAGGGCAAAGTGAGACGGGCCTGGCCCCCACCCCAGAACCTTCCTTCCTCTGACCTGTGGGCACCTCGATGGAGCCCACACAGCCTCAGAGAACCCGGCCTCTGCTGGGACAGGCACCCAGCGACGAGAAAGCACCGGGAAAGTGAAAAGCCACATACAAACGAAACAGCCTTTCAAATTCCCAGACCCTACAAACCAGTCCCTCAGGCTGCCCTGTCCGGCAAACTTCAAAAAAAGAAGGTGAAGATGAGGTCTTTTCCCCTGAGAGGATTTTTGCTTTCACGCAAAGCTCCCCGAGTGTCAGGCAGGCCTGGAAAATACTGCTGCCCTCACTAGTACGAGCTGAATAAAGCAGACGGATCGCTAAAGTGTTTGACTCATTAGGAGGAAAAATGAATGAATGCAGCAGACGACCTGTTTAGACGTCAGGTATCAGATTGGGGTGGGTCCTGAAATGTGACGTCCGAAAGCACATGGACAAACGTGTATTTACACACACACACTTACACATTTGTTGTAATTTTCCTTTACAACAAAACCACATTTAATTCACAAGGCGAGGCCTCCTCCCAGCTGATAAATGCATTCAGAAGCAATGAAATCAGGGTTCGCAGATAATAATGGACGTTGCTGTTAAGTGGACGGGGAGGCACTTGGTCCTAAGACTGGCTCCCCCATGCTTGGCTGGGAAGGAATTTGCGCAGAAGACAGATGGAAAGACATCATTAACACTGGCCCGGCCAAGCAGCCCACAGGCCCCCGGCAGCTGCAAAGGCTTAGCGAGCCTTACCTGGTCAGTGGCTGCCCTACACACACACACGCTGGGCTCCAAGGGCCCCGCCCACCCTGGGTCTCCCCTAACAACTGCCCCTGCACCTGCCCTTCAGGGAATTCCAGCCAAGGGGCGGGCCTCCTGCTGTCCCCAGAGCACAGAGTGTGTGCCCTGCTGCACACACAGCGCACAGGCCCGTGTCCCCTTACCCCTGCACTGATTCAAATCCAAATCGCTGTCCTTAATGGCTAAGCCACAGACCAGGAGACACCTACAGAGAATTAACGATTCAGTGATGGGGGCGGGGGTGGACAGGGGAAGGATGTGGGGAGGAGGGGTGCCAGGTTCTCAAAATCTTGGGCCACCAACGTCACAGCCGCCATCCTATTTGCACGAGTGTTTACAAGAAATGTTGAGCATCCATCCGCCCCGCCGGAGCCCTGCCTCTGACTGGAGATGTTACACCTGCTTCCCACGAAGACGCAGCCTTTGCCAGCCAGCCCGGGCTCAGCAGCAAATCTGCAAAGGGACCGGTTCACTCTCCTTTCCGCGAACATTCAGGGAGCGGCCGAGACCCCAGGCGACACCTAAACGCCACTAAAATGCGAACTCGACGGCGCACAACACTTTCTGAGCCTCCATCAATGTTTAATTTATTGGCTCCAAGAGAAAATAACCACCGTGCGTGGCGGGGGGGAGGGATGGATGGGAGAGAGAAGGAATCAATTCTTGGTGGAGAAAATAATCTATGACTAGATGACGCTTAAAGGCTCGACAAGACATTTATGAAGTTCTCCGCACAGAGGGAATCGCGCAGTGCCCGGCAGAGGAGTCGCAGATGAGCGGGGAGCCTCAGCCGAGGCAGGCACGTGTTCCGAGGACGTTCCTCGAGGGGCCACGAAGGGTCAGGACGCAGTCGGGTCCCTGCCCCTGTCTGCCCACCAAACTCCTGCCTCCAAGCAAGGACCCGACCCAGGGTGGGTGCAGCCAGGCTGGTTGGAGACAGGTTCCACAGAGAGATGAGCTCTCTCTTCCCGGACCACCTGCCCTCCAGGGAGAAGGGCTGAGGACTCCAGCCTGTTCCAGGTGTCACCCAGACCCCGAGCCTCCTTGAGACCCTCAAGGCCACCTCCCCAGCGCCCTCAAATCAGCTGCAGGGACGGGCACACACCAGGGCCAGCCACCACCCCACAAGGCCCCATCTGCTCCATGCCAGACACAGCACACGCCTCAAAATGAAATGTTCAAGATTTCTGACATCTGGGCAGAGAGAAGGATGCCAGGGCACAACCTTATCTGTAACGTGGATTTCCCTTCCCGTGAAAATGACCCAGGGTCTGGCTGACTGGGCCCAACATGGGGAAGGCCGGGGCTTGGCCTGCATTTCAGGAAGGCGGGGATTCCTGATCCGAGGAGAGGTTTGGGGTGCAGGAAGAACCCAGCCGGTAGACTCCAGGTGGGGAGTTCTGAGGGTGTGAGGGGCACCCCCATATACATACACACATTGTCCTCCATGCCCCCTGCCTGGTTTCAGAATACTTCAGCGTGTTAAAATCAGCTCGCTGCAACACACCCTAACTTGCTCCATGGACTCAGTCCAACCTCTCCCCCTTCCCCCACTGCATCCACCTCTCCAGATCCCGCAAAACTGAGCTCCAGAGGCCGGGTCTCACACATTCAAAAGCAGGAAAAAGAGCCCATTAAGGAAAGCAGCGTTCAGGTGTATTCACAGAGTCCGTCCACTACTAAAAGCTTACTAAGAAAAAAGTCAAGTCCATGATACCAAAGAATGGAGTGACCTATGATTTGAGAAATAAAATAGTTCTTTAAAGAAAAAAAAAAAAGGAAAGGTACAGAAATAACTTCTAAACACATTCAGAAGATTCCATAAAATTGCAAACGCCTTAAATCTTCAGAGACACAACAGAGCTCATAACGATGCGATATAAAAGCATTCTTCGGGGCCCAACGAAGAGATTTGTTTTATTTAACACTGTGCTTTTTCAAAGGTGCTAAGCAGAAGAAAAGAAGGACCATCCATACAGGATGCTGAACTACAAGCCCTTAACTAGAGGAGATTCTCTGAGGCTGACAGCAAAATAGCAAGAGTGGAAGCTGCTTTCAGCATCTCGTTTCCAAGGTATAAATTTAATCATGATCCTCCACCACTTTTTAAATTCTTAGCAGGGCATGCATTTCTGAGGTACACGTTCATCACAGTAACACTGGCATTCAACTTCCTTGAGTCATTTTTGTGTGTTGTTTTAGCACAGAAGTTGTTAGAACATTCTCAAGTGTATTTGCATTTCAGCAGTTCAATTGAAGGGGGTCATAAAAAAGTTGTGTAAAACAGAGGATTGTTTTTTTTTTTTTTTACTTTGAAGTTACCTAATTTTGTGTGGTCTGGGATTTCATTATAGTACCAGAGCTCAGTCTGTCTGATTCAACACCCAAAGCAGATGATCAGCTGCCTCGGAAAAAGAAATAAAGAATGAATTTCTTGAATTTCAGCAACTACACAAAAGACTTGCATATGTCAAAATGCCGGACGAGAGTCCCTGTGAATGTAGCACCATTAATCAAAGCGCAATCTGGTGTCGCTTTTGCCAGTAAAAACGATGCTGTTCCCCTCACCCCGCTCACAGGCTCGTGGAGAAGACACACGAAGTGTGTCCCTCTGCTTTGCATGTGTTTCCAAATAGCCTGCTCTCGGCACTTTTTATACATGCCTGGGGAAAACTACTGCTCCAGGGAGGCGGTCAACAAATGGCTTTTCTTGGGGAGGGGACGACAGCTCGGGTAGATCTCACTGAGGTTTGGCTCTCTGGGAAGGAAGGAAGATGTGTGGGATTGGGAGCAGGGGGTGGGGAAAAGGACACACGGGCCCCCAGGCCCAATCGTGTGAGTAAATAGAGCTGGAAAGTGACAAAGCCATGCTCAGAGCAGCCGGGTGACACAGACATTCATCCCTGGTCTTCTGATGTGCCCTCTCCCCATGAAAAAAATACCCCACTGGGCCCACAGCTAACACCACCTGCAGATGCTTGGCCGGCATCAACAACTTGACCGTGGGCATGGTCCCCAAGGAGCATTTACTGTCCCTTGTCCTCCCAGATTGTGACAACAGCATTAAACTTAGTCCAAAGTCCCTGGAGAGTTTCAGCTAACGGTAAGACCTAACTGGACAGCCAGAAGGTCCTTCCTTAAGCCATAGGAGTTGGAGGAGATAGTCCCCAAAGGCCAAGGACCCCATCTTTACTCTCCCCCATATATTTTTCTTCACACATTGTGGTATCTGTAGTCTGTGTTTAGTTACAGCTTGTGAAACTCCCCCAAGTTCCAAGGCAAAGGATTGGGGATTTCTGAAATGAATTTTTTTAACAGTTTTCTGCAGGCCAGAGGCAACTGTCCCAGCCCAAGGCTTCGAGGTGACAGTGACGCCTCATCTCTGAGTTGTCAAATGAGCTCGCTGCCACAATATGCTTACAGCAGGCTCGATTCAAACATTAAACGGAGTGGAGAAATCATCAGATAAATTGCTGGCCCTCTGTACTGGAGAGTGAAGGCTCTTGCTCTGGCTGATGACAGCGCTAGGCTTTTGTCTGACCTAATTTATTTCTCTTTCAGGTTAGAATAAAGCACTCCTTTCCTGTCGCCACGTAACCTCTTCTGCCCATGTACTGAACTCAAGCAGAAGACTCTGGGTTAACTGTGCTGTCTGCAGATTTCTTTTTTTTTTTTTTTTTTTTTTTTTTTTTTTTTTTTTTTTTTTTTTTTTTTTTTTTTTTTTTTTTTTTTTTTTTTTTTGGCGGTCCGCGGGCCTCTCACTGTTGTGGCCTCTCCCGTTGCGGAGCACAGGCTCCGGACGCGCAGGCTCAGCGGCCATGGCTCACGGGCCCTGCCGCTCCGCGGCACGTGGGATCTTCCCGGACCGGGGCACGACCCCGCGTCCCCTGCATCGGCAGGCGGACTCTCAACCACTGCGCCACCAGGGAAGCCCTCTGCAGATTTCTTGAACTTGGAGAAGAAGACGTTATAGATCCACAAATTCCGTGATCAAAAGCACACATATTCCCCAGCACGAAATTACACGGTTAGGGGAGAAATCGTGTCATTAAAAGCCATCCATTAAGGGCACCGTTTGGGGTGAAAAGTATTAGCAACGCTGGGTCTAGCAAGCACATACTCCTTCCAGACAAAGTTTTACACATTATTTGAGTTGGCATTTTATCTCTTTGGGGAATGGTGCTATTTCACTTAGTACAGTGGGAACATTACCTAATAAATGGAATTGAGGATCCAAGTGTTATAAAATCTGAGCTGAAAAGATTTCCACTCATCAAAGCTGTTTTAGACGCATGACTCCCCGGAGCAGTGGCAGATCCCCAGGTCTGTGACATGCAACACAGGAATGGACAAAACGAGGTTCACTCTTCCCAGACCCCCTCACCCCATCAGGCATGCCTCAACGACCTAATGCAATTCAGAAAGTCAAGACCACAGACTAACCGGAGGAAACACGCCCATTCAAAGCTAACAATTGTAACTGTTTTCAAAAAAAAAAAAAAAATTTAAAAAAGAAAATTGCCCCCATCTGCCTAGTGAGGGCTTGTAAATCAATGCCGATGGCTTGAAAATAGATTTCTCAAACTTATATTCTCATTTTGTCCTGCTCGACTCTCTGCAGGAAAATCAATATTACAACTTCACACTTAGGACATTTTGCAGCAACGTAAACTGCTTTCGCGGCTGATGGAAGCCGGGTCCCGGCCCCTCGCAGCGACGGCTCCACGCATGACACGGGCACCGAGCTCCCCCTAGCTGCCAAGAGGCGTCAGACGCTGCTGGGCGTTGCAGCCTTGCCATCAACTAAAAGCCAATTCAACTGAAAGTTTATTTTGGAAAGTATTTTATCACAACAAGCAACAGAGAATGCAAAGCGATCAGAGAAAGGAGATGAAAAGGAAAAAGGGAAGGCGGGTGCAAGCCGTGTTCTAAGCCCAAAGACAGCGCCAAGAGCTGTATCGATTCTGATAAGGTGCTAGAAACCGGTGCCCTCTACAGTGGGAAACTGATCGATTGCTTTGCGTGCTTCCATCTCACCTGAGACAGATGCTAATTACTCTCCGGTGCACCCAAAACTGGCCTCCCCTTTGGTCAATAAGACCCATCTGGCCCTGCACAGTGGTCAGCAAAGCATCACACCCCACCATCTGACTCAGCCTCCCTCCATGTTCCTAAGGCCGCCTTCACCAAAGCAACTGCATTCACTCCAGCACTTGAGAAATGACTCGTTTTCTGTTACGAAATATTTTGAAGGCCAGACAAAAATCGGCAAGGCCAAAGCACAGAGAGCCACCTCCCACCCTCAGAAAAAAGGAAATATTCCCCCGTACGTAATTTTCAGGGAGGGAAAGACTACCCTTTAAAAATATTATGGGTTGTTAAAATATGCTCATTGCTATTTTTTCTCTCAGGTGTGAATTACAAATGAATAAAATCCGCCTGGCATAACACCTTGGATGAACACATTTCTATTCTCCCTTAGAATCAGAGCAGCTGACTTATATCACACTGCTAATGATATGGGGTTCCCTTCTGTGCAGAAGGGAGACAAACTTCACTCCCCCCACCAACTACCAAAAAAAAAGAGGGACCCAGGTCTTATGAAATTTATCAGAGGCCCAGTTTTGAAAGATATGTGGACACCTGGTGATATTACTCTACCCTGGGGAGTTAAGATAATTGTAAGCACAGCAGCCTTCAAAACAGCCACAGCAAAGCCTAATTTAAAAGGCAACCATGGAATGAACACACCCTAACTTCCGTGTCAAATCTTGGGTCTCTAGTTGTTCTGCAAAATCGTGAATTCATATGGAAAATTACTAATCTTCCAAGGAAACCTGTTGGTGGGTTGTTGAAAAAATCACCTTCGCTGGGGCTGTGTAATCTACCCTGGCCTTCTTATTTCCTTCGGGAAGCCTCAGAGCTCCTGCACAGCCTGGGGTTCATCTGCCTCCCCACTCACCCGGCCTGGCACAGTGGGCTCACGGCCCTTCCCTCTGCCTGACCAGTCACTGGTCCTCATCCTACCCTGTCCAGTACTGTCACTGTGTTGTTTTGTGTTTGTTTTTATTGAAAGCTGTGTCTGTCCTCCGGTTTTAAAAGCCATATCCATCTGGGTCAAACATTTTGAAACAAACCAGAAGCCTAAGTCTTCATCCCCAGCTGCCTCCCACTCTCTCTTTTCTACCTCACCCCTCTTCTCACTGGCCCTGTCTGTAAATTCAACTAGCTCATTATGGAGCCCTTCTCCCACTTGCCAACCCCCCTGCAAGATGATCGACGCTGTTTGTGTGCTCTTCTGTTTCTCAAACCATCAGTTATACTAAGTTGCATCATCTCTAAAGAACCTGAGGCCGGCGGGCTGCCACCCAAGGGAAGATGCACCACGTTTTAGGCTGTTTCTTTCACATTTGAAATCTAAAATGTGGACACCGGATCGGGGCTGTGGCAGCACCCATTTTGCTGGCCAGGGCTCCAGAGCACCCGAGACCCACAACTCCTGCATCACTGTGGAAAGGCACGCTTGCACAGGCCCTACAGCCTAAACTGCATCCAATTCTTGCCTTTCCCCTGCCTGCACTCCCACCTCCCGGGTGACATGGGACAGACAGAAAAGCCAGCTGCTTTTGGATAATAAATAGCCTTGTCTGAAAACTGGTTGGACCACTCTCCCTGCTTAAACCCCTGCATATGCCCTGGGCTCCGTGCGCTCCAGGAAGGCAGGTGGGATATCCTTTGCCCCCTGGTCTCCTCCCCACCTCTCCTTCCCTGCCACTGCTCCAGTGTCAGCCGGCTTTCCCCAGCACTGCTCTGAGCAAGACTGAAACATCCACGAAACAAATGAAGGATGGAAGGATGTTGCACTAGGCGCCCCTCGCCCCCCATGCCCAGCTGCCGCCAGTCGTCCTGGCCAGGGCTTGCTCCTGAGGTCCCAGGAACACCAGAGAGGAGAGAGCAAAAGCAAAGCGAACCTACCTGCTTCTTTCCCCCTTTACACACAACTGCAAACACTCCTGGCTCCTTCGCTGCTGCCAGCTTGGCAATGCACCCCAGACAACTCCCCCTTCCCGGACTCCCCCCCGCCCCAACTTCCCCCTCCTCAAAAACAACCCTTGCAATTATACAGAGGCTCTGTGGGGCAAACTGCCTCCTGGAGAAATTAGGCGTCTGCAAGTACAGATATTCTAACAGCCACTCCACCATCTAAACGGGGGAGGGGGGTAGAATAACCGATTGCTAAAGGATTGGTAAAGGACGAAATGTCAACTGGCGATGAGGACCTTGATCAAACCAGGTTCAAATATGGTTGCAAAACATTTTGTTTTAAATGCAACCAGCGAGTCTTTTTGATGTTACAATGATGAAAAATAGAAGTCCTCTTCCCTCCCTCCAGAAAGGTATCCCTCTCCCAAAGCAAGCCCACTTTAATATCTATTCCCTTCCCCCCAAAATAATAATAAATCCACAAATTCTTACTAATGTATCTGCTGTAACAAAGGAGAGATGGCAGCAGCAAATGCTCCGAGCAGATGGCGCCTATGCTGGGTTTTCAGGGGAGGGGAGAACCCCTTTATATATTTATTTATTTATTTAAATTTTTTAAAATATAACATAAATATTCGGCTCTCGGCCGCCCCGCAGCCGGTCCTCGGCGGCGGCTGGGCGCGCAGCCCTCTCCAGCTCCGCGCCGGCAGCCCGGCCCCAGCCTGACGAGGTGCTCCAAGGACTGCAGGAACACAACCTGCCCGCTGTTTCGATGGCACCCAGAGGACGTTTTATTTCTATTGCAGTTTCAAAAAAAATTTTTTTTAATTAAAAAAAAAAAAAAAAAAGCAAAGGCGACCCAGGCACCGCGAGAGAAAGGACCGCGGGGAAAGGTTTGCGCGCCGCGGAGCAGCGGCCCCGCGGGCTGCGGCGGGCGGGGAGCGCTGCGAGCCGACCTTCCGGGTGCAAGCGTGCAGGCAGCCGGGCGAGCTCCCCTGCAAACCCCGTACCTGGCCCGCTCCCGCACGCTTCTTCCCTTTGCTAAATAAACCCGACTGGGGCGCTGGAAGCTGCTGCGTCTCTGCCCCGCTGCCTGACTTTGCCCGCCCCGCCACTTGCTTGAAATCCACACGATTTCAGCCGGTGGATTTCCACTGCGACCTGCCTTGTTTATTTAGATAGGGAAGATGAAAGATCCGAGATAGGAAGATGGGTGAGAGATTGATAGATCTCTTTCCTTTTTTCTTTTTCTCTCCCCCCCCCCACTATTGTACAAGCACATCCCACTCCTAGCTAACAACGCTTTTCTTTCCCCCCGTGGCGGGGATTTTTCACCAGCCCCCGATGCCCCCACCTTCTTTTGGAGTGGGGGAAAGAAGACAAGATCATCCCAGGAGACAGACGGAGGTGGGGAAATGGGGGCTGGGGTGCAGGAGCCCGGCAAACAGCCACGCAGCTGGATTCTTTTGCAAATAGCAAGAGGAGGGGAGAGAAAGGCGGCTGCGGAATCCTAGGACCGGCGTGGCCGGCGCCCTGCCCGGCCGGGTGCAGCGCCTGGGCGACTCGGAGCCGGCGGCCGCCCCTCGCCCCGCATCGCCCCCGTGCTCCGCAATGGGAGAGGCCACAACAGTGAGAGGCCCCCGGACTGGCAAAAAAAAAAAAAAAAAAAAAAAAAAAAAAAAAAAGCAAAGGCGACCCAGGCACCGCGAGAGAAAGGACCGCGGGGAAAGGTTTGCGCGCCGCGGAGCAGCGGCCCCGCGGGCTGCGGCGGGCGGGGAGCGCTGCGAGCCGACCTTCCGGGTGCAAGCGTGCAGGCAGCCGGGCGAGCTCCCCTGCAAACCCCGTACCTGGCCCGCTCCCGCACGCTTCTTCCCTTTGCTAAATAAACCCGACTGGGGCGCTGGAAGCTGCTGCGTCTCTGCCCCGCTGCCTGACTTTGCCCGCCCCGCCACTTGCTTGAAATCCACACGATTTCAGCCGGTGGATTTCCACTGCGACCTGCCTTGTTTATTTAGATAGGGAAGATGAAAGATCCGAGATAGGAAGATGGGTGAGAGATTGATAGATCTCTTTCCTTTTTTCTTTTTCTCTCCCCCCCCCCACTATTGTACAAGCACATCCCACTCCTAGCTAACAACGCTTTTCTTTCCCCCCGTGGCGGGGATTTTTCACCAGCCCCCGATGCCCCCACCTTCTTTTGGAGTGGGGGAAAGAAGACAAGATCATCCCAGGAGACAGACGGAGGTGGGGAAATGGGGGCTGGGGTGCAGGAGCCCGGCAAACAGCCACGCAGCTGGATTCTTTTGCAAATAGCAAGAGGAGGGGAGAGAAAGGCGGCTGCGGAATCCTAGGACCGGCGTGGCCGGCGCCCTGCCCGGCCGGGTGCAGCGCCTGGGCGACTCGGAGCCGGCGGCCGCCCCTCGCCCCGCATCGCCCCCAGGCCCGAGCGCACCCCGCTCTCCTCCGCCCGCGCCGTCAGCGCGGACCCACGCGCTAGCCAACTTTTCCCCACTTCCCGGCTCCCCTCCCCCTCCGCTCCCCCAGCCCCCTCCCCCTCCTCTCCAAACCCCGCCACCAGCGCCGCCGCCGCCGCCACACACGCCGCTCGGAGGGGCGAGCGTCCAGCCGGGATCCGCGCGCACACACACACCTCCTCCAGCCCGCGCGCCCCCTCCCCGGCCCGGAGCCCGCTGCGCAGGCCCCCGAGCCCGAGGCGCGTCTGAGTGCTCAGAGCCCGGACTCTCCGGGCTGCAGAGAAACTTTCCCAAGGCCCCCCGCCCCCTACCATGCTCTGGGCCGACGTTGCTGCCTCTGTGAGCCCGCGGGCCTCCCCGGCGCCCGGCCCGGCTGCGCCTGGCTCGGTGTCCTCAGCCCCGGGCGCCCGGAGCCCCATCCTCCGGCCCCTCGCGCGCACGCCGCAGACACTTACGGGTGATGAGCTCCCTCTGGGACAAGTGCTGCGGGTTGCCCTGTTTGCGGCGGGACATTGCCCCGGCATCTATTCTGGCATCGCCCGGAGAGCTGCACCGATGGGGGGAGCCGGGGGAGGGGTCCGAGCCGCCGCCGCTGCCGCCGCGCCGCGCCGCTGCCGCCGCTGCCGCCGCCGCCGCCGCGCCTCCTCTGCCCGGGTTGGTGTTTTGGTTGTTTTTTTTTTTCCTTCTCCTCTTGCCCTCTCTTCCTCCGCTTCTTCTTCTTTATTTTGCGCTTTCTTCTATGCTGTTTTTTGTTTTGTTTGCAAAAAAAAAAAAAAAGAAAAAGAAGGAAAAAGGAAAACCTCTCGATCTAAAATAGGAGAAAGGCAAAAAAAAAAAAAATCTGCTCTTGCTTGCCGCGGACTGGCTGGTTTCTTCAAAAATATATTCTTTTCAAGGAAAAAAAAATTGCTTACACTTCTTCAAACTGCTTGGCCTCCTGGACTTGCAAATGTCTTCTTGAACTTAAACCGGATTTTGCACCGGCTCCTGACACTTTCTTTCAGGGTCTGGTAGGTGGAAAGCGCACTTCTACCAGGAGGGGGGAAAAGGGAAAAAAAATGCAAACAAATAAAAAATAGAAGAAAAAGAAAAGAAAAAAAAGCAAAGAAAACTTGGGGACTTGTCTCGTACCCCCTCACCCCGCCCCCTCCAGAAGCCCAAAGCAATGTAAAACTGCCCCGGTTCGGTTGTTTCTGGGTTTTCTGCGGGCTGCCTGTTTTTTTCTCGGAGACTGACCCTTCCGATGCTCTGGAGGGACTCCAGGAGCGGCTCCTTCCCAGTTCACCTGGCAGGCTGGCGCCGGCCGGAGAGGCTGCCGGGTCCCCGCGAGCGCTCCCCAGCGCTCCCCTGGCGCCGCGGGCCCGAGGGGAGCTGGGCCGAGGGGCGGCTCGCCCAGTGCGCCTGGGTCGGTGCGGGCGCGGACTGGGAGCTATAGATTGCAACGTGAAGATGGCGGAGTCCGGGTTCTCTGGGAGCTCTCGGTCTCTCTATGGCTGGGGCTGCCTCTGTACAATGGGATAAAATTCAAGTTCAAGTGCGGACGTGACGTTTAATCTGCACTAGAGACAAAAAGACCCAGAGAGTCGGAGCACTGGGGGCGACTAGCGGTGGCTTTTTAACATTGTACCCTGTAAGAGAACAAGAAAGCACACACACACACACACTCACACTCTCACACACACATTCGCCCGTGCGCACACCCGCAGTCCAGGCCGGCCACACGTGCAGCGTTTTACAGCGCTCCTCCCCTCCCCGTGCACTGCCAGCGCAAAGCGCCTGGGGGAGGGGGGGAGGACGCCGGGCAGGATATTTTTAAATAAAAGAAAATCCTCCATCCCTCCTCCCCTCCAGGGAGCTGGACCCCGAGAGAAGGGGGGCGGAGTGCGCTGTGCGTGGAAGTAAGTTGAATCAACGCAAGTCCCCACCCACTCATCCGAAAGCTCTTGGCGGGGTAGGGGGGGTGCGTGGGGATGGCTGTGAAAGAGGGTTGGGGTCGACACGGGGACTGGAGGCAGATGGTCAATTGCTTCATCTCCCTAGAAAAGTAGCTTGGTTGTTTTCACTTTTGTTTTATCGAGGGGTCGGGGTTAAACTTCCAAAAAGTGTCTCCATATAAATCCTGAGATTCCAAACTCGGAGAGAGAGCGAAGCGGACAAAATAAAAGATGCTAAGAGGAGAGAATTAAGAGCACATTTGGGGGAGGGGAAACGTGAGACCTTGTCTGAGTCGCATTCCGGAAGGAATGTTCACCCCAATCTGTGCGCTCCCGCCACCTCATCCCACTGACTCCTTGGGGTGTACACTGACACCCCGGCCCCAACGTCGAGATCTGTGGGAAGCGTGGGGGTGAAGGGCAGGGCTGCTCCACGTGGGAGAGGTTCTCGTACCTGCTGACCCAGAAGTAGGTGTGGCCGGATCTCTGGACCCACTCGTGTGGGTGACCCCCTCAGGTCCCCCAGTTCCCTCCCACCCCCTGACAATTACTGCAGCCTGGAAGTAACGCCCCCCTCCCCCAGGGCTCCTCCGCCCAGGGCAGGACTGGAAATCGCCCGTCAGACTGGGAAGGACACAGCTGCCTTGTCAGCCGTTTGATCTGCAGCCGGCGAGGACAAGAGGAGTTGTGGGTGCCTGTCCGTGGCCCGGGGACAAGGCCAGGCCGCAGTCCGCGTGGACCTCCACCCCCACTCCAACCTCCTCGTCCCTCCCCAGGCCTCAGCCAACTTCATCTATTTCGCGACTTGCCCTCCCGGCTGGGCGTGCCACGCGGCCGGCCCCCTCACCGTTCCCAGGGCATCTCGGGTCTGGGCCGGGAGGCGGCGAGGGCGGGTCCGGGCCTGGCTCCGGACTGGGCTTCGCGGGCGAGCCCAGCTGCACCCACCCCACCCCGCCCCCAGGCCGGGCCCTGGCGGCCTCACCGGAGCGAAAGGCTGGGCCGTGACGCCTCCGGGCGCGCCGCCTCCCTCAGGGCCTTTTCCTCGGGGGAGGACACGGGGGTGGGGGCATTCGCCCCCAAGGTCGTGGGTCGGGCGACGGCACCAACAACTTAAGAGAGCGCAGCGCCCATTAGCGAGGACAGAAAGACCTCTCGGCCCAAGCCACCCCCACCTAAAAAATAATAACAATAAAATGTGCCCTAGAGTGCAGCTCTGCGGACCGGGCGGCAGGGTCGGCGGACGAGCGGGTGGAGACTGGGCGGAGCGGGCGGCGTGGGGGGCGAAGGGGCGCGGGTGGCGAGCCAGTCCGCACTAGCTACCCACCCGGGGCTGCACGCTGCAGCCCATCACCCACCACCTACACCCCACCTCCACGTGGTCCAAAGTCTGGAAGCACCTCCTCCCATGCAGCCCTACCACGAAAATCTTTCCAGGAAAGTGGCCTATGTAAGAAAAAATGCCCACACGCACCTTAAATAAACTTCTCAAGAAAACGATAAACCGGCCATCCCAACTTCTTGCCCACATTCTTAAATTTGGGAGAGCTCTCTGAGCACTGGTGCTGTGAAGTCCAGAGAGGGATAGCTCTTTGCCCAAGGTCACACAGCGCACTGGGGCAGGTCTGGGCTCAAATCGCCGCGGCTGGCCTGCCTCCCCGCGCCGCCGGCGCTCCGGCGCCCGAAATCCCAGCACGCGACCCTCACCCTCCCGGGGCCGATTACAAGGATGAGGGGGCCCGGTCTGTGGCCTGGGGGAATGGGGCAGCCCCCTCCTAGGAAAGGGGCCCCTCCGCGGACTGTGCAGGGTGCCCGGGGGCCCCGGCTGCAGCTGCCTCATCGCGCGCGCTCGGGCGGCTGGGTCCAGGGAGGGGGCACCCCCGCCCCACCCCCAGCAGGAAGTAGCGGGCAGGGGGCGGCGCGGGCCGCGACTGACCCGGGGAGCACTTCCTCATTGGCCCCACGCTGCCCCGACGGCGGGAAGAGGGACGCGCGGGCGGGCCGGCGCAGGGCTGGACACGCCGCAGCCCGCCGGCGCGCTCCACCTCGCGGCGGCCAGGGAGAGGCTGCCCTGCCCCTGCCCAGCCCTGCGCTGGCCCCTTCGCCCTCCTCCCCCTCCTCCCACTTCTCCTCTCGGGAGAGGCGGCCGGGCGCAGGCAGCGAGCGATCCCAGCTGCCGCTCCAGTCTCCTTTTTTTCCCTCTGCCCGTCTGGCACGGGCATCATTAGCGCTGAAAGCTGTTAATGTCTGGTCTCACAGCTCCCCCTTTAGTCTTGCTATGCTCCCTGTCTCGCGTTCCAAGTCGGATCAATAGCTGCCTCTCGGCCGACCTTGACCTCTCCCTCGACCCTGCCCGGCTACGGCAGCTGGCCCCCAGTTTCCCCACTCTCTCGATGCCCAGACAACAAGCAGACGGAGCGAGAGTGGGGTGGCGGAGCTCGGGTCACAGCCCTGTCCCTACCCCCTCCTCAGGACCCCTGGCAGGCAGGGGATCCAAGACCCTTCTGAGAAGGTTACTGCGCGCGCGCGCGCGCACACACACACACACACACACACACACACCACTCCCTGACCTATCAAGCCTTTGTTTAGAGTAAAAGTCACTCCCATCCCCAAAATGAGGGGGGGAGGCAGGTGCTTAACATATGAAAATATAAATGGGAAAAGTGCAAGTACAAATGTGGTCCTAAAAAAGTCCTTCCGACTTTTTTCTTCAGAGCCTGCTGTAGACCTACTGTGTGCTCCGCCCAGAGCTGGGGCTTTGTGCAGACTGCAATCAGACAGAAAGAAATGCCACATTTTCTGCACCATCTTTCAAAAAAAAGGAGAGGTCAGAAAGCTTTTTGAACTCACAAATATTTCTAGCTTCACAATGCGTTCCAGCAGATAATCCTTAATATTTTTCAGTTTCTTTAAATTTCTTTATTGAGGACTAGTTCAGAAATCATAAATCATTTATCAAATCAGAGTGTCTTTTTATTAACCTTGTGTGGGGCTCTGATTCCCAGTGTGCGCTGCGTGGACCACGCCATGAAATGGGGGCAGATTAAACAGTCACGTGACCCCCTGGCCGAGCTTCTTGTTCAAAATTTTTTGAACAATTCTCAGTGCTTAACTCTTAGCTAAGGTGGGGCTCTATTCGAGATTCTGCAATGTTATCTTTGCCTTCTGAGCTGTTATATTTTATATTATGTCTTTACAGAAAATTGGAACGAATCGAGACGTGTAGTGTCAGTAAAAATGGGAACTCAGTATTTCTGCAGAAAGAAAATCGTCGTTTCATTTGTTTGTTTGGTTTTTAAACACGGATCCACCCTCTAAAATGTAGTCAGATAACTGTAGCAATATAAAAACTCAACAACACATCTTATCAAATTACCTTGGGCTTCATTTCTGATGCTTTAAAAAAGAAAAAAAATCCAGGCAAAGAGAAGGCAAATCTTTTCGTATTCACAGGTGTAGGGTAAACTCAGAGGCAAACTGTGCCTGCTGATTTCTATTCCTTGGAGTCTATAAACGCTATTGACTGCGAAGATGAGGATAAATAAAACACATCGATCTGATCAGTGGATTGACTTGTTTTAACTTTCTAAGAAACTGCAGTGGAAGTCCTATGCAAGTCATATTTATGTACATATTAATAAGGTTCCCAGGATGGCCTTTATCTCCTTCTTTACTGTTCCAGAATCTCTAGGAGCTATCAAATCCCGAAGCCTAAAAAGACAAAAGAGGCATTTTAAGCTTCCTGGCATATCTTCTAGAATTGTTTTATGTCATTTCTGAAAATTACAGCAAATTTCTAGGAGCCATAGCTCTCAATTAAGGCTTTGCTAGATTTGGAGAAGTTTTTTGCATTGTCACCTTATAGCAGAGACAGGCCCACAAAACTTGCCTTCCAACAAGTGTGAGGTTGATTCTTTCCGTGCACTGAATTTAGCAACATTGCTTTTGTTAAAACATGGCTTAATTTGCACCTTATTTGTTTCTGCAGTAATACCTGGGCTTGATACAGTGGTAGATTTCGGACTACCAGAAGCATGGAAGCTCTAGGAAATTGAGGCATCCCTGCCTGCAGGCTTTATAGCTGCAGCCTGCAAGGGGTTAAACCAAAGTCACTGTTCCTGATTCATGTATTATTTTCCTTAAAAAATACTTACCGAGCTCTCCGTATATGAAAAAGACTTACGCCCACATTGAATGTTCCTAGCTCTGTCCCTGTCATCAGAAATGATATTGAATGGCTCAGTACTAGGGGATCTGGGACTATTTCTACAGCTTTCTCACCTCATTTGGAATTTTCTTGCCTTTGCTAATTTTAATTCTTTAGTTGAGTCATCAATTCAAATTTGGTAGGGTTTGGCATCACCCAGTTGGTCGACTCGGTAGAAACATTGTTCACGAAGATGATCAAACTGTACCAAATCCCACCCCGCCCCCCCCCCCCCCGCCACATACACAGAGATCAGAGTGGCTGTGGGGAGTGTGGTGTGTGTGTGTGTGTGTGTGTGTGTGTGTGTGTGTGTGTGTGTGTGTGTTGTACTTAAAGGGTCTCTCTGCTGCTTTCCGTCCTGTCACCAAGTCTCCAAATTGTATATCTGAAAATGCAAAACGCACACACAGACACCGGTTTGAATTCAGTGGGCTAGTGACCGTCAATCTACCCTATTTAGAGCACAGACAGGGAAGAGAAAGAGAGTTAAAATGGTTCGTTTGGGGAAAGAACTGGGATTCAGAAGGGAATTTTCAGTTCCAACTCTGGCTGTCAGCGGCTGTTGTCAGACCTGGCGCTACAATGAGGTGTCTTGGTGATAGGAAACGGAGAGGCGCCGAGGAGGGAGGCAATAATGATCACCTTCTCAACAAGGGTTTTATGAAGCTGTGAGGATTAATTAGTTTGTATCCTTAAGCAGTTTGAGAAAGAGGAAGTTTCAGAAAATGCTAAGCTGGAGTTGTAGACACCTCTGACTCAGTTGTGAGCTCTGCGCCCCTCCCCCCTCCCCCCACCCAACAATGTAGGCTCTGAATGCTCCTGTCTGTGCTGTGATGCTCTACAAAGGAAGTGGTGAAAAAGGGAAGTAAGGGGGAAGCACTCAATTAGGGAGGAGCAGAGGAGAGAGAGGCATGAGTCAGGCGAGCATCCCTCTGAAAGGCAAAGGCACCGTTAATGAGGATGCTGCAAGGGGTCACTTACCAAAAAAATAAAACTGAAAACCGGCCAACACCTTGTTTTCAGATATGCCTTCCAGAGCTGGAAAAGACAAGGGAATCTGGGAGAGCTCATCGGCTGTTTCATAGTTTTAGAAAGACCCACAGTATGCTTTCAAGTGAATTCAACAAAGGTAGTTTGTATCCTAGAAAAGACTTAAGGGCCATTCCCTCTATTCAATAGCAGAGAGTTAAGGTTGCAAGCTGACAAATAAACAAGCCTCTGGGCTTCCCTGGTGGCGCAGTGGTTGAGAGTCCGCCTGCCGATGCAGGGGACACGGGTTCGTGCCCCGGTCTGGGAAGATCCCATGTGCCGCCGAGCGGCTGGGCCCGTGAGCCATGGCCACTGAGCCTGTGCGTCCGGAGCTTGTGCTCCACAGCGGGAGAGGCCACAGCAGTGAGAGGCCCGCGTATCGAAAAATTTTAAAAAGTAAAAAAATAAAATAAAATAAATAAACAAGCCTCCACAACACAAAGTTTGAACTGCAGGTGCATTATTGGAGGTGGAATAATATATCTACAGTACGTGGAAGTTATCAAAGTTCTTCCATTGTGCGCATTCTAAAACATTGCATCTGCTTGAAGACACAATTTACAAGGCTCAACTTACAAGGCAGACAATTTGCTACAACAAAAGATAATTAGTGCTGTAGAGGGAAAATTGAGATGCTGGATTGCTGTGCATTCTGGTATTAGTTTAAGCTGGGTCCTTTAAAAAAGTGATTTCAGTGTGATTTTAAGCCTTTGGAATCGTTGAAACAACAATGGCTTCTAAAATATGGATGTGGCAAATAATGTTTCCGATCTGAACTTGCAACAAAGCCCCTCTGCTTCTCTCTCTTTCTCCCTCCCTCTCTCTCTCTCTCTCTCTCTCTCTCTCTCTCTCTCCTCTCTCTCTCTCTCCCTCTCTCCTTCTCTCTCTCTCTCTTTCTCTCCCATATGTGTCCTGAAATGGAACACTGCACAGGAGCAAAGACACCCATCTTTGACCTGTCTCCAATGGTCCACCATCTACACAGGGCAGATCTATGGTCTATTTTTTCACATCTGAATTTGGACTTCCAGATTCCAACCCATAGATTCATCAACTGTTGAGATTTAGCACAGGCATCTGCAGTTTCATTATTTGTATCTGATTAACAGGAACAATTAGAGAACTGAAGGGTGAGGACGCCTGTTTGGGGACCGTTTCGGTATATTGTACCCAGACCACACGTTCCGGCTGGGAAGGAACACAGTAATGTAGAAAGCATTAGTGCATTTAACGCTCGGCATCGTGTTTGGGGAATCGAATTGTTGATGTTTCTGGCAAGAACTCATACTCCAACTGAAATCTATCAAACACCTTAATTAGCTCTGTGTACCTAAAGGCACCCAACCCAGAGGCAAGTTGGAAAGCAGGAGAACACAAGGGCAGGAGCTGCACAAGGGTGGCCGGGGACTCCCTGAGTTCCCCCCAGGGTCCTGTGGCCTCAGTTTCAGGACCAGGATGTACAGGCCATGGTGCGAAGTTGCAACAGCCCTGACTCTCACCGCGGCGGCCGTGCAAGAGAAGATGGAGGATGTTTGGATGCTTTGACGGGTGTCAGCTAACGGGATCGGAAGGGGGC
>NW_006783036.1:5127488-5153810 GCF_000442215.2 Lipotes vexillifer | reverse complement strand
GGGCGCGGGGGAGCCGTTGCCGATGGTAACTGAAGTCTTTTCCTTCAGCCAACCGTTCCACGTGGACCTCAGCACAAATTATTGTTTTCAATTACCACCTGTGTATTCCTTCCCGTGCAACTCATTGATGTAAAATTACAGCTACACCGGTATAAATAAGTTATATGCTGCAGTTGTAAAATGGAAGAAATTTTGTTGTAGCAAATTATGTTCAGCAAGATGACAAAATAAATTTCCAGAGCTGTGCCTGCGGTAACCTGGGGAATGTAAACCTCATAATTTCCATTCATTTCAGATAATTTGGAGTAATTTCTATATGTAATAACTTTGTAATGAAAAACACAGTGGTACTGAAGTGATTTCGCTCAGTTTTTTTTTTTTTTTCTCCTATGGTATACATGGCACAAAATAAATGATAAAAATAATATTTCCTTTTTATATGTGTGTGTGTTGAGTAATTCCTTCGGCAAAAAATCATAAACTAATACCCAGACTAAATCTCTGTCCACAAAATGAAAAATAAATTGAGTTAAAGAAAGTGAAAAAGTATGACAGGCTTTGGATGTTTTATTGTGACTTTATTGAATTGTCTTATTCTCAGGTTCCTTCTGATCTCTAAGGGTTACACTTCCCAAGTAAGGGAAGGTAGGCCTACCCCCAGATTCCCAAGAAGGGGCTGCAGGAAGACCCCCATATCTGGAATATCCAGGTCAGGTAGCGATTTCTTCCCCAGAAACTGTAAGGAAAGGCGGTCTCCTCCTGAGATCAGCTGGGCTGTTCTGAGTTGCCGCTTCTCATCAAGGTCTTTAACAGCAACTTTCTCTGCGACTGGAAATGACTTATTAGGCTGGGCAGTGGTCACGGAGGGTCTCCTTTAATTAAAGACATGTGAGGTGGCGTTGCTTCCCTGCCTGCCCCAGTGCCCTGCCTGACCTCTGACGGTGACGCCCGCCACGGATGGACACAGACCCCAAACGCCCCATGTGATCCAGCGGAAGCTCCCGCTGTGTTGTTGGAGGTGACAAGGATTACAGCAGCTGCATTACTCCCAGTGCTGTGCAACTAGCCTCCAGGGCCCGTCAAGGGTTTCCTCCAGAATGAAAAATGGAGGCTGGATCTGGATGAGTCATCTACCGCTTAAACGCTGCCTGCCAGGAGGGAAGGGCAGACCACTTGTCAGCTCCCGAGAGGGCTGCCGACTGCCTCCTACTAGAGTTTCTCCCCCTGCCCTGCACGATCCTGCCACTGCGTGCAGCCAGGGGCGCAGACCTGGGGTCTCGGACTGTGTACCAGGTGCCCACTGGCTGGGTGGTCTGGGGAGAGGGCAGAGCACCTTCATTCTCAGCTCAGCGACCTCCCTTGTCAGATGGGGCTCCAGAGCACCTGTGGGCTACTAGCTGAGCAGAGGCAAGTGCTGGCCCAGTCCCTGGCACGTAGCAGCACCCCATAAGCATCGCTGTGACTCATCCTTTCAACAATGCACACTGATGGGTGCCTGCCGTGTGCCAAGCACGCTGAGGTCCAAAGACTGCCGTGTGGTTCCTCATTCAGACAGGCCTGAATTTGCCACACCACCCCTGCTCCGAGGACCACGTGGTAAAGCAGACACAGTTACAGGACTGCAGTAGTTGTAACATAGACCACCAAAGGATCTCGTGGCCGTGCATTCTAAGTGCCATAGGAACAAAGGAGTAGGGGACAGGGGTCCTGAGCAGAATACAGAATTTTTTCCCAGACCCTCAAGGCCTGCTAGGTCAGAGAGAGACTCGGGCGGTTTATCTTATCTAATCCTGGGAAGAGAAGGACCTTCATCCCCAGGGAGCCCGAGGCCACTCGTGAAGAGGCCAGGCCAGAATCACCACCAGGTTTGTCTCGGCTACAGCCGTGCCACCAGCCTCTGCCCAGATTGGACTCCCAGCCATCCTGCAAGGCAGCAGCAGGTGGCTGGAGGCACCACTGGGTGTGGAACTAAGTCAGCAAAGCAAAGTGAGTGCAGGACTGGAACCCAGGAAGAAAGAGAAAATTTAAAGAGAAGCAAGGATGGGCTTAGGAGAGGAAGTTTTCTTCCACTGGGGAC
Organism: Lipotes vexillifer; assembly: GCF_000442215.2. Taxonomy (NCBI): domain Eukaryota; kingdom Metazoa; phylum Chordata; class Mammalia; order Artiodactyla; family Lipotidae; genus Lipotes; species Lipotes vexillifer. Next base: position 5,151,733 of record NW_006783036.1, on the reverse strand, counting down.
ACAGCAAGATCCAGGAAAACACGACCATGGCTCCGAGACCAAATCGTCTAGAAACGGGATGAAGGAGCACAAATAAAGATCTGGATATGCTGAGTCTCAGAGAGGGCTCAACAGAAGAAAGGGGCTTGAAGTCCAGCCAGAGGCAGTGGGGATAGATAGAGGGGTCTGCTGGTTAAATTTTAGAATAGACAAATACTAGTACTGGTACAGACTGTTACAGAGTGCAGAGCCCGGTCACCACCCAGGCTTGAGTTTCTCCTTCCAGCAACCTTGGGAGACGCGCAGGGCGGGGCACAAGCATCTTGATCCACACCTCCGAGAGGCACAGGGGTTGAGTCCCTGCTGTACCCACTGTTCGCTGGGAAACCTCAGGAGAGCTGCTTTCCTTCCCAGCATCCCAGGTCCTCCTATGTTATGTCCTAGACTCTCAGCGAGGATTACATCGGATAATCTATTTGAAAGCCCAGATCACAGGGCCTGACACATAGTAGGAATTTAATAAATTATAGACATTATTCTTTTCATGGAGCCTTACACTGAGATCAAGAGGAAATTCACATCCAACCCAGTCTATGATATACACTTGAGCACTTCATTTCAGGAGTGAAAAGAATAATTCTCCCTGGATTTCATTCATGAGCATATTTAACTAATGTTGGTGAAGCACCTACTATGTGTCAGGGACCAGGCTAACCTCTGGGCAGACCCAGAGGTTAGCCTTGCCTTTATCAGCAAGCAGGCTATAGCACATCACTGGACTCTGAGCTCCTCAAAGCAGATGGCAGAGTCTGCCTTTTCTCCTCCGCCCATGACGGGCATATAATAGGTTATCAATGAACAAGACAGCAAGACCCCCATACAAGACTTAATAGGTCTGCACGGGGGCCCTGAAAAAGCCAAGCCTGCAGAACTAAGACCGAGAAGACACCCTTTGGTGTGTACGCGGGAACCATCTCACAGATGGGGACCAGAGCCTCACCATTTCCTTCTCTTAATCTCCAAATTCCCCATAGTCAACATTTATGGCTTTTATAATCAGCCACAAGAAATTAAAAATTAAAGGTTGTGGCCACTGTACTTTGTGTTAGCAGAGAGGGGGGAGATAAACTAACCACCTATGAAAAAAAGACTGGAAGGAGATACAAAAATAATGACCACTATTGTGTTAGGATTATGGGATTAGAGTGTCTTTTTAAAAAACTTAATTTTCCAAATCTTCTAAAATGTCATAGAAGATTTGCCGTACATTTTTAATAAAGTTTTGCAAAAGCATCACAGGAGCAGTCCCTGGGCTCTGAAGAGCTCTGTGGGCTCATCTGGCCTTAAGACGCAGTGGTCGGCGGACACTGTCCTGACACAGGGACCATCCTGGGGGCAGGGGCCACTGCGAGACAAGGTTGGATGGGATCCTTTTTAAGAAGCTCCCTCGTTTTTTCCCTTCATTCCCTTCTGTTTGGAGGCCTCCATCACCTGAAACTGCACATCGGGTAAGACTCTCAGAAGTCCAAAGGGGCAGGTTTTAAATGCCCCCTCTCCCCACCTGCTGGGGACACCAAGGAGCTGGCATCCTTCCCTTCCCCCTCTGCCATCAGCATCAGGGAGCCGCCTGGCCAGGCTCTGGGCAGGGTACGTGCTGAGTGGGGGTAGTTTTAGACACGCACGATAAAGAATGTCCTCTCGAAGCTTCCCCCTCTTTCCCACCTTCTGTCATCCCGGGAGATAATTCATTTATGCAGCTTTCACGGAAGACTGACATTTTCGACTTTTTTAGCAGAATAAATTTATAAGGTAAATTAGGGGGTGGGAGCCCTAGTGTCCTAGGCAGATTCAAACTGGTAATTACAGAGGGCCTAATTATGTATTCACCACGGAGCCTTCTGGAACAGGGAAGGCTACAGGGTGGCTCTTGTTCCTCCTGCAGAGGACATTCTCCCCTGGAAACTTCACAGCCAGCGTGTGAGACGCTTTTTCTTCCAGCCCCAAGACATTGCGGGGAAGTGTGCTCTCGTCAGCGACACCCAAGCCCTGGTATTTGCAGAGAAAATCCTAACCCTAGTCAGAGTGCCCAGATTTTCCCCAGCAGTTGTGAGGTCAAGTATTTTTCAGATCAAGGGGACCTGACTTGGATAAAATAAAAGTTATTTTTTAAACCACAATTTTTTAGTTTTTTTTTTTTTTTAATATTTATTTATTTGGTCGCTCCGGGTCTTAGTTGTGGCTCGAGGGCTCTTTCGTTGCAGCTCACCGGCTCCTTAGTTGTGGCATGCATGTGGGATCTAGTTCCCTGACGGGATCGAACCTGGGCCCCCTGCACTGGCAGCACGGAGTCCTAACCACTGCGCCACCAGGGAAGTCCTACCACAGTTTTTGAAAAATCTTGCTCTGCCACATCTTCCCCGAATTCCACTTAGAATTCTAGATCTACATCTACCAGCCTATGGTATCAAAATTATCATCAGAGCTATCTTCCGTGCTTGGCTGGGGGCTCCTTGGGAGCTGAAACTGTGTCTTTTACTTCTCCGTCTCATCAGAACTCGGCTTGGGAGGCTGGCCTCTCTGTAGTTGCTTAATGAATGAATGAATGGCCCGCAAAAGTGCACAATGACCCTCAGAAGGGAAGGACCCTGGTCCTCAGCAGAGTGGTGATCTGGGTAAACACCAGCCTTTCTCACACATCCCAGCGCCCTCGATGTTCGCCTGTATCTGCTCATCTTAAATGCTGAGCCCTCCTCTCTGTGGCCAGCTCTCCCTCATTTTCCAGCACCCTCCCTGCTCCCCAGGTGTCTAATATTCACTTGGTAAATATGGACGGTGCTCTGCTGTGGGATGAATTGTGTCTCCCCCCGCAAAAAGATATGTTGAAATCCTAACCCCTGTACCTGTGAATGTAACCTTATTTGGGAACAGTCTTTGTAGATATCATTAGTTAAGGTGACCTTACATTGGATTAGGGTGAACCCTTAATCCAATATGACTTGAGTCCTTATAAGAAAAGGAGGGGACACGCAGAGAGAAACACAAGAGAGGGCGGTCATATGTCCACGGAGACAAAGACTAGCCCAGCAGCCACCTGAAACTAGAGAGGCAAGGAAGCATCCTAGGGCTTCCCTGGTGGCGCAGTGGTTGAGAGTCCGCCTGCCGATGCAGGGGACACGGGTTCGTGCCCCGGTCCGGGAAGATCCCCCATGCGGTGGAGCGGCTGGGCCCGTGAGCCATGGCCGCTGAGCCTGTGCGTCCGGAGCCTGTGCTCCGCAACGGGAGAGGCCACAACAGTGAGAGGCCCCCGTACCGCAAAAAAAAAAAAGAAAAAAAGAAAAAGGAAGCATCCTCCCCTAAACCTTCAGAGGGGGTGTGGCCCTGTCGACACCTTGATCTCAGACTTCAGACCTCCAGAACTGTGAGACGATAAATATCTGTCGTTTTAAGCCTCCCAGTTCATGATGCTTTTGTTACAGCAGCTCTAGGAAGCTGATAAGCACTCCTGCCGTGTGCCAAAGCGTGAGCGAGGGGCACGGGAAACAGAGCTGGACCACGCAGATGAGGGCGCTGCTCTCAGGCGGCTCAGAGGCTGCAGGCCTTTTCTTGAAGGCCGTGAAACGCTGTGAGAAGCTTCCCAAGAGTTTCACGTTTGCAAAGAAAATGTTGACAAGAACTGTCAGTCCTCCTTGTCACCCTAAAAAGAGCAGTGATGACTGGACTAGAAACACCCCGAGGCCAAGACGATGGCGGGTCCCTCCTTCCACCCTGAAGCCCCACTCGTACACCCACGCTGCCCTCTCATCCTCTCTTGGTACTTGCACAAACTTCAGACTCCAGTTATAATGGCAGAACTTGGGGAAAGGCAGAACTTCAGCGGGGAGATTCTGGGATGGGAGGGCTTCCCATCGGCCCTCAGATCACACGCCCCCAAGTAAGCTCACACCCAGCATGGATACAAGGTTGACTCTAAAATGAGCCGGCACCTCTGAAACTCTGCAGCCGCTTGAGGTGTTAGCTTGGTGCGTGGTTGGGTTTCATTTTCATTTTGGGGTTTAATAAACAAAGAATAAAAAGCAAGAGACAACAAAGAACAGCCCACTTTGTAGTGGTGGTAGCCAACGACCATGCAGGGCTAAGGAAATGGAACTGGATAAAAGTTGGGTCCCTGGAGTTTTACTGAAAACTCCTTGGGGTGAAGTTCTCTTCCCCCACCCCCCTGAATCACCCAGTCAAACAAAACCAGCCCTGCTCCTACACGTGCCAGAGAGGAAAGAAAACTTTTGACCTTTCTCCCCCATGGACCCTCTTAAGAAAGCTCCAGCCTGGGCAGAACTGACTCCGGATGGCTCTACCACTTTCTGGCCTGTGTGTACAGCCATTGGGGAGCCAGATGGAGAGTTCACACTTCCCGAGAAGTGCTGGGTTCACACCCAGACGCAGGCATCTGCAACTTTGACCAGACGCAGGGACGAATGGCAAGTGGATATTATTTAGCTAATGCAGGGACTCTCTTCCTACTAGGCTGTGAGGGAGTGGAGAAATGGGGATGGGCTTCTAGACATGGTCTGGGACGGACATGGTCTGTACCCCTACTATGTGCCAGGCCTAGTACACACAGTAGGGGTACAGTTGACATCTACAGTTGAACAGTTGACACCTACTCTTCCAACACACGCACCCTGTCAGGTACATATCAGTATATCACATTTTACAGGAGAGAAAAACCAAGTTATATAGCCAGCCCCGTGCTGCACAGCCAGAAGCAGCAGAGTTAGGATTCCAAGTCTGGTGGTGCGGGTACTATTCATTTCTATATCCTCATATTAGGTTTAGGCAGGCTGTGCTTCAGAAACAAAATAATCTCTAACAGGAAGAGTTTGACACGAGAAAGGCACACAGTTTCCCTGATGTCCTATACTTTGCATGTTAGCGGCCCTCCTGCCCCTCTAGCCACTCCAGGTGGCCTCCAGGGCCATAGCGGCGGAAGATGGACATCCAAGAGGCCACTGGCTCTTAACTGCCACAGCCAGAAGTGACACACATCACTTCTACTCACAGCCCATTGGCCAGAGCTAGTCATGTGACCCAGCATAGCTGCAAGGGAGGCTGAGAAATGTGGACCAGCACCTGGGATATTGGAAGTCTGTGCCTGTTGCCACCATATCCAGAAACAGCACTTACTTGAATAAACGGGCAAATGGGCCTTAACTGGAAATTTCTCTACCAGTCAGTTTGGGGAGCAGAAGTATGGCTCCATGACAGTAATAACATGCCTGATTTGTTACATAACTGTACTTAGGATTCTTATTCTGAGCTTTTTTTTTTTTCCCCCATCTTCTGATATTTACTCATGGCACTGTTTCTTTATCCATCTCTCACCAGGCTTGCCCCCATCACGTGGAAGAAGTGAGGACCTTCAAGGCAACACAGAGATCTTAATCTAGAAGACGTTATTCCTCATTGTGCAACTTGCCATTGGGAGCAAACAAACCTACAGGATGTAGAGGTGACCAGTCAGCTCCTCAGAAAAAAGAGGATAATGGATGGAGCCCCTCTGGTCCAGAAATGTGTCCATTTGACATGACAGCCAAAAAGACTTTGAAACTCTGGAAGGTGTGAAGCAGGTGTGTGGGATGATGTAAAACACCCAGGCTTCACTTCAAAACCCTCAAAATAGTGTTTGATGGATGGATTTAGATCAGAGAACTTTTAGGCTGGGAGGAGTCAAGAGATGATGCTGTCCACCTACCTCAGGGGGAGTCTGAGGCTGCGGGAAGGGGCCCATGCCCAGAGGGAGAGCCCGAGCCTGGAGGGTGGGCGCCCCCTGGCCCCGGCTCCCGGGCCGTGGCTGCAGCCCCAGATTCCCCAAATGCCCTTTTGATCTGTCAGTCAACAGATGTGAAATGAGCTGTTAAGAAACCACAGGACTTTGTCACCATTAGGCCTGACAAAGGCTTGGAAAAGCTCACAAATCCCAGTCACCTAGGACGACAGCTGGTGACAGGAAAATGGCAGGCGTGATGGGAACCTTCCATCGTCAGGGAAGGAAAGGGGCGACTCAACACGGGGCTTCCCTCCCTCCAGGCCATCTTCTCCCAGTCTCCCCACAGCACTGGGTGCCACTCATGCCGTGCTTGAGGTCACACTGGCCAGACCTCACCTCAAACAAGGTGTCTCCCTTCAGGAAGGCCACCAGGTCCTCAGGACCTAAAGGGACTGACTCAGGAGGGACAAGGGTGTCGGGGGGCAGCAAAGAGCACCACCCAGGCCACGTGGCACCTCACTGAGGCCTGGCAGGGTCCCGGTCGGGATAGGGGCCTCTCCCAGGGGTCTTGCCTTGGAACACAGGCCACCCAGAGGTGAGTCTCACCACTCTCGTGGGTCGTGAGGCCCAGCACCCCTCCGAGTGGGAAATAGAACCCTCCAAACTGCCAGGGACTCATTGTCTGGATGGGTCAGAATGGACAAGCTCCCCCAGGGAACACTGAGAGCTAAAGGAACCCCGGGATGAGTGGTTTAGTCCCAGCTAGTGACGGATGGGGAAACTGAGGCCCACTGAAACCTCATCTCCAGTCGGGCCACCTCATCCCTGCAAACCAAGCACGGCCTCCCTGCCTGAACCCATTCCCTCTGCCTGGGGGGCTCTGGCCTGGCTCCTGCAGCAGGTGACAGGCAGCAGCTCATCATTCAGGGCCCCATCCTGGGAGCCAGTCCCCCTCAGCCCACCTTGGTTAGGCGCTCGCTCTGTCCTCCTGCTTCCGCAGCAATTAGCCCTGTTCCAGAAGCAGCAACCCCTCCCAGGCTTCAAGGGTTCTCCCTCAGCCCCTCACCCAGACAGTGAGTAACTGCGGGCAGAGACCAGGGCTCACTCAACCGTGTGTCACCGGCTTCCCCCCAACACACACAAAGGATGCTCCTAGGGTTAATGCCCGGAGCAGCGAGGGGAGAGGTACCAGGTGAAGCAGAGGATGAGGGTGCAAAGACGCTGATGCGGGGAGGGGCAGGATGATGAGGCTGGACCAGTGAGTGACCCACGGAAGTGCTGCCCTCGCTGGGACCTGCTTCCTCACCAGAATGCAAAACCTAACGCACCGCATGATCTCAACGAAGAAAAAGAAACGTATAAAAGAAAATAGTTTATGATATTTTTAACAAAAGGAAAAGGAGGCAAGGGACAGAGAGAAAAAGAAGAGAGAGAGAGAATGAAGGGTGGGAGGGCGGGGAGAAGGGGGAGAAGCAGGAAGGGACAGGAGGGAGGGGAGGGGCCGCGGGAGGGAGGCAAAGACAGACTAGAAGATGTGCCAGGCTAATTTCACTGAACTTGATCCTCAGGGGCCCCTGGAGGGGTCTAGGCAGAAGTGGGGCACTGGAGGATTTGGTGCCACACAGGGCCCCCTGGAGTTAGCCTGGAGCAAGGGTCATGCCTCAGCTCTCCCCACGGCTCACTGCTTAGCTCAGGCAACCAGGTGTAAACCGCTCAACTCCCCCGCAGCAGGTCCTGCGATGGGCTAGCATGGATGCAAGACATGCTCTGAGTTGTTATCTGTGCAGCCAGCCAGGAGGCTGGCTTCTGAAAAAAAAACGAAACAAAACAAAACAAAAAAAACAAACCTCACTTCTTTTTTACGTCATCTCAAAAAATCATTTCCTGAGCCCCTACTATGTATAAAGGCTCCTGAAGTGAAGGACAAGGTTTGCTGGGTAGGCACCAAACCGAATTCAAATCAGAGCTCTGATACTGCCTTGCAGGGTGACCTTGGGCAAGATACTTTACCCCCCAGCACCTCAGTTTGCTCATCTGTAAAGTGGGAGTCATAGCAGGACCTCAGGCCCCCTGAGAACTCACTGAGATAATGCAGTCAAAAGTACCAAGCTGAGCATCTGGGTATGGAAGGTTCCCAATACAAGTAAATGGGATCCAGATAAATGACCAATACCAAGCAGAATGAAGCAAGTTCTAAGGGGATGCAGATGGGGGACATTGTGCAAAAACAAGGGCAAGATAACTTGACTAGGCAGATCAGGGAAGGCTTCCCAGAGGTGGAGGCCTCTTGCCTCCCTTTCATGGCTCAGCCGAGCATCACTTCCTCCAGGAAGACTTCTGTGACTGCTCAGCTGGGTCAGGTCCCCCTGCAGAGCTTCCACCAGCCCTGGGCTTCATCCATCACACTGCTTCCTTCCCTGGGCTGTAAATTTCTACAGATCCATTGCTGCTGCTAAACTGCCCGGGGCAGAGGTGGTGTCTCCTTCACGCCTGAGTCCCCAGAGTCTCACATGAAAGACACATCCTAAGTACAGAGTAAATGGCTCCTATATTCTGGGCTGTAATTAAAACATGCTATGATTTTCCCCCATCTCCCCCAGGTACCACCCCATTTCTCCAAGAAGAGAAGATTCTTGAAAGAAGTTACGTACACTTACTCAGTTGAATTACTCTCTCCCATTCCCTCTGGAAGCCACTCCATCAGGTTTGGCTCAGCCAGCTCCAGCCAACTGCTCTTGTCAAGGTCACCACTGTCCTCCATGTTGCTAAACCCAGTCGTCAGAGCTCAGTCCGCACTCTACCAGACCCATCAGCAGCCTATAGTCCAGCTGACCACTCCCTCCTCTTCAATGGGCTCACAGGAGGCCGTATGCCCCTGGTTTTTTTTTAACCCCATCTCACTAGTCAGCAGTCTCTTTTCTGGCCCCTCTTCATCTCTGGACCTCTGGACATAGCACAGCCCCAGGGCTCATGCCTTGGCCTTTTTCTCAATTTACACTCACCTGTTTGGTGACACCAACCTGTCAAGTCCTTTAAAAGCTATCTGGGACCTCCCTGGTGGCGCAGTGGTTGGGAGTCCGCCTGCCGATGCAGGGGATACGGGTTCGTGCCCTGGTCTGGGAGGATCCCACGTGCCGCGGAGCGGCTGGGCCCGTGGGCCATGGCCGCTGAGCTTGCGCGTCCGGCAACGGGAGAGGCCACGGCAGTGAGAGGCCCACATATCGCAAAAAAAAAAAAAAAAAAAAAAAAAGCTATCTGCATGCCAGTGACTCCCAAATTTATATTGCCATCTCCCACACTCTCACTCCATCTACCCAATGCCCTGCTGACCTCCTCACGGGGTGCCTAACCATCGCCTCACCCTTAAGGCCTCCAAAACAGTCCTGAACTTCCTACCCCAACTTACCCCTACCACAATATTCCCTAACTGGGAAAATGGTCATAGCTCAGGCTAAAGTCCAGAGAGTCCACCCTGACCTTTCTCTTTCTTCCACGCCTGACATCCAATCCGTCAGTACATCTTACTAGTTCTATCTTAAAAGTCTTTCCAGACGTGACCATTTCTTACCACCTCCACTGCCACCTCCCTGGACCAAGAACCTTGTGTCTGGGCTTTCCCTCTCCATCCTTGAGTCTGTTCCCAATAGCCAGTCTGACCATTTGAAAGGCAAGTCAGACCACCACAATATTCTACTCTAAACCCTCAATCACTCAGAGTAAAAGCCAAAGACCCTACAATGGCCTGGTTGGTCTTAGGTGGTCTGGGCTCCATCACCTCTCTGACCTCATCTCCATCACCTCTCTGACCTCCTCATCTCCATCGCTCTTCATCTCTCTCGCTCTCCACTGGCCTGCATTTTGTTCCTCAATTCATCAGGCACACGCAGGCCTCAGGGCCTTTGCACCTTCTGTTTCCTCTCTCTGCTATACCCGCCCCCTCCCCCAATATCCGCATGACGTACTTCCCTCCCTCCTTCAGGTCTCTGCTCAGTGAAGCCCTCCTGGTCCAGCCTATTTTACATTAAAACACAGACAACTTAGATGAAATTAACTAAGTTCTTGAAAAACACGACTTATCAAAACTGACATAAAAGGAACAGAAAATCTCAACAGTCTTGTCTATTAAAGATTGAATCTGTAACTTAAAGCTTTCCTCTCCTCCCACCTTTTTCCTTGCCTCCCCCCCACCCCAGCCAAAACCAAAAGCAGACCTTTAGGCCCAGAAGAATTCACTCGTGAATTTTTCCAAACATTTAAGGAAGAAATGATACCAATTTTTCTCAAACTCTTCCAGGAAACAGAGAAAGAGGGAACACTTCCTAACTCATTTTATAAGGGCAAATCATGCCGATACTTAACGCCTGACAAGGATATTGCAAGAAAAGAAAATGACAGTCTTTTACCCCTCGTGAACATAGAGGTGAAAATCCTAAACAAAGTATTAGAAAATTTAATACCACAATGTATTAAAAGGAAAATTTACATCATGACTAAGCGGGATTTATTCTAGGAATGTATGTTTGACTTACTATTCAGCAATTGATGTACTGATGTGGAATGACCTCTAGAATAGAGTATAAGTTGAAAAAGCAAAAGAGTATCTATAGTACATTACATTTGGTGTAAAACAAAGGGAGACATAAGAAAATATACATACATCTGCTCATTTGAACAACAAGGAACAGGAAAGATAAATCAGGGACTAGTAAGGTTGGTTACTGTATTAGCTTTCTAGGGCTGTCATAACAAAGTACCACAGTCTGAGGGGCTCAAACAACTGACATTTATTTCCTCACCATTCTGAAGGGTGAAGTCCAAGATCAAGATGTCAGCAGGGCTGGATTCTTCTGAGGCTTCTCTCCTTGGCTTGTAGATGGCCACCTTCCCTCAGGGTATGTCTGAGTTTTAATCTCTTTGAGAAGGACACCAGTCCTATTGGATTAGGACCCAACCATATGACTTCATTTTAACTTAACTTACATCTTTAAAGTTTCTATCTCTGGGCTTCTCTGGTGGCGCGGTGGTTGAGAGTCTGCCTGCCGATGCAGGGGACGCGGTTTCGTGCCCCGCTCGGGGAAGATCCCACAGGCCGCGGAGCGGCTGGGCCCGTGGGCCATGGCAGTTGGGCCTGCGCGTCCGGAGCCTGTGCTCTGCAGCGAGAGGGGCCACAACAGTGAGAGGCCCGCGGACCACACACACACACAAAAAAGTTAAAATAAAGTCTCTATCTCCAAATACAGTCATATTCTGAGGTACTGATGGTTAGGACTTTAACATATGGATTTGTAAGGTATGCAGTTCAGTCTGTAACACTTACCTACAGGGCTTGGGTGAGAATGGGGTGGGAAGGATGGAGGGGATAGGAGATGGTAGAATAACATTTCTCTGATTATAATATTTTATATAATCCTGACCATGTTAATGTTTCACATTCTCAAAAAAGAGAGGAAAATCAGCAAGGATGATTCTTCTAAATTAGAAGAAACAAAGTAAGAGTTGTATTTCAAACAAATAACACGACTACACTGAAGGGAGAGAACTAAGTAACTTTTGGACACAGTATTTGCATTATATGCCCTCAGACAATAGAAAAAAAGAGTTTTAAACAAATTTTGAATTCTAATTAGTAGGCTTCCTTTCTGCAGAGGTATGGGTTAGCAATTCTGAAACTACTCTCTGCACATTCTAGGATGGGACAAATAAGTGAGTATATTGTTGATAACAAGAGCCAGGCTTTCCACTTTTGAGAAGGGACTTACAAATATGGAAAATGAATCTGAGGCATTGTTGGAAATTGGAGTTATTAGCGTGAACCCGTAGTTTTTAATATACATACAGACAGCAAGATACAGAAATAAGTATAAATGCATCTGGATGTGTGTGTGTGTGTGTGTGTGTGTACAAAATTTCCCAGCTCTGTCTGATAACAGAGCTGAGTAGCAATGAGCATATATTAAGACTAGATCTTGGTTTATAAATACTGTTCTCCACTCAAAGGAACTGATGGCTGATTCCACTCGGGCAGGGAAAGCACAAGATGAGCTTGGAACATCTTCTTGTAACAAAAAGTAAGGAAATGTTCCAAAAAAATGATGGAGGCAGGTCAAAAGTACAAGAGCCAGAACAAAGGGCCTTCCACTGCACCAATCTGGGACAATTCAAGCATCAAAATAAATAATGACAACAAATAATTATAACCTGTAGAATAAAGTAAGACTCTATAAGTCCTTACTGATTCATAAATAAATGAAAAGAAAGGTTCTTCCTTACAGTAGAAAGTCAACTAATAAAAGTAGAAGGAATGACATCATTAGAAAATCACCATTTGCTAGTATGTAGTAGTGGTAATGATAATAATAACCCATTCTAACAGTAGAATAAATGCATAGGATAAAAACCATTTTAAAACATAACTGGCCTTTGCTCTTTAAAAATATCGGTGTCATTAAATAGGAGACTGACTGAAGAGCCATGACGAATGTGTCCAACAGATGACCTTGTATCTCCTTCTAGTATAAAGGACATTATTGGGACAATTGGTGAAACCTGAACAAGGGCTACGATTTAGATAATAGTTTTGCACCAATATTAATCTCCTGATTTTGATGACTAGACCGTGGTTATATATATATAATAAATATATATGAGAAATCCTTGTTTTTAGGTAGTACAGACTCTGAAATATTTAGAGATAAGGAGGTGTCATAACTACATCTTACTCTTAAATAATTCAGGAGAGAGAGAGAGAAGGTAAATGTAGTAAAACATTAGCATTTGAGGAGTTTGGATGAAGAACACCCGAAAATTATTTGTACTATTCTTACAACTTTTCTGTACATCTTAAAGTTTGTTCAATAATTAGTCAATGTAGTAATTGAATACCATTCTTGGCACTTTCCATCTCCTCCCGGTGCTTTATTTCCTTCTGTAGCAGATATCGACATACATCAATGTAGTATATTTTACTAATTTTGTTTGTTGTCTGTCTTCACTTACCAGAATATAAGCTCATGAGGGCAGCAAGTTAGATCTATTTTGTCCACTGCTCTGTCCCCAGCAACTAAAAGAGTGACTGCCACAGCATTTTAACAATAAACCTTTAAATAAATCATTTGCCCAGAGTAGGGTTTAATACATATTTGTTGAATGAACTAGTGGGGGCAGGGGGGAATGAATGTTAAGCTGGGCCTGGAGAGCCGAGTTCTTATGGCCTCAAGATTAATATTTGAATGCAAATATTAATGAGAAGAACCTAATAGAGCATATCCTCCACAGCCTGTCACTGGAACTTGCTCTGCTTTGCTGCTACCCCAACTGGTTTTGATGAGTCCATTCCTACCCCCAATAGGAGTGAAGGCGCTCTTGGCATGGCCCCAGGAAAAATGTCTGAGACATATTTGTCCTTAGCCCCCAAGGTGAAATGGAAATAAATTCTCCAGAAGCCACCAGAACCCACCAAGATCCAATCACAAACCCAGGGCTATGAGTCAAACCTCCCCAAATATTCTCTCTGAGTGTACTCACTGCTTTTCCTTGTAGGCATGACTGGAGGGCAAAGGAAGATCCAAAAACGCCTGCTTTATAGCACAAGTTTGGGAACAACTTGGGAAGAGGCAAAAGGTCCCGAGGAAGTTAAGACAGCAGAAAAAAATACCCGCTCCCTTCTCTCTCTCTCTCTCTCTCTCTCTGTCTCTCTCTCTCTCTCTTTCTCCCCCCCTCCTCCATCCCAGAAAATTTATGATTAGCTGTCGTGCTTTAGCAATCCTAGTCAGTTTCTCATCATAATTTCCCCTCCTATTTTAGAGCAGTAGTTCTCAAATTTGCGGGATCATGAGACTCACCTGGGATACTGATTCAATAGGTCTAAGATGGAGTCCTGGAATGTGTGTTTTTAGCAAGATAAAGGACCAGAATTCAAATCCAGGAATCTGCCTCAGAGCCCATGCCCTCAACCACTATGCTATGCTCTTCTGATTCTGATAGAATCAAAAAAGTGTGCAAAAAGTAATTACGAAGATGTCCACTGCAAGATTTTCCAATATCGCAAGTACTGGAAACTAGCTAAATGTTTACCAATAAGAGAGTGATTCAGACGCAAGAGGGAAGAGATATGGGACCATATGTATATGTATACTGATTCACTTTGTTATAAAGCAGAAACTAACACACCATTGTAAAGCAAATATACTCTAATAAAGATGTTAAAAAAAAAAGTAACAGTGGAAATTTAAAAGAAAAAAAAAAGAGTGATTCATTAAATTATGATACAGTGGAATTCTGCTCTCAGTTACGATGGAGATGCTTTCAGGAGACCAGTGTGTCTGTTAAGAACAAGTATAAAATCCAGATAAAGTTTTAAAAATTCTTTTTGAAAGCATCATGGCTATAGGCTGGGATGTAAAGCAATTCTCAACAAATTTGAAAAGACTGAAGCCATTTAAAGTTTATTCTCGAACAATGGTGGAATTAAGCCAGAAATCAATAACGAAAGAAAAACCCAAAATGTTGGAAATGAAGTAAAACACTTCTAATAGCCAGTTGGTCAAAAATACATCGAAATAGAAATTAGAAAATATTTTAAATGAAACGATAATAAAAATACAACATATGAAAACATATTGAACTTAAACTGTTATTAAATGAAACTTAAAAGCAGATATTATAAATGAAGAAAGTCTGAAACTTTATGACCTAAGTATTCAAGTTAGGAAAAATAAAAGCAAACTGAACACAAAGACAAAAATAGGAAATAATAAAGAATAAAGGAAAAATAAATTAAAAAGAAAACAAGTGTATACTTTAAAAAATTAGCAAAAATAAAAATTAGTTCTTTGAAAAAATTATTAAAATCGATAAATATTCAGAAAAATCAGTCAAGAATCAAAGAAAGAGAAATTGAATTACCAATATAAGAAATGAAAAGAGGACATCACTACAGATCCCATATACATAGAATAACCATTTTCCAACATTTGAATTCTTAGATGAAATGTCCAAAGCCCTAGAAAAGTTCAACTTTTCAAAATGGACACGAGAAGAAATAGAAAATGTGGCTAGTATATAATTATTTTTAAACTGTTTTATAATTTAAAATCTTCCCAAAAAGAGATGTCCAGGCACATACAGTTTCCCTAATAAATTCTTTCAAACATTTAAAGGAGAAGTAATGTCAACATTACACAAACTTTTCCAGAGAACAAAAAAAGGGAGATTACTTCCCAATAAATTTTATAAGACCAGCATTATCCTGATGTCAAAATTCTGCTAAAGCATATCAAGAATGTAAAATTACAAGTCAGTTCCTCTCATAAGGATAGATGCTAAAATCCTAAACAAAATTTAAGCAAGTTGAATCAAATGATTTATAAAATCATGACCACATATGATTTATTTCAGAATTGCAAGGATGGTTTAATATTTGAAAATCAACCAATTTGATTCACTAAACTCTCAGAAAATGCAGAAAAATTATATTATCGTTTGATAAAATTCAACATCCTTTTCTAATTAAAAAATTCCTAGCAAACACAGAATAGAAATGAACTTTCAGAAATTATAGCCATCTATGTAGTCACATTATTATTTCACACATTGAAATTAGTATCTTATATTTAAATTTGATTGTATTCTTTTAAAATTCATTTTGCAATGCTTATAATTTTTTAACAATAATGTGTAGTGATAAAGGTAAAATTTAATTAAAAAACTATGCTAAAAATTAAAAAACAAGAAATGAGCTTTCATACTCTTATATAACATATAAAAAACTGACAGTTATAATCATCTTATCCTTTCTTCTTAATATAGAAAACAAGGATCCCACTACTACCATTTATATCATTGTTCTGAAGATTCTAGATGGTGTGATAAAGAATGAAAAATAAATAAATGATATAAGAATTGGAAAAGATGAAACAAAACTGTCATTTTCTCAAACAACACAACATACGTAAAAAATCCAAATAACCCACATATGAACTATCAAAATTAATCAAAATTAGTTAATCAAAATTAATTAATTAGTCAAAATTAATAAGTGAAGGTAGCAAGATTGTTAGATACCAGCTGAGTGTGAAAATATCATTCTTACTTCTATATAACAATGGCAAACAATCACAATACGAAATTTTGAAATGATACCACTTACACTTCTGGCTTATTGGAAGGGCAGAGGGAACTGGTTTGTCACCTACTCCCAAAGATAACAATTGTAGAGTATGAGCAAAATTTATCGAAAGAAAAAGTATTTGAAGATATTGTAAAGTAATGAAAAGAAGGCAGAAATCACAGGAGACTTTTGTTATAAAACAGGCCATTGCAGTGGGATAAAATTGCAAATATGTTGATTTTTTTCTCTGATGTGACTGAGAGTGATCTCCAATCCTCACAAAACCTATGGCAGAAAACCTCAGGTTTACAGGCTCGGTGAGGTAGAAGTGATATTTCAGAGATAGCAAAGTAGCTAAAAATGTAAGCGGGGTGGGGAGGTTCCTGGAAACAAGAGAGCAACAGAAAGAAAAAAGTCTAAAAAATCTGAGTGTAAACTCTACCCAAAACCCTGGATGACTGCTAACTTGTACCTGCATACTGGAGAGCACAGGGAGCCCAGTGAAAAATCAGGCAAAAATAAGAGAAGAGCCTACCTTTGAAAGATAGAACTGCATTGGAAGAAATTTGAAAGTTTGCTGCATTTTTTACTAAGGCTATTCCCCAGTATACAGAGCAGGTTGCAGAAAGCTGAATTGTTTCTGCATATAGAGGTCAGAGCTCAAGATTGGTAAAACAGCCAGAAAGTTACGGGAGAAACCATAGCAACAAGGAAGTCAGAGGAAGAGTGAATGACAAATTGTGGGTGTAAACTGTCCAAATCTTTGGCTAACTACCAAATTATGCTGGTACACGGGAGACCCCAGGGATCCAAACTAAAAATACAGCTGCTAGAAGCTGAAAAACTGAGGATAGAAGAGATGATGTTTAAAGATTGAGACCTGGCAGATTACCTACCAGCTAGAACCAAAAAACAACAATCTTTAGAAGAACATAACAGAATGTAGAATAATGTATTGTCTACAATGTCTAGTTTTCAACAAAAAATTACTAGACATGCAAATAAGCAAGAAAATATGACATGTACCCAGGAAAAAGTTAATAGAAAGTGACTCCAAATGGGCAGAGAACTTGCATTAGCAAACAAAGACTTCAAAGCAGCTATTATAAATATTTAACAGAGATGTGGAGTTTTAAAAGGATAAATAAAAATGCGATCTTAATGAGTAAACAAATAGGAAATTATAACAGAGAAAACAAAACTATTTTTAAAAAGTTAAATGAATATTCTACTGCTGAAAAGTACAGAACTGCAATGAAAAATAGAAAATTTATTAAATGTGCTTAACAGCAGATTGAAGATAAGAGAAGGGAAAATATCCTTCTAGAAGTTGTCCAATCCAAAGCAGTAAGAAAAAATTGAAGGAAAGGGAACATCAGAGAACTATAGAAAAATATCAAGAAGTCCAATATACATATCAAGGGAGTTCAAAAGGTGAGTAGAGAAAGAAAGTTCTGAAAAAAAATTTGAAGAAATAATGTTCTAAAATTTCCCATATTTGGTGAAAAATGTTAAGTTACAGACAAAGAAGCTAAACAAACTCAAAGCAGGATAAATACAAAGAAAATGACACCTGAGAACCTCATAATCAAAAGGCTGAAAGCCAAGATAGAGAGAAATTCTTAAAAGCAGTCAAGAAAAGTGGTACATTACATAGAGAGGAAAAAGGAAAAAAATTAAATACTGACTTCTCATCAAAAACAGTGAAGATTAGAACGTATTGGAATTATGTATTCACAGTACTCAAAGAAAAATAAAACCAGCAACCAAAAAAGCTGTCCTCCAGAAATGAAAGCAAAATAGAGACAAAAAATGAAATAGTCCAACATTACAAGAAATGCTAAAGGCAGCTGAAGGGAAATGACACCAGACGGTAATTTGTATCTATAGGAAAGAATAAAGAATAAAGTGCACCAGAAATGGCCACCATGTGGATAAATTTTAGGATATATTTATTTCTTGTCTAATTGTCTTTAAAAGGCATATAATTGTTTAAAGCAAAACTAACAACACTGTATTATTCGGTTTATAATGAATATAGATGTAATATATATGATGACAGCATTAAATGTTACCACTGTTTAAATGTTCCTCCACTTTACCTGAAATATTTCAATACAAATTCTAAGCAGATAAATTAAAGATGCCTAGTGTAATCTCTAGGACAGCCCTTAAAAAACAATCCTAATATATATAGCTGTAAAGATGAATTTAAATAAAACATCAGAAAATTTGATTAACATAGAAGACAGAAAAAGAGAACTAGAAGAATAATAACAAAGAGAAGACATATAGAAAACAAATATCAATATCATAGACCTGGACTTCTCTGGTGGCACAGTGGTTAAGAATCCACCTGCCAATGCAGGGGACACGGGTTTGAGCCCTGCTCCAGGAAGATCCCACATGCCGAGGAGCCACTAAGCCCGTGCGCCACAACTACTGATGCTGCACTCTAGAGCCCGTGAGCCACAACTACTGAGCCCACGTGCCACAACTACTGAATCCTGCGCTCCTAGAGCCCGTGCTCCACAGCAAGAGAAACCACTGCAATGAGAAGCCCGTGCACTGCAATGAAGAGTAGCCCCCCGCTCACTGCAACTAGAGAAAACCTGCACGCAGCAACGAAGACCCAATGCAGCCATAAAAATAAATAAATAAATAAATAAATAAATAAATCTACTTCTTAAAAAAAATATCATAGCCTTAAAACCTACCAAATTAGTAATTAGGTTAAATATAAATGGGTCACACATTAAAATCAAAAGGGAAAGATTGTTAGACTAGATAAAAACGCAAAATCCAGCCAAATGCAGTCAGCAATAGGTGCACTTTAAGTGCAAAGACGTAGACAGTTTGAAAGTAAAATGACGGCAAAAGATGTACCATGCAAAGAGTGAGCGTAAGAAATTTGGAGTGGCTCTATTAATATTACACAAAGTAGCCTTTACAAAAAGTATTACTAAAGTGAAATTCATAATGATAAAAGAATCAATAAAGCAGAAAGATGTAAAAATTATAAATACATGTGCATTTAATAAAGCAAAAACTGATAGAACTAAAGAGAGGAAGGGAAAAATAACAATCACAGCTGGAGATTTTAAACATATTTTAAAGTAACTAATAGAACAACTAGAGAAAAAAATCAACAAGGATGTGGAAGATTTAACAATACTATCAAGCGCATTAACTAATTGATATTTTTAGGATAGTACACTCAACATCTGCAGGATACAAATTCTTTTCAAGTGTATATAGAATGTTCTTCAAGACAGATCATACACTGGGCCTTAAAATAAGTCTCAATAGATTTCAAAAGGTTAAAATCTTACAGATTATATGCTCTGACTAAAATGGAATTAAATTAGTTATCAATAACAATGAGATGCCTAGAAAAGCCCCAAGTATTTGGAAATGAAACAAAACACTTCTAAATAACCCACGGATCAAAAAGGAAATTGCAATCAAAATAGAAAGTATTTTGAATTTAATGATGGTAAATATACAACATATTGAAAATGTGTGAGTTACAGATAAAGTGATGCTAAAAAGGAAAGTTATAGTTTTTAAATGCACATAGTAGAAAATAAGTCCTAAAATCTGTGCTGTAACCTACTATATTAAGAAGCTTTAAAAAAAAAGGGGGGGGGGCTTCCCTCGTGGCGCAGTGGTTGAGAGTCCGCCTGCCGATGCAGGGGACACGGGTTCGTGCCCCGGTCCGGGAAGATCCCACAGGCCGCGGAGCGGCTGGGCCCGTGAGCCATGGCCGCTGAGCCTGCGCGTCCGGAGCCTGTGCTCCGCAGCGGGAGAGGCCACAACAATGAGAGGCCCGCGTACCGCAAAAAAAAAAAAAAAAAAAAAAAGATCAAAATAAAAGTAAGCAGAAGCAAAGAAATAATAGCAGAAATCAATGAAATAAAAACTAAACAATAAAGTGAAACCAAATGTTGGTTCTTTGATAAGATCAATAAAGTTGATAAACCACTAGCTACAGTAACCAAGAAAATAATGATCAATTTCAAGAAAGAGGAGACACAACCATAGATCCCACAGACATTAAAAAGATAGCAAGGACTTCCCTGGTGGCCCAGTGGTTAAGAATCTGCCGACCAATGCAGGGGACACAGGTTCAAGCCCTGGCCCGGGAAAATCCCACATGCCAAGGAGCCACTAAGCCGGTGCAACACAACAACTGAAGCCCACGCACCTGGAGCCCGTGCTCTGCAAAAAAGAGAAGCCACCGCAAAAGGAAGCCTGTGCACCGCAGGGAAGTGTAGCCCCCGCTCACTGCAACTAGAGAGAAAGCCCGCGGGCAGCAACAAAGACCCAATACAGCCAAAAATAAATAAATACATATTTATTAAAAAAAAAAAAAAAAGATAACAAGCAGTGTTCTGCTCTCTCTGGCAGGGGAAAGAAAGTTTGATTTGCAGTGTTTGCCAAACTTCCATGTTGTAAATATTGCCACAATAACTACTTTCAAGCTATCAAAGTGACATCACTGAATGTGAAATTAGAAAGCAATGTTCACAGTCAACTCCTGTGAGCTTTTAAGAGCTGGGTCCATGCAACAACATCCCTCACAAAAATGGACATAAAAATTTTTACCAAAATACCATAAATAACATTATGCCAATAGAGTCAACAACCTAGGTAAAATAAATTTTTGAAAGGCATGAATTATCAAAACTAACTCAAAAAGAAACAGAAAACACATAGCCAAATAACTATTAAAGAAATTGAATTTGTAATTTTAAAATCCTCTTACATACAAAAAAAATAATGCCAGGCAAATATAACTTCACTGCTGATTTCTATCAAACATTTAAGGAATAAATAATACCAATCCCACACCAACTCTTTCAGAAAATAGAAAAGGAAGAAATACTTCCTAATTTATTTTCTGTGGCCTTGATACCAAAATCATAACCAATTGCAATATTGCAATCAATTCTAGCAATATATAAAATGACAATGCATCATAACCAAGTGGAATTTATCCCAGAAATGAAACATTGGTTTAAACTTTGAAAATCAATCACTGTAATTTACCATATTAATAGAATAAAGAAGGAAACTGACATGATTATCTCAATAAATGCAGAGAAAGCATTTGAAAATTTTCAACATGCATCGATGATAAAAAATTCAGCAGGGCTTCCCTGGTGGCGCAGTGGTTGAGGGTCCGCCTGCCATTGCAGGGGACACGGGTTCGTGCCCCGGTCCGCGAAGATCCCACAGGCCGCGGAGCGGCTGGGCCCGTGAGCCATGGCCGCTGAGCCTGCGCGTCCGGAGCCTGTGCTCCGCAACGGGAGAGGCCACAACAGTGAGAGGCCCGCGTACCGCAAAAAAAAAAAAAAAAAAAAAAATTCAGCAAATTACAAGTGGAAGGAAACTTCCTTATCCTGAAAAAGGCTATCTACAAAAAAAATTACAGCTAACATCATACTTGATGGTAAAAGACTGAATGCTTTCCACCTAGGGTTAGAAACAAGGCAAGAATGTTGACTAAAACTGAATGTATGCATTCCCTCTCATTCACTCCTCAACGGAAACGTGAATCTGCGGACACCAAAAGACAGGGAAAAGATTGTGCATAGCCATGTTATTCATTACAGCCCCAAACTGGAAACAACCCAAATGTCCATCAGTAGTAGAATGGATAAATAAACTGTGGTATGGTCATATAATGGAATACAGTAGATCAATGAGGAAGTAAATAAACCATTGAAATATGCAACAATATGGATGAATCTCATGAAACCAGATACAAACACTTACATACTATATGAGTCCATACATATAAAGCTCAAAAAGCAAGCAAAATAAGCCATGGTGATAGAAGTCAGGATAGGGGGTATATTTGAGGGAAAACAATGACTTTTGGGGTGCTGATAATTTTCTATTTCTTGATATATGTGATGGTTACACAAATGGGTTGGCTTTTAAGAAATTCATTAATTTATACAGTTATGGTCTGTGTTTGTTTTTCTATGTGTGTTATGCCTCAATTCTTAAAATTACTTTAAAAATTATGGTGGATCCACACTATAAAATGCCAGGCAACCATTTTTTAATGAGGTAGTTCCCTACTTGTACTAATTTGAAAGTCTCCTCAAGACACCTTAAGGGAAAATAACAACAAAAAAAATCATATAGCGCGATAGTAAATTTTAGAATGGTCTGTTTATTATGCATGTAAGTGCTGTGTGTGTATACACACGTACACATACATTTTAGATGGATGATAGATGTAGAAAGATAGATATTAAATTGAAAGTTTTGAATGAAGCACAAAGATACAATAAATTTGAAATTCAAAAATGAGAGTCCCAACCGAGATGAAAATTTTCAAAGGAAATACCTAAGTCAGTGACATATCATAGAGTATCAAGTGTGGCCCCATGAGAGTAGTCTACCCTGTGCACAGACAATTGTCTATACATAATTTTAAAACAATAACAAAACTAAGTAATCATTGCTTTTCTTTTTATTAACACCATGCATCGGCCATTCTAAATAATGCTAGTAATAAAATACTCCTCCTGGAAAAGAAAAATCTTCAGTTGGTCTAAGTTCTAACTAATTGTTGCTATCACATTTGAGTTTTAATAATTTGTAGGCAAGTTTCAAAATTAGCACATTTTTTTTTTTTTTTTTTTTGTATGCGGGCCTCCCACTGTTGTGGCCTCTCCCATTGTGGAGCACAGGCTCCGGACGAGCAGGCTCAGCGGCCATGGCTCACGGGCCCAGCCGCTCCACGGCATGCGGGATCCCCCCAGACCGGGGCACGAACCCGTATCCCCTGCATCGGCAGGCGGACTCTCAACCACTGCGCCACCAGGGAAGCCCAGCACATTTTATTACTTACCCTTTATTGAATATTATATCCTACGTGGACATTAATTCAAAAAACTTCCAGTTAAATGGTTTGTACCCAATACACATGAACTCAGTTCCATGTGTGCATTTGGAAAGTAAGTTCACAATGGTTAGGAATTGTTCAAGCTTGCAAACTGACAAGTGTGGTGTTTTTGTTTGAAGTGAAAATTTTAGCTCATAAATAAAATATTTTACTAAATTTAAATATACTTAAGGACTTCCCTGGTGGCGCAGTGGTTAAGAATCCACCTTCCCATGCAGGGGACACGGGTTCAATCCCTGGTCCAGGAAGATCCCACATGCCGCAGAGCAACGAAGCCCATGTGCCAGAACTACTGAGCCTGTGCTCTAGAGCCTGCCAGCCACAATTATTGAGCCCGCATGCTGCAACTACTAAAGCCCGCACACCTAGAGCCCGTGCTCTGCAACAGGCGAAGCCACCGCAATGAGAAGCCCGCACACTGCAATGGAGAGTAACCCCTGCTCGACACAACTAGAGAAAGCCTGTGCGCATCAACGAAGACCCAACACAGCCAAAAATAAATAAATACACAAATTTATTTTTAAAAATTTATTTTAAAAAATATACTTAACATTGATACTTTCTTTTTCTTTTTTAAACATCTTTACTGGAGTATAATTGCTTTGCAATGGTGTGTTAGTTTCTGCCTCATAACAAAGGAGATCAGCTATATTGATACTTCTTTTTAACTGTTAATTTTTTAGAAGTAAATAATGATCATTACTGATTCTTGTATGATCATTTTCAGCAAAATGATCAACAAAAAGGATTTTGTTCTACTGAGAAGGAAAAGTGTTAAAAAGCTTTGGCTTTGGGTGTTAAATATGCCACTGACCACAAGGATACCATAGGGTTTCAATAAGAAAATGTATACAAAGGTCATAGCATAGTGCCTAGTGTATAGTAGACACTCAGTTCATGGTAGCTTTTGTTATTAACATTCATAAGTGATTGGCCCCCATCCACCTTCCTCAACCACTTATCTATTTCCAGACTTTGAGAAGGTGAGATTCAAATTGAGATCAAAGTTTCAACCATGTGCCAAGCCCTGTAATTAGTGTTTTATAAGCATTATCTAATTTATTACTCACAAAACCCTAGGAGAACAATTTTTTTATCCTTATCTAATATATTACAAAACTACAGAGAGTTTTTTCTCAAACTTATTTTCTCCAACTTATTCAGCTAATAAATGGAAGTATAATGATCAGACCTATGTTTCTCTGATATTAATCCTGCACTCTTTCTATGTAACCATCCTGCAAGTTGTTATACCATCATCATCAACATCATCATCATCACTACTACCATTTATGAGTGTCTACTCAATATGCCCATACTTTGTTTGACATACTCCATATAAAACAATTTTTTAACCCACATTTTACCACTTTCTTAGTTCTGCTTTCCTTCATGCACCTCATACTCTTCATCTGGAATCATTTTCCATCTGCTTGAAGTATATTCTTTTTTTTTTTTTTTTTTTTTTT
>NW_006783036.1:5114362-5127363 GCF_000442215.2 Lipotes vexillifer | reverse complement strand
CCGGGGCACGAACCCGTGTCCCCTGCATCGGCAGGCGGACTCAACCACTGCGCCACCAGGGAAGCCCTAAAGTATATTCTTTAGAACTTTTTTAGTGAAGGTCTACTGGTGGCAAATTTTCTGGGTTTGTTTACCTTAAACAAAAGCTGTATTTAATCCCCATTACTAGAATATATTTTCACTAGGTATAGACTTCTAGGTTGACTATTTTTTTCTCTGCACGTTTAGGATACCATTCCACTGTCTTCTGACTTCTACTGTTTCTGTTGAGAAGTCAACTGCCAGCCTGTCCCTCCTTTATGTATTATCTGTCTTTTCTCATTAAAAAAAAAAAAAAAAAAATCTGCTTCTAAAACCTTTTCTGTTTTTGGTGCCCTGCAGTTTCACTGTGTTATGTTTGCTTTTAATTTAACTTGCTTGGAATGTTTTGGGCTTCTGAGAATTTTTCTTTCCTCAATTCTGGAAAGTTTTCAACAGTTATCCCTTCACACTGCTGGCTTAGCCCCATTCCCTCCCCTCTCCCCTGTGTCCCTTCATCTCCCTCTCTCTCTTCTTTCCTCTCCTTCTCTCCTTCCTTTCTGCGGCTGTGATTAGACTACATTTGGACTCTATCTTTTAGATCTCTTTACCTCTTGTTCATATTTTCCATATCTTTGTCTTTTTGAGCTAATTATCAATAATTTCCTTGTTTCTACCTTCAAATTCACTAATTCTTTTTTTTATTGAAGTGTAGTTGATTTACAATGTTTCAGGTGTACAGAAAAGTGATTCCGTTTTATATATAGGTATATATACGTATATTCCTTTTCAGACACTAATTCTTTCTTAAGCTTCTTCTAAACTGCTATTAAATCTGTCCACTGAGTTTTAAACTACAATTCTTATATATTTTTTTACATTTTAAGAGTTCATTTTCTAACCTACTTGCTTCCTACTCGTTTTAAATTTCCCCTTTTATTTCTTAAATATATTAAACATAATTTTGTGCATTCTTTACATAATACTGATATCTGAAGTTGTTGAAAGATGTATTATGCAGTATCTCATTCTGCTTTCTCTCTCTCTCTCTCTGTCTCTCTTTCTCTCTCATTTTCTTGTCTGTCTAGTGATTTTTACATTGAAGATGCTCATTTTCCATGGAACTCTGGAAAGTTTTTAAAAGCCTGGGATGGAAGTGGTTTCTTCTGGAGGGCAGGTGTGTTCTGTTCTGTCAGGTACCTGGAATCACTACCAGTATGGGGCCACTTTAAGCTAAAGTCTCAGTTTGAAATTCTTTGGGATCCCAGGTTGTGTGAATTCGGGCTACAACATTCCTTGGTTACAAATTCTCAGAGGAAGCTTCATTTTCCCTCTCACCCAGCACCACAGTCCAAGACAGGCATTCTCCCTCTCGGTCTCAGTAGGGGAGGATTGATTTCTAGTTCTCTCTTACATGGTGGTGTGCCCTTCTGCACTCCTAGCTTCATACCAAACTTCGTATCTTGAGCAGGTCCTGAACTGCATCTTCTTACTCCCTTGCCTCAGGGTATACAGAATCAATTCTCAACTTCACCTGGTTCAACAAACGTCCCTGAGTCAAAAGCTAGCTTCAACCCTCTGCTGACCTTCCTGAGTCTCTGTCTTCACTTACAGCCTGGCCTGATATACCTTATTTTCTCACCAGCTCATGGAAGCATTTAAGATTTTTTTCAATCCAAGATTTTTAATTGTTTCCAGTAAGAGAATTGTCCATTTTGTCCACAGTGTTGCCTGAAATAGACCCTGGGCCTCAATGTTCCTTCAAAATTGGCTACTACCCGTGCCCCCGGGGTTATTGGGAAGACCAAATGAGCTAACAGTTTTTAAGATAATTAGTAAACCAATGATTCTGCTGTGAGTAACAGACAGGGTCAAACACCTCAGACAGCAATGGGGACGTACGCAGAGGCCCGCAGTCCAGGGCTCCAAGTGGATCCAACTCTAAGGAAAGGCAGTCATTCGGTGCCAATCAACCCTCAGCATCTTAGTGCCATGACACTCCATCCCCTACAAGCAGAGACTGTGGGGATACAGGCTTCAGAGATGAGGTGGCATAGGAGCCAAACTTGAGGGGGCTTCAGATGGAGTTGATGGGGAGAGACTGGGGGAGGGCATCCCAGGCAGAGCCAACAGAATGGACCAAAGCACAGAGGCCTGCAAAGGCAAGGTGAATGCAGGGAACTGGCCCATGAGGGCAGTGATGGCTGAGGTTAGAAAGCAAGGCTGGACATTTAGGTTGCTTCCATGTCCTGGCTATTGTAAATAGTGCTTCTATGAACACTGGGGTGCATGTGAGAAGAATCTAAGAAAAAGAGTGGATATATGTATATATATAACTGATTCACTTTGCTGTACACCTGAAACTAGCACAACATTGTAAATCAACTCTACTCCAGTAAGAATTTAAAAGAAAGAAAAAAAAAAAAAGCAAAGCTGGGGCTGTATGGTTGATGCCTGGAAGACCAGGCCATGCAGTTCCCACTCTACCCTCAGGCACTTTCAGGTTTGCGAACAACACCATCAGGAAAACTGAGGAAGCTATCTGTTTCACTCATTAGTTTATGTCCAACACCCAGCATATTTCAGACACTCAACAAACATTTGATGAATGAATGGATGAGTGAATAAATGAATGAATGAGTGAAGCCTGTTGGCCTGGTGTCTTTACATTGTGGCCATATAATATGTCTTTTCTAGTTTAGCCTGGATTTGTTTGGAGCTACATATGTGGATGGAATATTAAATAATTTCAATAAACATTTCCAAGCATGCATTCGGTGGTTCCGAGTGACCCAGGCTGCCGTTGGCGACACACTGACGGTCCCTGAATTCCCTTCCTGTCCTTGAAGAGCTTCTCCGGACATTCCCAGGCACCTTCCTGATAAGTTTCATCTTGTTGCTGTCTTTTTCAGCCCAGCACAGCTCCTCAGTCAGGCATCTGGGGAACAGATCCCATCCCCTATCCACAGGGACAAGTTCACAACCAAGGATGAGCCTGCTGGTCACCGTGATTGGTCCAGACATGGCTGTGCGATGCAAGGCCAGTTGGGCCCCTCCCCAGAGTGTCTTCTGGATGTAGACCCAGTGGAAAAGAGTGGGCTTTTCTCTCAGGTCACTAACTGGGAGACTATGATTCCAGAACTGTCTGGGGCCACGCGCGCACATGGAGGCGGCAGGCAGAGAGGAACTGAGATGCTTAAAAGATGGAGAGCCAGCCAGCCATGTTGCCGCAGCCCCCAACTCCAGGCGCTCTGAGGCCAACGGTACCCTGCCCTGGAGGGTGTTTATCACATGAACTCTCTTCCACCTTAAAGCCAATTTGAGTTGGAATTCTGTCACTAGCAATCAAAAGGATTTCATCTCATTCAGAACACTCTGCATGGCGTGTTACTTTGAGGATGTTTGTTTACTCGTTCATTTATTTATTAGACCATTTGTTGACGAAATACAGGCAGTTTTCCACCAATTTCCTCAAGCAACTGGTAGCACAGAATTTTTCCAGATATTATGTCCACCTGCTCTTCCTCCAGGAGCTTCTGTCAGGACCTCGTGCCTGGTATGCTGGCTGTCCAGGGACATGTGAGATGATGGGAAAATAAGGATAACCTGGCCACCAAGCATTGCCTGTGTGTGTATGTGTGTGTGTGTGTTGAATGTGTATTGTGTGTGTGCACGAGCTGCTGCTGATCTTTTCCATGCTGATCTGGCTCTGAATCCCCACCACCACCACCACACACACACACACACACACACACACACACACACAACTGGGTGGGCGCAGCTCACCCTGAGGAGATGCCCAGGGCTCCACCAAAGTGCAAGCTCCCTCCTCTCTAAGTTCACCCAGCAAGCATCCTCAGCAAGGTAAGCCTGTCACACCTTCCTCTCATCTTCCAAGTGAAGACACTGAGGCTCAGAGAGGTTCAGAACGTGCCCAGGATCACACAGCTCCCAGGAGATGGAGCTGGAAACCGAGCCCAAGTTACCCAGCTCGCACCTAGGGCATTTCTGCTGGAGACTGTGAGGTTTGTGGGTGAAGACGGAGGGGGAAGACCTGGATGCAGGCAGCACCCATTCAGATACTTATTGCTGAGTACCCTCAGGTAATTAGTCACTGCTCTGAGCCTCAGTTTTCACCTTTTTAGAGCATGGGAATGTGCTTGGTCCGTGCCTGGTGCATGTTAACTACTACCATTTTTACAAGATGGAAAACTAATGGGTTGGGGGTGGAGGTGCTTGAGGAAAGCGGGGCAGGCAGGACTATAAAGGGGCAGCCCGAGGGGGCTTCTTTGCCACAAGGGAAGAGCTCTGATCTTGACTGTGAGGGCGGCGGCATGAATCTACGCATGAGATAAAATGTCACAGAATTACACCCAAAAACTAGCCCAAAAGACCAGTGCAGGCAAAAGGTGGTGCAATCTGAGTGAAGGTTTGTAGTGTAGTTCATCACATTGTGCCAACCAATTTCCTGGTTTTGCTAATGGACAGAATTTTGTCACATTTCACCATTGGAGGAAGCTGGGTGATGGGTAAATGGGACCACTCTTCTATTTTTGCAATTTCTTGTAAGTAATTATTCCAAAAAAAAAAATTTTTTTAAGATGTATAGGCCAAAAAAAAAAAAAAACCCTCAGAGGTACAGGTGGTGCCTATGACCTTGTTGTTGTAGAAATCTTGCAATATAACTTTCACTCATCACTACTTTGAAATTACAGTAGTTGGTAGACCTACTAGTTGGCTAGATCTTGTAACTTACATGCATTCGTAAAGAAACAGGTGTTTCTATATGTCACATTTGCTTTTAAACATCTTGATACCTGTATTTCAGTATGATCAGTTTCCTTTGTAATCTCCTGGCTTTATATTATATGTTAAGAAAACGGGGTTCTGGGAAAAAAAAAAAAAAAAAAAAAAAGAAAAAGAAAACGGGGTTCTGAGAAGGTGGTCCTTCTGCTTCCCTAGCTCCATAGCACAGAAAAGATCAGGAACCTTGCCTGGGGTGTGTAGTGTAAGCTAGCCACATGGTCCAGATGAGGAAACTAAGACCAAGGGTTTAGTGGCATCGCGAGGTCTCTGATTCCCAGAGTCACTTGGAAGGAAAGTATTTCCTCCAGGAAAAGAAGAAAACTCTCCCCGTTGCCACTGGCCACCTCTGGGTGGGTGTTTACTCTGCCGGGTGGGGTCCATCTGGGTCCACTCTGGGGCCGCGTGGTGGCCTTTGAGACAGAGAACAATGCCACATTGTGGCCCTGGCTTCAGATAAAAGAGAAACTTGGCCCGCTTGCCCAGGCAAGGGTGACTGTCCCCTTACTATTAATACAGGAGGGTGTGCTCCTTGCCCACACCCTCACCACTTTTTGCCGTTGACGGTTGTGTAGAATGTGATCCCACTGCCTTCTAATGGATGGTCAAAGGCCAGTGTGCCGGGCACTTTTATTGTTAGCTGCCTCAGTAATCTTTAACCTCCCACTGGCCAAAGGGCTGAAACCCAGAAAGACAAAACAAACATGGGTTGGGCACCAGAGTTGAGTGACTCAAGTGATGCAAGGCTAGGGGAAACCAGCTCATCCCCCCAGCACTCGCTGGATGCTGGTCGAGATGCTGGGGGACAAGTGCCCTAGGCCCACTCACTGGGATGCCATCAACATCTCTCCCTTGCTGGCAGTGGGAAGCAGGACCCCTGGTTAGAGCTGTTAGCTTGTCACCACAGGTCCAGGGAAGGAGAGCAAATGCCACACTAGCCATGGTCATCCCCACCCAACCTGTGACCAAAATGTGAGGATGGCTGGACCCACTCCAGGAGCAAACACTTCTGCTGGGGTCAGTCAAGGAGGGAAAGGGGCTCAGCGGGCAGTGGCATGTGTGTGCATCGGGGAGGCCCACACTGACACAGCTCCACCATTCATCTGAGCATCCTCTTGGAGCCTCAGTTTCCTCGCCTGTGAAATGGGGACACTAATATCTCCTCTCAGCATCAGCACCATCTCCTGCCATTTGCTGAGCATTTGCCACCACCAAGGATATAATTTACTTCAGTTCTCACAGTTCAAGAAGTGGCCTTCACTGTCCCCATTTTGCAAACAGGAAACGAGAGTGTGGAGAGGTAGACTTGCCCAATGGCAACACCGAGACCTGAACTCAAGTCTCTATGATTCCAAAGCTGTTCCCTTCCCAGTCAACTGCACGTGGGGTGCCCTCTCAGTGAACATGATCCCATGCCTGGTGGCTGTAGGTAGGAATCTTAGCTCCATTTGGCAGATGAAGATGCTGAGGTTCAGTCCCTGAGTAAAGGGGGAGTGGGTTCTGCTTGAAGCCTGAGTCATTTGATTCCACGTCCTCTTACTTCCTCTCAGACTGAGGAGGGCTGCCCACATCCATGGGCAACTCTTCTCATCACCAACATGAGAGGGTGTGGACATAGACCCAGGGCCTGAATCCATTTCAAGGTGCAAAGACAGAGGCCCAGGAGTCCCTAATGGTCCCCAGTGACACCGGTGTGCCTGTCCCTATCAGTGGCCCTGCTCTCTGATCAGAGCAGTTGTCACTATGCAGGGAAAGGTCAGACAAGGAGAAAGGGATGGAATCCAACCCCAATCCTGCCTCGGAGAGGCAGGGGCTGAAGAGGTAGGCACAGTGTTATTCCTCTGGATTTGATTCCTTAATCCCTTTGGCCACAAAACTGGGTCCCTGCTGTGCTGGTAGAATTTCCCCCCTCTCTGGCCATCCCAGGCTGGGGCTCCAGCCAAGCCCTCACCAGCCCCACTAATAAAGTTACTTTCTGTGCCGGGGGCAGAAGGTCAGGAAAAGCCAGCAGCAGTTTGAAGAAGCTTATGGTCTTGCGATCCGCACCAGGGCGGGGCATGGGGAGGGAGAAAGATAAGAGTGGACGATAAAAAAATAGGCAGAAAGAGACAGTTGCGGGGCGGGGGGGGGTGGGGGGGGGCTGGCACCAGAGGGTGGCCCCCGGCAGGGCTATCTCTTTATGACCTATAAAGGGCACATAAACTGGCACAAATGCCAGCCTTATCTCCCCCTCCAGCTCTGTAAATGATCATCCAGAGGCCACCACTGGCCTCAGAAACGGCAGCTTGCGGGGCGGGGGGGGGTGGGGGGGGGCTGGCACCAGAGTGTGGCCCCCGGCAGTGCTATCTCTTTATGACCTATAAAGGGCACATAAACTGGCACAAATGCCAGCCTTATCTCCCCCTCCAGCTCTGTAAATGATCATCCAGAGGCCACCACTGGCCTCAGAAACGGCAGCTGCGTTGGTCACACTGTGGGAACCGAGCTATCAGGCAAAGGGAAGCCCAGGACGCAGGGGCTCCGCTCAGCTCTGCCCTCGGGCTGGAAGGTCTTCACCCAGGCACCCCTACTCTGGGAGCCTCAGGGCCCACGGGTGCTGAGCAACAGGGCCCTTGATGTTTCCGATGAAATGTGTTGTATCTTAGGTCAGGGCAGACCCCGCACAGGTGATGGTCCAGGTGGGACCAGGAGCTCATTCCCTTTAGATGGTGCAGGCTGTCAGGGGTCAGGCTTTGTAGTGTAAAGCATCGCTGGATGGCAAGGGTCATAGCAGGAAAACATGTCTGTTTGTGACAGGTGCTTTGTGCATTTTTGTAACTTAGCAGCATCTGAAACGACCATAGCGTGCCATAAATGCACAGTAAGTGGCGAATGTTGTTATTATTCATTATAATCCATGCATCAGACCTATGAGGTGTGCCTTCTATCTGGGGCCCAAGACAATGTGCCACGCAGGCCTCCAATCTCAGGGGGCTCCATTGACCTACACCTCCCCGCCCCCTGCAGCACTCTGGAATCCATCATCGCCGCATTTGCACTAGGGCTGAGGCCTGTCTTCCCATGGGAGGCTCCCAGCATGGCAGGGTCCTCACACCCACCTCAGAGGCTCACAGGCATGGGGCCCTCTCCTTCTAGGGTCTTTCTGAAATACCGGGAATGTCACGGATATTGAACAGGGCTTTTCCTGGTGCCCTGGCATCGGCAGCCAGGACCCAGAGCCACCCGGAGCTTAGGTGACTGACCACTGAGCATCCTCCAGGTGCCAGCACCCTCCCATCGCACAATCCATTCTCCCTCTCAGTCCTGCCCTGTGCCGTCACTTCCTGTTGGGTCCAGCCAATGGGAAACCCCAATTGGGGATGGGAGGGCGGGCAGAGGGAGAAGCTGGGGTACTTCTTGGCTTTCTTAGATTTGTCCTAGCGTGACTGGCTTGACCAGCGCTTTTGTCAGGTGCCACCACCCGCACCTCCAGCTGGGCTCCCCAGTTCCCCTTGCTGTTGGCCCCTGGGTGCAGCAATGTCCTCTTGGTTCCTTTAACCCAGCTCACACCTCTGTAAAACATCCCAGCGTTACTTTCCCTCCCTACATGGGATTCTACTACCCACAGGACCTTGCTGGATGAGGACCAAAGCCCACCCTCAGCGAGGCAGGCAGACTGGCGGCAGCTGGGTTGCCCTTGACCACCACCCCAGGCAACCACAGGAGATGACCTCCTCCCTCCCTCACCTGCCTGCCAGAGCTCCCTCTCCTGGCTGGTCATCTTTGGGGGCAATAGGTGGGCTGCCCTGCCCCGGCCGGGCCTCTCTGGGGAGAAGAGAGAGAGCGAGAAAGACCGGCAGTGGCAAAGAAAAGAAGCAGAGGAGGACTGTTCGGCGTCGGGGACCATGTGAGTGTCTCCCAAAGGCCAAGAGGACAACTGAGCTAGTGATGGGGTCTGAGCTCTTGCTGCCTCCTTACCTGAGACAACTACCTGGGAGAGAGAGGATGCTGGCAGGCAACCAGAGGCAGGGGAGGACCTGCTGCCTGGAGCTGGGCTGTGGGCAGGACAAGGTGAATATCCCTGCCAGGAAGCTGTGCCTGGGGGGGGCGGACCCTGCACTCACCCCTCCCCCATGAGAGCCAGTGTCTGGACTGGGCTGGCCACCCAGGGGACATCAAGTGTCCCATCAAATGGGAGGGCAGCCCTGCTCTGGGTGTGACACTGGAGTTCTCAGCTGCACTGAATTTTGCCCAAGAGACCAAGGGGTTAAAAGAGGGCGAGGGCGATGTAACATGGTCCAGACAGGGCCAGAGAGTGGAGTAAAGCAAAGCCATTTTGTGCATAGGCCCAGCCCAGCTGGAGGTGGTCCATAAACCTATTACAGCCACATCAGGCCAGGTCCCCAGGTTTATAGAACAGGGTTTGAAAAACCTAAGCGGAAATTATCCTGACTAGTAAAGCTGGAAATAAGACAATGACTGGGCACCCTCTGCCTGCCCCCCACACCTCCTTCCTCCCTGTGTTCTTTCCCCTCCTCTGGACACATGTCACTGCATCCCTGTCTTGTGCTGATGCTACGGCACTAGAGGAATAGACGTCATTACCAGTGCTATTCGTGCACGGGTACAGCAGAGCAATCTACAGGACATGCTGCCTTGTGACCATGGTATAGTGCATGGTGGGGAGAGCACCCCCTAGAGGCGAGAAGGGTTTAAACTTGAAAGTCAGAAGATGTGGGTACCCGACTGTGAGTCCTACACACATTAGCGCGTTTAATTCTCACAACAGCCCCAGTGCCTCCCTCACTGCGTGACCCCGAACCTCAGTTCCCTCATCTATAAAATGGGGCTCATAATACCTACATGACGGTCTTAGACTGAGGGTTAAGGGGATCGGTGTCCAGAGGGCTTTGGAAACGGAGCATCTGTGAACTTCTGTCTCCCTGATGGGCCATGTGCCCTCCGAGTGCACAGACCTGCCCTGTTTATCTTGCTACCCCAGTTCTGTGGATAAAGCCTGACATGGGGTGATGGAAACCCCTGGGAAATTATTCTACTTTTTTTAACATAGATAATTTGGGGGCTGAGATTTTTAAGTAAAAGATCAAAACCACATTTGATCTGGAAGCCTAGTTTTGAGGCCTAGAAGCCTGCTTCTAGATCACAACTAGAGCTGCATTTTATGGAAGGTCAGTTGACAGGGATTTGCTGCAGCGTGACCGAACAGCATGAATGAAGTCTCAGTGAATGAACAAAATTGGAATTAAGGTGAAACACTCCCCCACACACACACACCCATTTTAAAGCTCATCAAGAAATCTTAGGTCAGTGGTCGGGGGGTGGGCAGAGGGCACTGTAAACTGTGTCCGGGGCACGACCTTAGCTGGTAAACCCTCCTCCAGGTGCCCTGGTCCATGTAGCACTGGCTGGAGGGAGGTCTGCGGACCTGGAGCTCCGGGGGACCAGCCACCCTGGGCGGAGAGCCAGCAGGTGCTGCGAGGACACCGAGGTGGGCGGAAGGCCCACCTGGAGGGGCTCGAGGGGGACGGGGAACAGATGGGCCAGGAACGGTCAGTCCCAGAGGTGAGGTGTCTTCTCAGTGGCCCAGGAGCCCCCCAGGCAGCTTTGAGGTGTGGGCTGTGATGCTATCACATGAGCCTCGGCAGAGGAAAACCCCTCCCCCAGTGCTGGGGGCTGACCTTCCGGAGTCAGAGCCTGTGGCCACTGGCTGACTACACAGCTGGGCAGCCGGGCAGGGCCTTTGTGGAGGGGGTGAGAAAACGCCCTGAGCTCAGCCTGGGCTGGGCTCTCACCTCCGCCCACCCATGTGCCCCCTGCTTCCCCTTCCTCTCTGGACTGTCCTCATCTGTCGGGCCCTGACTGTCACTCTGTCTGTGCCCATGGGAAGGCATCCAGGAGGGAGGACATCTCGCCCAGACCAGACAGAGCTCAACAAGGGGTCACCGTCCTGGTTGCATTCTGAATACAGCCCAGGAGGCTTCCTTCTCCCCAGGGCATCTCCCATGGTGATGCCCAGACCCCAGACCCCCAACCCCTCTGCTGTTCCTGTCCTGCCCCCTCTGCTCAGCAGACAGGCTGGAGGACCCGAGGGTCAGACAGCTGCAGACACCTGGCCCTCCCCAGCCCTGTGGATGCTGCAGCCACGTGGCACTGCCACCAAACCACAGGTGTCGGCTGCCCACTGGCAGGTCGTCAGCAGATTGCAGGGCACAAGCTGCCACCAAGACCTGGCTGGGCACACGGCCGGCTGCCCGGGGAGCATCTGCACCCTCAGACACACCCTGGGTGCCACCAGGGCTGGTCTGCTGGATCTCGGCCTTTCATGCATCCACTTACTCACCACCGGTTTATTGAGCGTGCTGGCGGGCATGTGCACACACACACTCGTACTTGTGTTTCACACTCACACACACCCCATCCCCCAGGCACACTGAGAGCCTCAGGGAAGGAGGGTGAAGATTCCCCGGGCCCCCTGCATGTCGTATCTGGAGCCCCCTTCCCTCCCCCCACTGCCCACCCCCTCCTCTCCCCTCCCCCAGCCCAGCCCTTGAGAGGGGAGGGTGTCCCCTTCCTCAGTCAGCCCTGAGACCCCCTACTCAGTTCACGTCCCAACATGAGAAGGACACGCCTCTCTGCCAGCAGCCTCCCCGTTGCCCTGGCCTGGCTACTGGGGAAGCCTCTTCGGGAACCAAGGTGGCTCCGTGTGCCTGGACGCAGACCCTGACCTCAGGCTGGTCACCTGGGTTCAAACCCTGGCCTCACCCACCTATAGCTTCCCGTGTTAACTCCAAGCAAAACTCTAACACCTGTGAACCTCCATTTGGTTGTGCTTCAACATCTCAGATACATGCATAGGTGGAAACACAGCTCCATCATACCTCCTACTCCAGCCTAATTCCAGCTAACTTCAACTGCCACTTCCTCCTGGAAGCCCTCCTTGAGCGATCCAGGCAGAGTCAGTGACTTTCCCCTCTGGCCACATTGTCCTGCATCACCTCCTGTCCCTGTGTCTCTCCCCATGTGCTGTGACTGCCTGAGGACAGGGGCTGCGGTGACCCAGGTGCCCACTGCTGGAGGCCACGCAGAGCCAGGCCATAGGGACACCAGTCCCTGGAAGGCACCAGAGGGAACAGAAAGGAAACAGGAATGGCAGGCTGTGGAGGGGCGGCTGCCTCTCCCAGCAACGTGGAAGATGCTGGGCTTTTTCCATATGTTGCATGCTTCTCCCCTCCTGCAGCATTCGCCAGGGAGCGAACTTTGGGTTTGGCAGCGACCCCAGGACTCCGTGTTTGTCTGTCTGTTCCTTCCAAAGCTTCAGGAAGCATCCTCCTGCCCAACGAAGTTTGGATCCTGGGGACTCTGTGAAGGGGGCTCCCCCTTCCCAAGGCGGTTCTCCCTCCCAGGCACCCCCATTTCCTGCCCGCGGGAAGGTCTGGAAAGGGTCCAGCTGGCCAAGCCAAGATCCCCTGCCCTGGCCTCTCCCTGGGAGACTGGCTCCCTCCGAGTGGACTGCCAGCCCTGGCTTTGTCCTCTGACGTCCCAGCCCCCCTCCTGCCTGGGCACTGGCACTGGCTCTTGACTCCTGACCTCATCTTGTGGCTGTGTCTGTACCCCCCACGAATCTTCCACCTGCTGCAGCCCTAACCCTGGCCCCTGGCCTCCAAAGCCACCCTGCTGGAGTGAAAAGAGCAGGGCACAAATTGAGACGTTGAGATTTGAGGTTGGCCTGGTGGGTCACCGTGGGACCTGGGCCTCAGTGTTCTCATCTACAAAGTGGGGACAGTAGCTCTGACCCAGCAAAGGCTGTGGAGCACGTGTACCCGGCTCCATCCCTCCCACAACACTTCCTCTGTTGCCCTGTGCACACCCGTGCCCCGACTCTGGCCAGGCCCAGCCAGGACTGTCCTTTCCCCTCTTTCTCCATTACAGTGTCTCCTCCTCCAGGAAGCCCTCCTGTTGCCCCGCCTCAGAGGTGGCTCCCCCCTTGGGCCCCTCCACCTAGCATCAAGCCTGAGAACCATCAGACTCCCTGATCCTCCTCATACTCCTCCCCTCTATTCATTTCTTATCTTCCCATCTCTGAAGGCAAAGAGGGGTTTCACCCCCATGCCAAGCAATGCATGCAGCCTGGGTTCTCAGGGGTGACCCAGGCCTCGGGGGATATGGGAGGCCTGACTCTT
>NW_006783036.1:5112844-5114168 GCF_000442215.2 Lipotes vexillifer | reverse complement strand
GGGGGCTAGGGGAGACCTGCCCCTTTCCCTTTCAGCTGCAAATCACTTCCCCTCTCTCAGCCTCAGTTTCCCCACCTGTACAATGAGGATGAAATGGGTGCCGCCTTCCAGAGTGCGGTGAGGACTCCTGAAGGAACACACATGAGTACACACTGGCTACCCCGGCACAGGGCAAGTATTTCATAAATGGCAACTTAGAAAACAAGCCTCTTCCTCCTCCACCTGTCTTCCTGGGAGTCAGCCCCATTTGGTCATAAGCTCCTTGATACCCTGTCCTGGGCCATCTGTGGTGACTCGGGCAATTCTGGCTGCCCACAGGCCTGTCCCCGCTCTGGGCCTCTTCCTGAGAGTTTGGGCATTCCTCCTGGGCTGTGGCCAGCAGACACAGCGCCACGACAGGCTCCAGTGGGTCTACAGCTTGATTCAGATGCACACCGGAAATGTAAGAGCCCAGGTGACCAATTCTAGGGCAGCAGGAAGGCTAGCTGACACAGGCTCATCTCCATCTGGGAGATGGAGACCCCAGAGCATGCATGTCCAGTCTTCCTTGGCTTCTGGCTGAAATCAAAGGGCTGGCGGGCATCCTGGGAGGCCAGCACGTGGGGAAGGAGCCTGGGGACAGGCTGGGCCCTCTACCTCAGCTACTCGGGGCTCGGGGCCACAGCTTCTGGTCGGTGCAAACCCATGGGAATATGATGCATCTCAGAGATATTAAAACACAAGAACACACACACGTTAGCATGGAGAAGCTTTCCTGGTGTCTTAGTCTGCTCGGGCTGCCATAATAAGACACCACTGACTGGGGGCTTAAACAACAGAAACTTACTTCTCACAGTTCTGGAGGCTGTGAGTCCAAGATAAGGTTCAGGCAAGGTTGGTTTCATTCTGAGGCCTCTTCTCTTGGCTTGTACGAGGCTGCTCTCTTGCTACTTTCCTCAGTGTGTGTGGAAGAGAGCAAGTTCTCTTGGTGTCTCTTCTTATAAGGACACTAATCCCATTGGATCAGACCCCACCCTTTCGACCTCATTTAACCTTAATTACTTCCTTAGAGGCCCCATCTCCAAACATAGCCACACTGGGGGTTAGAGCTTCAACCTATGAATCTGGTGGGTGGCGGGACACAAACATTCAGACCCTAGTACCTGGTGACCGTGGCAGAGTCTGAATTCAGACACCAGTTGGTCTGACTCCAAAACCCATGCTCGGCTCACAAACTGGGATGCCTGCCCCATCCTACAAACAGGAGAGTCCAAAGGGAAAGTAAGAGAGAGTCGTCCCCCAAGGGCCCTTAGACAGCATCTCGTGTACCCCCTGTTTTCAGCCC
>NW_006783036.1:5105280-5112834 GCF_000442215.2 Lipotes vexillifer | reverse complement strand
GCCCAGGGAGGGAAAGAGCTGACCACTTGTGTGTTCCAGGACACGTGCAGGAACGTTCCTGTCCACATATGTGCACGTTTGCATGACCACATGTGCACATGGCTATTCAGGTGTGTTCTCCAGGACACATGTGCTGTTTTGTGGTCACGTGTACACAAGAAATCACGTGTGAACACACATCATATTTCCCTATACCTCCCCTACATTTTGCTATTATGCTCTTTTATGACAATGTTTTCTACCAATTTTGAATTCCTCTTCCTTGTCCCACAGTTTCAAATTCGTAGCTGGCTTTTAAGATCCCAAACTTGCAGAAGCAAACAGGAACTTGGAAAGGCCCGTGTGTGTGGATTGGGTTTGAGTCATTGAGGACTTCGAAATCATTCAGAGTGTTTACCTGGCAGGTTCAAGGGCCTAGCACCTCATTATCAGAGCTCCCCATTCTGGTTCCCCGGATGTTAAGACTGGGCCCTGGGGACAAGGCAGTTTTTACAGTGACCTGGAAACACAGTGGCCCTGTTGGGGAGGCACCATGAATGGGGGCTCTGATTTGTCCACCTCAGCTGTGCACCTTCCCCACTCTAAGACTGACACAGAACACAGGCCTGGCCAGACCATAATTTGAGTCCAAGCTCCCCGTGTATTAGCTGTGTGACCCAGGGCAAGTTACCTAACTTCTCTGAGCCTCGGATTCACCATCTGTAAAATAGGGATAATAGTGAAGATGAAATGATGTACATAAAGTCTCTGTACAACAGAGACTGAATGCTAGCTATTATTACTATTATTGTTATTATTCAGTCTGGAGGATTAGGGGCTGGTTGCCTGAAGGACAGAGAAGCCTCCTGGGAATGAACTCTGACCCTGGAGAGGTGAGTGTGAGCACAGGATGGTGGGTCCCTCTCACTCTCGCCCTGGGAACCTATGGCTGCACCCAAGAGGTGCAGAGCCTTGCCCACACCTGTGGGATGTTGGGGGGACAGCAGTGCAGGTGGCCCAGGCTCTGGCAACCACACAAGGCAGTGTCTTAGGGTCCCCTGGCAGGGAGGGGGCAGAGCCAGAGAGGATCAGAATGGCAGGCACCTGGGGAAACTCCTGGAAACTTCTAGGAACCTTCCTGGGGGGCTTCACTTCCTACTACAGCAGGTAGAGCAGAATCACGGAAATACGGTCTGACTCCTAAATCCTAACTCTGTCCTCCCTGATTTTATGGAATGGGAAACATTTGTTTTTCTTTATTAGAGGAAAAACGGTGAATTGGGAAATTCAATGTGAGCTCCCATGAGGACAATGCAACCACCTCCCACCCTCTGTGTTCCTAAGGATGTCTCAACGATACCCTTTCTCCAGACAGACCTACAGAGAACGGTGTCATCTGCTTACCCAACAAGCATTTACTGATTGCCCTGCCCTCTCTGGACCCTGGTGATTCTATGTTGAACAAGGCAGAGCCCCAGCCCTGCCCGCGGGAGCTGACTGTCCATCAGGGGGCCAGCTGCCAGGAACTGAAAGAGCACAGCCTTGGAATCAACCACACAGGCTCAAGTTCAGACACCAGCTCCGCCACTCCCTGTGCCGTGACTCTTCGTGACCATCTGTGAAATGGGCATGCAAGCCTGACTCCACCAGTTTCCTGAGAAGTTCATCAAAAGAAATGTTTTTTTATGAAGTTTTAGGAAAGTAAAACTAAACAACATACCATTTCTAATCCTCATATGGGAAAAACTATGTAATTTTCTTTTTAAATTTTGAACTATTCAGGAGTGCAGTCCCCTGGGCAGGGAGAACAGAGATCCCAGATGGAAGCAAGTTATCAAAAATGTTCTGGTTCTCATGTTGAGAGGTGGGTCCTTGGGGTTTATTATTTACATACTTAAAATAAAAACACACTGGGCCAGTCACAAGTATCTGGCATAAACCAAGGACCACAATGATCAGGTCCTGTGTTCCCAAGGTCCTCACAAGGGTTAAAATGAAATGACATGGTGCCGGTAGGAAGCCTGGCTCATAGGAGGCACTTAATAAATGCCTCCTCCGCGTCTTTCTTCCTGGAAGATGACATTTCCCTTGCTTTTGTTTTTTTGTTGTTCTTGTTGTTGTTTGTTTGTTTGTTTTTTGCGGTACGCGGGCCTCTCACAGTTGTGGCCTCTCCCGTTGTGGAGCACAGGCTCCGGACGCGCAGGCTCAGCGGCCATGGCTCACGGGCCCTGCCGCTCCGCGGCATGTGGGATCCTCCCGGACCGGGGCACGAACCCGTGTCCCCTGCATCAGCAGGCGAACTCTCAACCACTGCGCCACCAGGGAAGCCCTCCCTTGCTTTTAAAAAGCAGATTTATGCCATTCCAGCAAATTTTAGAAGAAACAAAGAGCACATCTCCCGCGTGAAAAATCAGTCTGTTTCCTCCTTGAAGCAGCTCCGAGAGCCTCTCAGACATCACACAGGCAGGTGACAGGCGTGTGAGCCTCTCAGACATCACACAGGCAGGTGACAGGCGCGTGCTGTGATGGCCTGTGCCGGGTCCATCCAGTGCCTTGGAAATCCACAGAGAGGCCACCTGTGCCTGGCAGAGCAGAGGCGTGTGGCACTGTCCACAGGGAACAGCTGCAGCTCCAGGGGTGATGGTGATATTAGGAACTTTGAGCTCACTGTCCCCATAGCTACACTGCCCGTCAGGGCTCTCCAGGCAGAGCCAATAGGATGCACATATTTATATAAAGAGATTTATTATAAGGCATTGTTTTTCATGATTATGGAGGCAGGCAAGTTGGCTGTCAGCAAGCTGGAGATCCAAGGAGAGCTAACGCTTCAGCTAGAATTCATAGGCAGGAAAAAACTGATGTCCCAGCTCAAGAGCAGTCAGGCAGGAGGAGTTCCCTCTTACGTGGGGGAGGATGAGACTTCTGTTCTATTCAGTCCTTCAGCTGACTGGGTGAGGCCCACCCACATTGGAAAGGGCAATCTGCTTTACTTTTACTTTTTTTGCAGTGATCTGTCTTTTTTTTTTTTTTTTTTTTTGCGGTACACGGGTCTCTCACTGTTGTGGCCTCTCCCGTTGCGGAGCACAGGCTCCGGAGGCGCAGGCTCAGCGGCCATGGCTCACAGGCCCAGCCGCTCCGCAGCATGTGGGATCTTCCCAGACCGGGGCACGAACCCCTGTCCCCTGCATCGGCGGGCGGACTCTCAACCACTGCGCCACCAGGGAAGCCCCGATCTGTCTTTTTTTTAATTTTTATTTTATACTGGACTATAGTTGATTTACAATGTTGTGTTAGTTTCAGGTGTACAGCAAAGTGATTTAGTTATACATATACATATATCGATTCTTTTTCAAACTCTTTTCCCATTTAGGTCATTACAGAATACTGAGCAGAGTTCCCCGTGCTATACAGTAGGTCGTTGTTGGTTATCTATTTTAGATATAGTAGTGTGTATATGTCAATCCCAAATTCCCAATTTAGCCCTCCCCACCCCACCTTTCCCCTTTGGTAACCATAAGTTTGTTTTCTATATCCATGCTTTTAAATGTTACTCTCACCCCAAAACATCCTCACCGGAATACCCAGAATCATGTTGACCAAATGTCTTGGGCACCCCATGGCCCAAACAAATTAACACATAAAACCAGCCAGAGGAGGCCTCAGCACCAGAGAACCTGCTTACTTAGACCCTTAGACCAGGCTTTGCTGAACTGCACTTTGGCATTTTCCTCTAACTTAAGACAATATAAGAAGCTGCTGGGAAGGTTCCTGGTGAGTTGGCACCTTGAGGATTCGGGCAGGCCCATCACCCCATCTCCTCAGGGTGTACTTTGCCAGACTTAGTGAATAAAAATGTAGCAGGCCCAGTTAAATATGAATTTCAGAACACTTGAAACAACTGTTTTAGTGTATGTCCCAGGCACTACTTACACATCTTCATCTTATTTTCCTACTATTGCTTTTCCTTTATTCTGATTTCCTTGCTTCCTTCAGGTTTGGGAGATGAACAGAGAGACTAGGTTTGGGGCCGGGTGCCCTGCCCTGCCCTGTGTTCTGCATGAATCTCCCTCAGAGTGACCCTACTGTGTGTGCAGGATCCCTGTGTGGCTTCCCACGCCCCCTGTCCTGCCGAAGAACTCTCTCTCTCTTTGATCGCTTGGTGCCAACTCTTGGATCAGAGCACGTTTACTGAGCAATGTCATCTACGTCCACAGCACAGGGCTCGTGGCTCCTGTTTCCCAGAGACCTGAGTTGCTCCAAGTCACTCCTCCCAGGGTGTCTGTGTGGGCCCCAGAGGTGCCTGAAGATGCTTAAGCCCGGCGTGTGAAGAGCCTGAGACAGAAATGCTCGTACCATGGCCACACAGCCGGCAAGATGCTTCTGCTTAGGGGACAGACCTACAAACCTCAGACACCTTCAGATAGGCTTGCCGAGCCTGGGTCTGATCACCCATAAGAGTGTCTGCCCTGCGAGGTGGGAGAACCGGGCTGCACCCCGTCTTCCACACATAGTTACTGTGTGATCACCAACGAAATCCCGTGACTCTCTTTATAGGCAGAGCACATAAGCTGGCTGGTGTCAAGGTGAGCTGGGTAGAGAGGCTCACCCAGCCTTCAAGCTGCCCCAGAATAAACACTCATCCATTTGTTCAACAAACAGCGAAGGTTTGCTCATTAATAGAGCTTGGAACGTACTCCCCACATGCTTGAAATGCTCACAAATGCTGACTTCCAGGATGCCAACTTAGCGGTGAAAATACTGGAAAGAATGGTGTGGTCTTCCAAGATCAGACATTGGCCAAGGCTGTCTGGCTAACGCTGAAAGGAGCTAGTTGATCTTGACATTGGCTGGAGCCCACATTTTGCCATTTTATGTGCAGTGTGCTTCGAGGGAAAGACAGAAGAATGAGGGACGGAGGCAGAGCTGCAGACGATCGAAGGCAAAGAGATGGATGATGATAGAGAATGGTCTGGTCCTCCTCTGTCTCTGCCTGTACAACACAGGACACGAAGTGAATCCTTGCTGGACGGGCAGTGAATGGGTCAACCACCAACTACCCCCACGTGTTGTGAAGTTCAACATCATCTTGCTGCTGCCGAGTCTTCCCCCTAAATGACAGATTATTATCAGCCTCCCCATAAGAACAGCTTAGAAGATCTTCAGACCCTCCGCCGTAGTAATAAAAGTCATTCAAGCCATAAAGAACCATTAAACCTCAAACTAATAAGTTATCCTACACCCAATATATGAGTCCATATTGTATAGATGGGGAAACTGAGGCTCTGAGAGGGAAAGGAAAGTGACTCACCAGTATTGCACAGGCAGGAGGGGTGGCTGACGGAGGATTCCCACCCCCCCACATTCTGGTCACTGAACCAACTAAAGAGATCTTAAAGGCACTCTGTGGCCCCATCACAGGACTCCTGCCCCCCAAACCACCAAGACACCAGCTTCAACATTGCAGAAAGCAATATGGCAGCATCTCGGCAGTCAGAAAAGCCCTGTCCATCTGCCCCTGCTTTGGGCCACATCGGGGCTTTTACATTTGCAGGATGGTGGGAGTCTCCACGCCAGTAATTATCAATCCTATGGCTCCAAAAAACAAAGTCAATTTCAAAGGGACTCTGCCTCCAGTTTTTAAACAGTTGGGTAATGGAGAGATCCTGTGCTGAGACCACACATATATCAAGATGGCTTCGGCGGCGTCTGGAATCCAGGCTGCACGTGGAGCCCAGCTAACCCCCGCCGTCAAGCCCTAACACGCTGCCAGCATTTCCCCAGCTCTGCATGCTTGATAAAGGGACAGCCCAAGAGACAGAAGAGATGAATTCCAGGAATTTGGTCTTTCAACACCCAAGGAGCTGGAGCCCAGGGCAAGAAATTCCTTCCTGCCTCTTCAAGTAGCTTCAGTGCTTCTGGGACATGACAGCGCTGTGCCTCCTCTTAATCTGTTCTCATT
This sequence comes from Lipotes vexillifer, assembly GCF_000442215.2. Lineage (NCBI taxonomy): Eukaryota > Metazoa > Chordata > Mammalia > Artiodactyla > Lipotidae > Lipotes > Lipotes vexillifer. The sequence goes on along the minus strand of NW_006783036.1, from coordinate 5,106,896 downwards.
CACTCATCCATCCAATAAGAGGCAGTGAGCACCTACTGTGTGCCAGGCCAGGGGCCACGGGAGCCCCAGAACTGTGTAGCTGTGCTTCCCCACCCCACCCTGTGATCAAGGCCCTGTGCCCACTCTTTCAGGGCATGCATCACCAGATCATGCCCCTGCCTTTGACCTGTCTGAACCCCTCACCAGACCGTGGCACTCACGGGCAGAGACTAATGCAGAATAAGGTCTTTGCTGATGACCAAGTTAAGATGAGGTCATGAGAGTGGACCCTAATCCAATATAATTGTGTTCTTTAAAAAGGGGAAATTTGGACACACACACACACACACACACACACACACACACACACACACACAGACACGATGCCACGTGAAGTTGAAAGCAAAAATTAGAGTGATGGGTCTACAAGCCAAGGAATGCCAAAGACCACCCGAAGCTCCGGGTGTGGCCCGGAACAGATCCTGCCTCCCAGCCTCAGAAGGGACCAGCCCAGCCGACACCTTGACCTTGGACTCTGGCCTCAGGAACTGTGGGATGATACATTTCTGTTATTTAAGCTGCTCAGTGTGTGGTTCTTTGTTACGGCAGCCTTGGCAAATGATTACAGATTCTGATAGGAATTTGGTGGGAATCAGTGTGGACAGCAGTGAGGCAGGCACTGGTATCCTGCTTCCCAGGAGGAAGGGTGACCCGTCTACACAGCAGACACCTGTCGTGTTTCCTGGGCCACCCCTGCAAAGCAGACGCTGGAACCGCCCTCTTTGAGATGTGGATACAGGTCAGAAGCTGGCCTCCTGAGGGGAGGTGGAATCTGAAGCCAGGCCCTCTGGCTCCAGAGCCCCCATTCCTAAACAGCTTGCCCCCTGTTTGCCAGGCAGGCGTGTGTGGGTAGCCACTCTTATCAGCTGTGCTATTTAAGCAAATGACTCACCTCTCTGGGCCTCAGTCTCCCCACCTACAAAATAGAGCCCCCAACACCTTCATGGGGAGATGGTGAGGGAAGGAGCTGGGTGAGGGATGCACCCAGGACTGAGCCTGCAGAGATGACCTCCCTGGGGAGTCAGTAGGACAAGGACACTGCACCGAGAGAGCTCTCAGACAAGGCTGAGAGTGCTCAGGGCCACCTGAGAGGGACAGAGGCGGGAGCAGACAGGGTGGGGCAGGGTCAGAGCAGCCACCTGCAGAGGTGTGATCACCCCTGGCAGGAGGGCTGTTTTTCACAGACACTGCTGCCCACACCCTGAGTCTCGTTTCCAGGGGGCCTCTTTGCAAGCCCATGGGAAAGGGTCTTCCGTCCCCTTGCCAGTGCTTGGCCCTGTGCCCTCTGACCTCGACGTGCTGGGTATTCCTGGTGCCCGGGCCCCTTTGGAGGACCGAAGTGCCCGTTGCCCCTCCCCGCATTCACCCCTGGGCTTTGCAGCTGATGGCCATCTCGCTGGTCCCCTGGCATGTCCAGAGACAGCTTGGGAGGGTGGAAGGGGGTGGGGGGCACAAGCACAGAGGCCCCCCTTACCACCTCCCCACCCTGCTGCTTCCCACATTGGGGTCACTAACTCTTCTAGCACCTTGCCGTCCCAGCCTTAAGCCCCACTGGAAAGGAGCCCACCCCCCCCCCC
>NW_006783036.1:5100870-5104964 GCF_000442215.2 Lipotes vexillifer | reverse complement strand
CTCTTCTAGCCCCTTGCCGTCCCAGCCTTAAGCCCCACGGGAAAGGAGCCCACCCCCCCCCCCAGCGCTTTGGGGTGTCCTTCCGAAATACGTGTCTAGCAGGGTGCGCACCCACGCCGCCAGTGACTACCCAAGGCCCTCGGGAGAGAGGCCAAAGCCCCCGCCTGGCTCTCAGTCTCCGCCACCGGCCACCACCGTTGATGGGGACCCGCCAATCACGCGTCAGCGCCCTATGCCCCCAAGCACTCCTAGGACCTCCCCTCCCCCACAGCCTTTGCGCCTGCGGTTTCTTCTGCCCAGGACACTCTTCCTGTCCTCCTCCACCTGCGGAAGCCCTGCGCTTACTTCATTCATTCAACACCCCTGGATGCTGTGCAGGCTCCCCCAGAGCCCCGGGGGGGTCCCACCTTCCCACCCACTCTACTCTGCACCCCATGGAGGTCAGATTGAGTTCCCTAAAATGTGTCAAAGAGCAAATGCCTCTCCTGCTCAAGAACCATCGATGGCTCCCACTGCCTTCCCCCTACCTGAGTCTGCTGCCCACCATCCCGCCACTCCCAAGCATGTCCCAAGCTTGCTCTATGCCCTCCTTGGGGCTGGACACACCTGGGTTTCCATTTCTGTTCCCCTGTGACCTTGGATGTGTCACTTGCTCACTGAACAGCTGTCGCCCACTGTCAATGGGAAGGTTCAACTATTTGAGTCTCTAAGCTCCCTTATGGCTCTGAGGTCGTGATGCCGAAGGAAAAGCACGTTGTGAATGTCCCTTCACAGGGCACCACGCACTCGGGAAAGGGTCTCTCCAGCTGCCCGCAGCCAGCAAGTGCTGGTGACCATGAGGGGCGCGTGCTCGTGACCCTGCTGTGGGACATGCAGAAACTGCTAACCTTTGGAGTCTCCGAGAGAATTAAAATAGGAAACCGTCTCTGCCTCCCACATGGGGTAGACAGTTTTCACAGTTCACACACGGCACTTTGGCTCAGAGAACCTCGGCTGCCGTTCCAGCATTTTCAGACGCGACGACCAAGACTTTAAAATGGATAAAAAAGGAAAGGTGAGTGGTGATGCCGGCAGGATGTCTGCTCACCAGGGCCCCCACCTGTCCACCAGAACATGTCCTCTTGGTTCTGAATAGGTCTGAGGTGGGGCATGCGCACACACACACACACACACACACACACACACACACACACACACACACACACACACACACACGGGTGAACATGCACACAAACGTGCTCACAAAGAAACGCATGTAAACACACAAACTCACAAACATCCACAAACCCCCACACAGCCAAACACACACATACACCCTCTCCCACCCACAGGCACGTCTACCAACCACACACAGGACAGGTGTCCTGGGTGCCTGCACCCATGCGCGTGTACACACCTCCCTCCTCGGGGTGATGTCCACTCCCCCGGACCTCCCCCTCCTGATTCCAGCCTGCCTCTAAGCGAATCTATGGGGCGACACACAAAGACACCAAGACACCCACACCCACGCACGCAGATGTGCCCACGTGAACATCTCCTCAGGGTGGGTGCTCTGTGGAGAGGACGGAGCTCAGGCTTCAGGGCTCCTGGCTTGCAGGGTCCTTCGAGGGTCTGGCACAAGCGGAGGGTGGGTGGGAATGGGCAGCAGCAGGAGCAAGGCTGGGCGCCAGGCCAGGGCAAGGCTGTTTGGCAGCCATCCCACGAGGAGAAGCAGGAATTCAGATGCCCTGCACTCAGGCACAGAGCCGGTCCTGGGCGGGCCCTGGAGGGCCCTGACCCCCATCATTCTGCCAACGAAGAAACCGAAGCCCAGTGTTGGGAAAGATGCCCCCAGGCTGGCCATCTTTCCACACCCAGTGTCCTCGCCTCTGGGGCCCAGACACGGTGGCCCTTCCTCTTAGCTGCCAGCCTGGTGTTAGGAAGGACTTCAGGGCGTGACCTCGGTCCACTCGAAACGCTGTTCTCCTGGAAGCGTCATCTGTTCAGTGGACAAATCTTGATGGAGCCCTCCTCTGCGCCAGGCCCCCAGGGTATGGGGATGAAAGGCGCCATCTAGAAGCTGGAGGCCTGGGATCAGCCTGAGCGAGGGAGGCCGCAGAGCAGAGCCGGGAGACGGGGCAGGAGAGGCAGTCAGGAGGGGGACGCTGGAGGGGACGGGACAGGAGGGCACACAGGAGCTACAAGTGGTTTGGCAGGGCTGGAGCCCCAGAGGGGTGGAGCGGGTGCTGGCACTTGTCGTCAGCTTGCCTGAGTGCAGGGTGGGCTCCTGGCACGTGCAGCAAATCTTCCGGAGCTCCTGGCTCCAAGAACCCAGAGGAGGAACTTCCCCCGGTTCCTAGCTAACAGTTTGCTTTCTGGGCAACCTTTACCATCTCCGAGTTACGTGCTCGGAGATTTCAGGGTGTCACGCTGACATTTCTACCCCTCCAAGCTGCTTGTCACCTCCATGCTTTATTTCCATGCGGCATAGAAGAGGGTGGTGTCTGGCCAGCCGTGGAGCCCAAGGAGTGGGTCTGGCCTTTTCTTGGGGAACATTTGAAAGGCTCTTGGAAGAACCCCGAATGCATATGGGAGGGGGCTGCCGGGCCCACTGGAAAAACTCCAGAGTAGGAGAGAAGAGAGTTCCAGACACCATGGGGACTTGCTGAGCCTCCAATCTAAGGAAAGCACCTCCTGGCGGGCTCCCAGTGACCAAGGGGTCGAGGTGGACCGGGCTGTAAGTCTGTGAAAGGTGACTGCCTGTCAGAAGCAGTGGACTTGGGGGCCAGCGGGCAGGACCTGAGTTTTGGTCCTGGCCCCCCTCTTTCTAGCTGTTGGGATACTTGTCTGCTTGACAAGGGCTCTGAGCTTCTGTCTCGATACCTCCAAAACTGGGATAATAATAAATAGCTTCCAGGGGTCCTGTGCTCTGTAAAATGTCCATGTTTTGTAAAGTGGAAAAAATCATCTGTACGTGAAGGATGATCATTTTCCTCAATGACAAACAGGATGGAAGGATGGACCTGAATCCCTGTGTCACCACCAGAGGCAGAGCCGCCCACTAAAGGAGTCTGCTTGCCCAGGGCCGATGGAGGCAGGACCCCTCCCATCTTCATGAAGCCACTGGATTTGGTGGGGGGCACGTTTGTTAGCACAGCTCAACCCTCACCCTGACTCACACATGCTCCTTTGCTGTTCACCCTCACCGGATGGTGCTTCATCCTCTAAGCATCGTTTCACCTGTAATGTGATTGCCAAGGGACCAGTGGGCTAGGCCGCCTGTAGGTCACCTGGGGAAACTGTGAAAGGAGCAGAAACCAGCCTGGAGGGGGCTGTGAGTGGAGCCTGAGGAAACAGAGTGAACATAACAATTCTTACAAGAAGTCTTCATTGGAGGGTCATGCAGAGCCAAGGGTTTTTTTTAAAAAGATCTTGAGCTTATTTAAATGTTGATGGGAAAGGAACCAGATGTGGGGAGGGGCCAAGGTGAACGTATAGGAGAGGGGTAATTCATTGATTGCATAAGGTCCCTGAGAAGGGGAGGAGATAAGATTTGATGCCCAGGTTGGGGAATCAGCCTCATGTAGGAGAGTAGACCCATCTCAGGGAGCTGCTACGGATATTTAATAATATAAACCATGTCAAGTCCTCAGCAAGGTGGGCTGCACATAGTAAAAACTATTCTGTGTTGAATACGTTATCTGAGAATGAGAATAAATGTTCATTTGGGTCAAAAGCCTTTCAGACATCTATTGAGATAATCATATATCTTTTCTTATGTAACCCATTGATACAACTTCTTATACTAATAGATTTTCCTTAACATTAACCCGTTCTTACATTCCCAGAACAAAGTCTACTGGACTTAGATGAATAATTAACATGCTGTTGAATTTGACTTGTGAGGATTTTATTTAGAATTTCACATCTGCTTTCACAAGTGAGACTGGTCGATCATTTCATTTTGAGGTTACCTTTGATAGATTTTGGGTGACAAGATTATTTTAACTTTGCAAGATCATTTGGGTAAATTTTGGTCTTTTTATTGAAATACAGTTTATTTACAGTGTTGTGTTAATTTCTTGTCTACAGCAAAACGATCCAGTTTATATATA
>NW_006783036.1:5087228-5100822 GCF_000442215.2 Lipotes vexillifer | reverse complement strand
TATATATATATATATATATATATATATATATATTATGGTTTATCATAGAATATTGAATATAGTTCCCTGTGCTATACAGTAGGACTTTGTCGTTTACCCATGCTACATATAATAGTTTGCATCTGCTAACCCCAAATTCCCACTCCATCACTCTCACACACCCCGCCTTTGGCAACCACAAGTCTGTTCTCTATGTCTGTGAGTCTGTTTCTGTTTCATAAAAGTTCATTTATGTCATATTTTAGATTCCACATATAAATGATATCAATTTTGGTCTTTTCTATGCTTTGGAAAAGTTACTCATCTGTTCCTTAAGTATCCTAAACAACTTACATATAAAACTACCTAGCCCACAACCTTCTTTTGAAAGTATTTTTATAAAACCTTCAATGTCGACTTATCATTATTAACATTTTTGAAGTTTTTGATATCTTCTCAAAATTTTTGGTAAGTTGCAGTACTCCAGATAATTGCTTATTTTCACTGAGATTTTCAAAGTATTCATATAATTATATATATTATTCTTTTTGTAAACCACCCCTCTGAAGTTCTATACTCTTTGTCATATTGTTTGTATTTTGTACCTTGTTATTTAATTAAAGTCACCGGATTACTGAAGTTTATTTTTTCAAATTGACTCACATTTATAGGTCAGCTCTGTTTTTTACTGCATTAAGTTTGGATTGACATATATACACTAATATGTATAAAATGGATAACTAATAAGAACCTGCTGTATAAAAAAATAAATTAAATAAAATTCAAAAAAAGAAGTTTGGCTTCATCTCTTTTGTTTTATTGGGGCTGCTTTTCCCTCCTTTCCTAATTTATGGAATTGAATGCTTAAATCATACACATTTTAGCTCTCTTTTTGGACAAATAATTCATTTAATAACTATGGCTCTGACTGGGAGCATAGCTTTATTCTTATTAGGTAGAGAGTTTTTATTTTCATTACTTTCGAAATATTCTGTAAATGTATTTTATCCCTCTATGTTCCCATTGTTATTAAAAATACTTTTTTAAAAGAAATAGTTATTTGTGGTTTAATTTTGTTTTGATCAGAAAATGTGATCTGTGAAATTTATGTTTTGGGGAACACAGTAAGATTTTTATGGCCTAGCATATGCTCGACCCTGGTCAATGTCCCACAGATTCTGGAAAATAAAGTGATTTCTTTACTTGTGTGTGATTTTACTTGTGTGTGAAAAAGTAGACACTTTATTGATATTATCATTCAGACAGTCTTTGCCTTTTATTAAAATATTCAACATTTACAGCCTTCTTTCTGTCATCTTATTTTATGCTTTCTGTTTCTTAGTTCCCTTATTATTCTTTGTTTTCTATTTCTTGCTATATATGTAAAGTGATGCTCACTTTTACCTGTCCCTGTGGAGAAGGAGGAGGGAGGGATGACAGAGGAAATGTTTAGGCGTGTGGTCATTTGCTCACAATCTCAGGTGAGGTGACGGCTACACTGTTGCACACCTATGCCAAAATGTATGAAATTGTACATCTGAAATATGTGCAGTTATGTGTTATACTTTTAATAAAGCCGTTTTTAAAAATGCCTGCCACATTGTTCCAAAAGATCTGAATACTCACTGGAGATCAACCCATGGACCTCAGGCTCCCTCCCCGGCAATGGTCCAGCTTTGTGCAAACATTACATGTGTGAGGATCTTCCTCTTTCTTACAAATGTGAAAAACCCTTCTACCGTGGCTTTTTTTCATCTAATATATTTTGGTGCAAATTTTTAGTGCTGCTAGTGATCTCCTTTAAGATAATCAAATGCTTATAGGCTTATATCAAGCTTATAGGCTTATATCAAATCAGGCTTATATCAAGAACAAATACGGCTTGACGGATCACTATGTATTTTTAGTAATTCATCCTGCTTTCCTTCCTCCCTGCCCTTCCCCAAGTCTTTGTTGTTTCAATTGGGGGTTACAGATGAAGCTTATTTAAAAAAACATTTTTTTTTAATTTTATAAACTTTTTTTTCATGATTTTTTTTTTTTGCATTCTATTGTGTGGCCCAGTTTACAGCAGCATTTATACATACACTTGTATATTTAGTTGGTTTCCATGCTTCTTTTTTTTTTTTTTAATTAATTTACTTGCTTGTACTGGGTCTTAGTTGCAGCATGTGGGATGTAGATCCCTGACCAGGGATCGAACCTTGGCCCCCTGCATTGGGAGTGCAGAGTCTTAGCCACTGGACCACCAGGGAAGTTCCTGGTTTCTATGTTCTCTCCAGCCCTTTTATACTACTGGTTTCCATTCTTGAGGTCTTCATTTGGACTCATCTGTCAGTTGGCTATACATCGTTGGATAATTTTTTAAGGTAACATGAGCTGTATCTCTCCCAGTCTCTGCCTATCCAAGAATATTTGCCTGTAGCCTGCGTTCATGAACGACACTTGGCTGGGGACATAACTTTTGGTCCACAAATTTTTCCCCTCAAAATCCTGAAGAGAGCATTTATTTTCTTCTAGTGTTTAGTATTCAGAGGAGAAATCTGGAATGAGCCTGTTTGTTCTTTCTTTGTAGGTAACCTGTTTCTTTAATACCTCTCTGCTTAGTAAAGAATACTTGGGAAACACAAAGAAAAATAACTGATTGCCTATAATTACACCAAACATAGATAAGATTGTTAATACTTTGGTGTTTGTCTTTTTGATCTTCTTTCCCCTATATCAGATACAGGGAGTTCCCTGGTGGCCTAGTGGTTAGGATTCCGGGCTTCCACTGCTGTGGCTCGGGTTTGATCCCTGGTTAGATAACTGAGCTGCTGCAAGCTGCACAGCACAGCCAAAAAAAAAAAAAAAAATCATACATACACACCTGAACTGAGAACAAGACCTACAAATAAAAATGTACCAGAAATGTTTGGTTGAAATTTTTCAGCCCTTTGGAAGAGAATTAGTAAGTGAATCTTCTCTGAATTCCATTGTTATTAACAGAAAATCAATTTCTCCTTGAGCTCATACACTTAATTTTAAACAAATATTTAAAGAACACCTATGGGGCTGGGGGCACGTATTAATTACTAACCTGTATGTGCCGATCACATGCCTCACCATCATTACGTGTGGGGGCACCAGCATCCACTCGGGGCTGAAGGTGGAAACCTGGGGACCCCCATCTCCCGTCCCTCACACCCGCCACATCTGACCAGTGGGAAGCCCTGTCCTGCCCAGTCGGCCTCCTTGGCTGTCTCCACCTCTGCTTTCCTGCTGCCCCTGCCCTAGTTGAGGTTGCCCCATCTCTCACAGGGACAACTTTGCTCCCAGCACGCTCACTCCAGGTGTGTCACACGAATCCCAGCTCCCTTATACTTCACCAGAGCCCCTGGGTCTTTGCATTTCACATGCTCTTCCATCTTCCAGAACGTTCTTACATTCCATAACCATCTCCTCCCCATCACCTCCTCTCCGGAGTCCTAGTTATCCCCAAAGAGTATTCCTCTGCCATCCAAGTTCAGCATTATTTCTATACTTTGACCAAAGACCACCTCCTCCAGGAAGTCTTCCCTGACTCCCTCTGAACTTCCCAGCACTTTCTCCATCCTTCCCAGAAATACTTGTTACTTTGGAAGATGATTTTTAAAGTTGTTTTCAATATACTTTCCAAACCAAAACTCAGTGTGTGTGATCTTTCTGGGACAAATGTTCTCTGGTAGGGAAAAAAAAAAAACGTTGAATGAGCTTGGAAATTTTATGGGAAGTCTAGGATAGGTGGTTGCTAGATTGTTCTTCCTCCTCTAAGACAAAATATAACAAAATAGGGCCAGACCTGCTTAACCATTCACAACCCTTTGAGCCTCAAGTTTTCCATCTGGGAAGTGGGGATAGTAATGTTGTCACTGGGAGTACTTGGTAGGAGAAAGAAGAACAGAAGATAATGGGGTTATAATGAATGAAATGGGCTTTGAAAATTACAAACTCTGTCAGTGTTAGATAATAAATCCCTTGTGATCAGCTCCATGAGTGTCTCCTCTTTGTGTCCCCTCCGTCCCCCATGTCCCTGTTATGGAACACTCGGAAAATCCCCTCCACCCGGCCTGAGAATTTCCATCATCACCATGTAACCATTTTCCCCTCTTATGGAAAACAGATGGGATTAACAGATTGTATCTATTGTCTCTTGTTCTTAAGCAAGGTACACAAGGATCTGTGTGTCCCCTTACGGAAGACAGGCAGGCTCTATCACTGCCACAGGGAAGGGAACATGTGAGGTCTGCAAATACCCTCAGAGTTCCTCTCTGTTTAGAAATCAAGCTTGCTTGGTGTATCAGTAAGGATCATGTTCAGCCACATGTGACTGAAGATCCAAAATAACAGCGACTTGAACACAAGAGAAATGTATTTCTCTTTCACACTAAAGAGGTCCAGAAGTAGGAAATACAGAATTGATATGAGGGACACAGGGCCATCAGGAACCTTGGTTCTTTCTAGCACACTGCTCCACCTTCACTAAAGTGTGACCCTCGTGATCTAAAATGGCTGCTAGAGTTCCATCTATCACATCCATGTTCCAGACAGCAGGACAAAGGATCAAAGAAGGGCATGCTCCTAACGTTTTTTTGTTTTGTTTTGTTTTTTGCGGTACGCGGGCCTCTCACTGTTGTGGCCTCTCCCGTTGAGGAGCACAGGCTCCGGACGCGCAGGCTCAGCGGCCATGGTTCACGGGCCCAGCCGCTCCGCGGCATGTGGGATCTTCCCGGACCGGGGCACGAACCCGGGTGCCCTGCATCGGCAGGCGGACTCTCAACCACTGCGCCACCAGGGAAGCCCGCTCCTAACTTTTTAAGATGAATTCCTGGAAGTCCCACAGGACACTACTGTTTATATTCCGCTTGGCCATAGATTACTCACTTAGCTAAGGTGGCCCAGGATGGAATCCGTTGTCAGGAGGTAACCCAAGAGGGAGGTAACCATGAGAAGACTGCCCAAAAGCCACGAATGTGGGGAAATTAACTGACTGCCGTTTGACCTGGAAGGTGGCGGAGGTAATTCTTCCCGGAGGCAGATAAGCCAGTCCCCAAGGAAGCGGGGCCCATGGAGGGACTCTCTGATGGCCATCACACCACGGGGCTTGCTCCAACCCCTGGAGCCCAGTTCAGAATTCAGCAGCAAATGGGAAAATCTGCAGAGACGCAGACGTGGCCACCCAGCTTCCCAAGCAGAGGGGCGTGACCAAGTGGGACCACATGTGACTACGGGGCAAATCAATCGGTGCTGAAAAAGTGCCAAGTCAGGTGCCCCAAAGTCCTCCATGTCTGCCCTGAGGGGCCAGACATGCAGCTGGACATGTGCACTGATGGGAAGGACACTGCCCTGGCATCCAAGGACCTGCCCTGGACACCTGAGGAATCTTAGGCAGGTCCTACAGTGTCCCTGAGACTCTGTGCCCTCATCCACAAACCAGGGCCTCTGGATTTCCTGATCTCCAAGTCCCATGGCAGCTCTGCGAGTTCTGCTCTCTGCAGGGAGGTCGGTGGAGAGAGACCTAAGCCTACCAGGGGAAGGAAGGGTGTGGCAGGAAGGCGGGAGGGAAGCATCCAGCCATCTATGTGTCTGAACCTAGATTTCAGTCTCCGAGTAGCCATTACTCCTCTGTGCCTCTTTCCTCCCTGCCCTCTACATGACTGGATAATTGTGAAGATAGAAACATAATGTTTTGCCAGCTGTCAGACACTAGAACACCATGCACAGGTGGGCATTTTTCAATTTGTATTTTTAGTTAATTAGATGGAGAATCAAGAGATGCCCGTCTTGCGATCTTGGGTGAGGCCCTTCTTTCTGGCCTCCGTTCCTCATTGCTCCAGTGACAGGCTGGTCCACTGGAAGAGCCCAAAGGTTCCTGCGCTCATGTATCATCTCCTCTGTGAACCAGGTACTGTCTCACCTGAGCCTCAAACACCTGAGGAGGTAGATGGGGTTAGCGCTGGACTCCTACGTGCTCGGACTCCAAAGCCTGCACTGAGCATAGTGCTGGGCTGACGTGGCCCACTTCCCGTCTCCAGTCCTGCAGGTGCGGTGGGAGAGGGCGTGCTTGTATTACAGTATTTAGGACTGCCCACTACGTTATTACATTTGTGTTTTATTTGTCTCTAAGCGCCACGTTGATGAGTAAACATCCGTCTTGTGTATCCTGGCTTTAGTTCGTTTCGGTGTCCATCTTGGCTTGCTTGAATTGCAAGCCATTTTAGGTAGAAGGAAAGGAGCAAATCCTACGCTATCTGCCCATCTTGACTCCATCCCCCTATTCAGGCAGCGTATATTTTTTAACCCCTGAGGGCTATCCTCTAGGGGTATAGAGCAAACAAAGACTTTGTAAAATACTGTGGAATTTTGCCAGGGTTTCAAACATCTGGAACTGCCACATGGTATTTGTTGGGGTTCTAGGCAATGTCTTGGGTAATGTTTGTGGGGGGTCCCAGAAATCCTGATGGAGTTCCAGGAGGGCTGGTTGAGGACCACCGGTCATTTCACAAGTTGGGGGAGAGATCCCAAGGGCTGGGAACTGGGTTGGAAAGCCACAAAGATCAAGTTTAAGAATGGGGTAGATGCAAAGGGCTCGGCATGCCAAGATTCAGAGTTGGCCAAGCCCAGGCCAGATACCCAAGGAAGAGCAGAATCGGTCCACGCGAAGGATCGAAGAGGAGGCAGGGCCTGCATGAGAGCCTTTCTAGAAGACAATGAAGAAAGAGGTCCTGCCTTTGGGCTCTAACAGGCCTTGCCAGAGAAGCCAGGTCCCACCTTCCAGGTGGGCACAGTTGGGCAGAAGTCCCCAAAGGGAATCAGAGACCACGACAGGGAGTGACATTTAGAAAATGTACGTGGATCTGGATGGTTAAGTTCATAAAAGGGAAAACATGTTTTAGTATACCCCTGAACCATGAATCTCCTAATACTATCCTTTTATGCTTATTCTTTCAACTCCCAGCGCCCCTGTGATTCAGGGACCCACCACTCCCCTCCTTCTGCCTCTTTCTGCCCCAGGACTCAGCCCTGTGCACAGAGGCCTCACGTATCAGGATGGCTGGCATCACCAAGACCCCCATGACAGTAACCGTGGGACCAGAACGTTATTCCATATTCCAAAGGTATGAATGGAAATCCAGTTGAACCCATGTTTCCAGCCTCACCAACAAACTAAAAGGGCACATGACTTTTCTTTAGGGGACCTCCATCAGTCTGGCTACATCAGCACCCACTAGCAGTTTTATGCATCTTTGGTTAAAAACCCCAAGAGCAAATCAAATATCACCTTAACATTTTATTGTGTTCAGTAGACATTTTTCTCCCAAAACATGGGTTTCCTGGTATGGTTGGGGGAGGTTAAGCCAAAAGGAAACCACTGGCCTTTGTCTGTGGCCTAACCCCCTACTGAACCCTGGGGTCAAGAGAGCAGAAGCCCCAGCTCCCTCACTGCCACAGATGCCTCGTTCAAGGTGGGGAAGCTTGGTGACAGCTCCACCAATATATTCGTTTAATGAACAAACGTGGGGCCCATGTGCCACTGTTTCCTGTTCCTACCTTCTAATGAAAGCCCACAGCCCCCCACAAAGTCTCCACACTACACACACGCATACCCACCAGCTCAGGTATTTAGGGGACTCCCTCTGGAGGGTCTTAGGCAGCCTTATGCACAAGAGCAGTAGCTGTGGGACAGTCATGGGGTGGACCCACCTTTCCCCTCTGGTTCCAGCCCTTCCACCACATATCCGCTCCCCGCCTGATATCAGCACCCCAGAAAGACACCCACTGCTCCTGCAGGTCGCCCTGCATTTCCTGGGCACCGCTGTCTGCTAACTGCCCCCCACGGTCCCCCCGCAGCCCCCGCTGGGGCCCTGAAGGCATGCGAGACTCTCCAGGCTTCTCAGAGAGCTCTGGATGGAGGCAGAAGAAGGGACCCTCTCCTGGGGGGAGGCTCGTGGACCCAGGCCTCATCTGCATTGCCTGTTATTCTGACGACTAAAGTCTGGGTGAAGGAAGTTGATATTTTCACTAGGTTACTCACCAACAGCGTGCCAGCGGAAATTAACAACGGCCATCTGAGTGGCATCCATTCGTGCACTGAACGGGCATCTTTTGACCAACACCGTGCTAGGTGTTTCAGGTAGGTGAATTAGACTCACAAGGAATGAAACACATCCATAAATAATTCAGAAAAGTACATTCTGTTGTTGTTGTTGTTGTTGTTTTTGCAGTTAGCGGGCCTCTCACTGTTGTGGCCTCTCCCGTTGTGGAGCACAGGCTCCGGATGCGCAGGCTCACTGGCCATGGCTCACGGGCCCAGCCGCTCCGCGGCACGTGGGATCTTCCCGGACCGGGGCACGAACCCGTGTCCCCGTGCATCGGCAGGCGGACTCTCAACAACCGCGCCACCAGGGAAGCCCAGAAGAGTACATTATTTTAAAGCAAAGGTTGGCAAACTTTTTCTGCAAATGGCCAGAAAGGAACTATCTGGGGCTTTGTGGGTCATGCGGTCTCTGTCACAACTACTCGACTCTGCTGCTGTGCGCAGCATGACAGCAGCCAAAGCGAATGGGTGTGTGTTTCAATAAAACTTTATTTATAAAAATAGGCAGTGGGCTGGATTCAGCCCTCAGGCTATGGTTTAGAGTAACGTGAGCTGCTGCCATACATTGATTTCTGGTCCGTGAGCAGCTCCCCTCTAAGTTTCGATTGAGACCCTCAGAGTTTGATGAATACCTGGCCTTCTCCACAGACAGGTGACAAGGAAATTACCAGATGTATTTATAAGGCACAGAGGTGCTGGTTAAGTCTGGAAAGGACTGAGGTTTTTGTTTTTGGGGTTTTTTTTTTAACATCTTTATTGGAGTATATAATTGCTTTACAAAGGTGTGTTAGTTTCTGCTTTATAACAAAGTGAATCAGTTATACATATACATATGTTCCCATATCTCTTCCCTCTTGCGTCTCCCTCCCTCCCACCCTCCCTATCCCACCCCTCTAGGTGGTCACAAAACACCGAGCTGACCTCCCTGTGCTATGCGGCTGCTTCCCATTAGCTATGTATTTTACGTTTGGTAGTGTATATATGTCCATGCCACTCTCTTGCTTTGTCACAGAGGTTTTAAAAGAGTCACCGAAGTCACTCAGCCGCCAGAGGGTGAAAAGAGTGTTCGTTCTTCACTAAGAACAGGAGGAAGAGGAGAGAAGCGGGGGTGGGGCAGGGGGGAGGGCCAGCCCTGAGCAAGGGGGCTTTGCAGGCAATGCTCAAGGGCCCAGGCTTCATCTTGAAGACAACAGAGAACCAGAAGGGGAGCGAGATGATTAGGTGTGGATCATAGGGTACCACAGGGGTCAGCAGAGGACAGCTTAGAGAGGAGCACGACTGGAGGCCAGGGAATCAAAGAGCTCTTCAGCAGTACTGAGGACCAGAAAGCAAGAGGTTCTAGATCATCTTAGGATGCGACTCCACGAAATTCCCGGATGGGGTTGTAGGTGGGCAGGTTTCCTCGTTGGGTGAGTGGGTGGGTGGTAGAGCCTTCGCAGAGATCAGGAAGCCAAGGGGAGCAGATGTGGGGAGAGGGGATGAGATTTTTGGACGTGCTGAATTGTCAGTGTCGGAGGATGTCCAGGTGATGAGAATGCTGGGCTCGGTGGGCTGCGGGCCAAGGTCCTGGAAATCATTTCACAAACCGAACCAGCAGGGCATGAGGCCACCAGCCAACACTTGTGCCGAGGAGCTGTCTGGAGAGAGACGGGCTGGGCGCAGTGCGGGGGACGGGTCACGATTTACACCGAAGAATATTGATTTCAAACAGGTGGAAAATACGAGCCGTCGAGGGTAGACAGGAAAAAGACCTCGACACCCATTCATCAGGGGCTGCAGATCAAGGAGACCAGATGTTGCTGCACAAAAAATGCAAAGAATTTCATAATTTATCCCCCAGACAAGAAGAGCCTGTTAAGGTCAGGGCAGGCAGCCTAGAGTTGCTGGTCGGCCGGGAACTCTCCGGCAGGGCTGGGGTGGTGAGTGTGACCACGCGTTACCAATGGATGCCAGGTGGTGTCAGACACACACCTCCATAAACACCTGCACTGAGGGCAAAGATGCCTCCACAGACAAGCCGCAACATCTGCATCCAAGTGTCCCAACGCTGGGCTCCTGGAGGGAGCCTGGATGACCCGGGCATTCTGAATATCCCTCCTCTCTGGTGCACTTGTGACCTGAAAACCCAGTGTCACTAATGTCCCCCACTGGGGGCCAGGCCCATCCGTGTTGTTGAGTCCTCACCACTGCCCAGGCTATAGGGCTCACTCCTGCCATTTGTGGGGGGAGGTGCGGGGGGGGGCCCAACGGGCGGAGAAGGAAGGAATTTGCCCAGTTCCTACTGCTGGAACCAACACAGCACATTTCCACACAAGCTTTGGAGTTAGGACTGAGGATCAAATGAATTCTTTTTCTAAGATGTTTCAAGAATGAATGTCTGGTCAGTTAAAACCCACTTGAACTCCCAAACCCAAGTTCCTTCTTTTAAGCTGGACTGTTTCCCTAGGTACATGTGATGGTGTATAAGAGGCACCTGGGTGTTTTACACATGCAGCGTTGCTCGTTATTTCCTTCTGAATAAGATACAAGCCAGAGTTATGGCCTCTACCATCAGTCACAGCAAAGTCTCATGTCCTGCAGAAACAAGGCCTCTCAGCTGGTGGGGCCTGGATTCAAACTGAGCCTGTGACATGCAGGAGGAGACACCAGGGAGTGGGAGCTGAGAATCCCCAGTGGCCCAAATTCTCAGCAATGCATCCGAAGAATCCTACAGCAAGACCAAGTGGGATTTTCCCTGGGAGGCATGGATGGTTCAACATACACAAATCAATGTGATATACCACATTAATAGAATGAAAGTTAAAAATCATGTGATCATCTCAATAGACGAGGAAAAAGCATTTGACAAAAAGCAATATCCTTTCATGATAAAAATCCTCAACAAACTGGGTAGAGAAGAAACATACATATGCATAGTGAAGGCCATCAATGACAAGTGCACAGCTAACATCATA
The DNA here is from genome assembly GCF_000442215.2 of Lipotes vexillifer. Lineage (NCBI taxonomy): Eukaryota > Metazoa > Chordata > Mammalia > Artiodactyla > Lipotidae > Lipotes > Lipotes vexillifer. Next base: position 5,089,773 of record NW_006783036.1, on the reverse strand, counting down.
CTCAACAGTGAAAGTTTGAAAGCTTTTCCTCTCAGATCAGGAATAAGACAAGGGCGCTCACTCGCACCACTACTATTCAACATGGCACTGGAAGTCCTAGCCACAGCAATTAGGCAAGAAAAAGAAATAAAATGCATCTAAATCAGAAAGGAGGAAGTAAAATTGTCATTATCTGCAGATGACGTGGTCTTAAATATAGAAAATCCTAAAGACTCCTCAACAACTGTTAGACTCAAAAAAAAACTGTTAGAACTAATCTACAAATTCAGTAAAGTTGCAGGATGTAAAACCAACATACAGAAATCAGTTGCGTTTCTATACACTAACAACAAAACATCTGAAAAAGAAATTTTAAAACTATCCCATTCACTATAGCATCAAAAACAATAAAATACTCAGGAGTAAATTTAACCAAAGACATGAAAGATCTGTACAAAGCTACAAGGCTTTGATGAAAGAAAGGGAAGGAGGCGCAAACAAGTGGAAAGATATCCCGGGTTCGTGGATCGGAAGAAGATATCCCATGCTCTTGCATCGGAAGAATTAATATTGTTAAAATGTCCAATACTACCCAAAGCCATCTATGGATTCAGTGCAATCCTATCAAAATTCCAACTGGCTCATATTTCTCTTTGAAGGGGACCTCATTAAAAGTTATCAGCCCATCACAGCCCCCTCGCCTGTCCTCCAAGTGACACTACCGGTCTACTCGGCCCATCAAGAGCTCTGTGGGGACACGGTCTGAATCACACTGCCCAGGTGAGGAGATGCCAACGGCAGTGGGGTCTGCGCTCGAGCCCCCAGAAAGCAACAATGACGAGAGCCTAAGAGCTTTTCAGGGAAAGGGACCTGGGAATGACCATCTATGGGCCAGAAATTCCCCTGCAGGGAAGGCTCACTGCTCTTCCATGCCCACCTCTGGGTCTGGCAGGCATACGTGGCAGTGGCAGGGGCGAGGGGGCCAGTGGGACAGGAGGATGGAGGAACGCCGAGGAGGGAGGAAGGAGGCCCCCAGGGGCAAGGCGTTGGTAGGAAGCGCAGATTCCAGGTGGGGAGACGCAGACCTCTGGGCAGCGGAGGGTCTGGGGGTGGCTGACTCGGTGATTTTCAGGGAGAAGAACCCCTGGCCAAGTTGTGTGTGGGGTCTGGCCCCTGCCCTTCAGGTTCATCACCTCCTTTGCTGGGTGCCCACGGCCCCTGGGCATCCTCTCCCATAACCCTGACTTCAGGGTACCACACCATTGCCCGTTTTCTGTCTCCCTCCAGGCTGGGCTCTCCATGTGTTCGCACCATTACTGAGAAGGAACAGATGGGCTCTTCCAGAAGCTGGAGGGGCAGGGGGTCGGAATGGAGCTGGACGGACGAGGAGGTGGGATGAGGTGGGCTTCCTTCTCCTCTGCCCCCCACAGGCCCCCTCAGTCCCAAGCTAGCGGCTGGGCCCCAGTGAGGGAGCCAGCAGACAGCAGCGTCCTGCCTACCGGGAGCAGTGACTCAGCCACCATCTGTTATTTAATGAGAGGATGACAAGCCAATTGGCGTGTTTCCCCCGCTTCTCTTTAATATGGCAAATCGAGAAATGTGACTTTCTTGATCTATATTTTAATGATTCTGACTCGCTCACTCTTACTTCTCTTAATTCATCAGTAAATAAAGCTGTGATTTGCCCAGGAATCCCTACTGGGGTTTCTTCTGATTTTGCTTCAGGAGTTTGGGTCTTTTGTGGGGAGTAGGAGGGTTTTGCCAGGTTACACCCTTCCTGACTCTGCCACTGGAAGGGGCCAAGTTCAACCCCAGGGTGCTCCTTGAATCGGAAAGAAATGGGGCCCAGGAAGGCCCCCCCCAACCCAGCCCACTTGAGAGAGGCCAGGCCACCGTAGCGGGTGACAAGCTGGCCTTGCCATGCGTTTGAAGTCTGAGGCTGTACTGCCCCAGGTGGGCTCCGCAGCCAACCCTGCACGACCCTGGGTGGCTCCTTCTCCCCCTCAGGCCTTGGGTCCTCAGGCTGTAGGAGGGAGGCCCGGTTGATCCCGGAGGTCCTGCGATTCGGCGGTGCAGGTCGGGGTTCTTCTGGACAGATTTTCTGGTGGTTTGGATGAGCACCATGTTCTTGCTTTCACTGCTCACTCCTTATATGACCTCAGGCAAGTTCCCCACGTGGGGACCGAGCCCTCCGCTCTGGGCTGTGCCCGGGGAAGGGTGACAGCGCCCACACTCCTCTCAGAGCCCAGAGGAACACGTGCGGCCTCCACTGGGAGAAGGAAGCTCCCGGCGAGGGCAGCTGAGTCCATTAGCAACACGCTCCTCCTGGCTGGCAGGAGGGGGCTCAGGTCTGTGATGCGAGAGGCCCTCCTCTCCCCGGGCCCCTGCTCTCTCTGATCCCCTAACCCCTCTGGAGTTTTGCAGCAGCTTCAAGCTCAGGAGGCCACCCACCTAGTGAGGACATGGGTTTGGGAGGGTGACAAACCAGGGTTTGGATCTGTTTGTCAGCTGTGTGACCCTGGGCCAGAGACCCCTCTGAGACTCAGCTTCCCTATCTGTTCAGCAG
>NW_006783036.1:5078608-5087128 GCF_000442215.2 Lipotes vexillifer | reverse complement strand
ACCCCACTCACCACTGGCAGAAATAACGTGAAAAGTCAGGGGAGGGACTGCTGGGTTCGCCCTGCTGGTGACAAGTTCGGCCAGAGTGCCCAGGTGCCATGCCCCTCTGCTCCCAGCAGAAGCCAGCAGACCCCTCCCTGGACGGAGGGCCCTGGGGTTGGGGGCGGGGGCCTGGGGGGGGGCGGCTGGGATCTGGCCACGTGCTCTGCCTCAGTCCAAGAGCCACGCTCACGTGACCATCGGCAGCGGATTGATGAAATTAAGCACAGATGGCTACTTTGTTGTTGTTCTTTGAACTGACAGCTGCTGGTATAAAAATAAATTAAATTAAATTTCACATAAGTCAGACTTTTCTGTATTTTTTTTTAAATGATCTAAGTTTTTCTGTGTGGTTGTCATTAAATTGTTTTCTTTCTTTTTAACATACGGAGGCAAAACTCCAGGGCGACAGAAACAAGAATGAGAAGGCGAATGCCCCAGGGCGACCCCCAGATTTGGAGAAAAGTCCCATCCTACCTTCTCACAGCCCCACCTCCCTTTCCCCAAGGTTTTTGAAAGACCACAGAGCTGCAGGGTTAAAAATGAAAGTCTTGGCTCCTTTGTCCCAAGAGGAACGGGCCAGGGAGTCAAATGGTGCAAATTTGAAGCCAGGCTCAGCAGCCAGTGTCTGTGCCCTTGAGAAGTCATTCAGCTGCTCCACATCCCTGTCCCTACCTGTAAAGGAGAGAAGTGACAATGCCTCCCCAGGAGGTACCTAAATGCTCAGAATTCTTGGCTTGTCATCACCCGTATGACCTGGGAAAATAGAGAATCCTCACACGGAAGGATTATTATGAAGGTTAAATGCAAGAGGAAATATGGAAAGAAGCCCCCAGCAACCCCTGTCCCCCCGGCAGGCTCTCAAAACCACCCCCCGTGGCTGGCCTCACCCACCCACTCAACCCCCCTCCTGCCTCCCTTCCCCATACCCTGTGCTCTGGGTCCATGGTGGGCACAGCCGCTCAACACACAGGAGGAGCGGGCAGCCCTCTATTTCCCGCCCCTGGCGTCTCCATCACCCTCCCTATGGCTATGTTCTTGGACAGCCCACCTACTGGCCACAGCCAAGTGGTCCAGCGGGGAGCACCTGGCCCAGGCAGGCCAATCAGAGCCCTTCCCTGAGGTTTTTGTAACGAGAGAGAGAGGTTGATCTTGTATACGGTGGTAAGCTGTGAATCTTTGGAGAAGGTGGTCTGGAGAGACAGGATGAGGCTAGTCCACAAAGAGGCAGAGATGAGAGATGGGGAGAAAACCCCAGGGGCCTTTCATTCCCTGGGCTCACTGTTTTCCTGCATTTCTGCCGCACCCTCACCCTTCCCACAATTCAGCTGTTCACCTCGGCTGTGGACTTCTTTCCGCCTAAGCTGGGTCCAGCTTGGTGGCTGTCACTGCAACCAAAATGCCCTATTCGTCTCTCCCAGACCAGTGGAGGAGAAAGTATGCACTACTGACAATAGCCGTAGGGAGAACCCACAAAGGGTCGTAGGAGGGGTGAGATAAAAAGCGGTGGGCACCCTGGAAGAGAGAGACCAATGTTGACAGGGAGTCTGAAAGCTTTCTGGAAGGAGGTAGTACTAGAAGCGAGATGGGAGAAACAGAGCAGCTCTGGACATGTGGAGAGGCGGAGGGGGCCTTCCATGCAGTGGGAGCAGTGTGGGCAATGGCACAGAGGTGGGAAAGACAGGCAAGTGTTACATACGTGGTCAAACAGTGGGAAAATACACTAGAGAAGTGCGCAGGGTCAGAATTATCATAAAAGGCCTAAATGCCATTCTAAGGGATAAATGTTTGTCTATAGTCAGGAATCGCGAGAACACACATACCCCACGCAGGCTGCTCTTACCTCTCAGGCCCCTGGCAGACACTTCTCATTGATCCAAGCACTCCTCCTTACTGAGGTGGGACATGGCATCAGAATCCTTTTTTTTTGGCTGCGTTGGGTCTTCGTTGCTGCACCCGGGCTTTCTCTAGTTGCAGCGAGTGGAGGCTACTCTTCGTTGAGGTGCCCGGGCTTCTCGTTGCAGTGGTTTCTCTTTGTTGCACAGCACGGGCTCTAGGCGCACGGGCTTCAGTAGTTGTGGTGCACGGGCTCAGTAGTTGTGGCTCGTGGGCTCTAGAGCGCAGGCTCAGTAGTCGTGGCGCACGGGCTTAGCTACTCCACGGCATGTGGGATCTTCCCAAACCAGGGCTCGAACCCGTGCCCCCTGCATTGGCAGGCAGATTCTTAACCACTACGCCACCAGGGAAGCCCCAGAATCCTTCTTAAGAATTAATGCTCCGGGCTGATGGGAGGTGGCACGTAGAGTAAAATCTATTTGCCACCTGTGTCGCCCTTGATGGGGAGGCTACTATTCTGCCTCCAGGGGGTGACTTGGTCCTGTCTGGTGTTAGCAGGGGCAGTGACAAGCCAGTCACTACTGGTTTTGGACAAGACCCTGTCCTTTCTTAGATCTCCAATGGCTGTCCAACAAACAAGGGAAATGGACAAGACCAGTGGCTTTCAAGTCTGTTTGTTTTAAGCTGTTGAAACCTTAACTCAAATTCCACAATGCCCCCCTGCCACAAGTATACTAAAAATCATGCTCATCTAGGGAGAGGTGACAGAGCCACTTTGGTTATGAACAGCTCCCTGATCTGAGGGCCGAGGTACCTGAGCCTTCTCCCCCGAGGGTGGGCAGACAGGAATAAACCAGGATTCCCGGGTTCCCAGGGCAGGAAAGAAGGAAGGGAAGCTGAGAAAGGGATGTGGTCCCATGAAGAGCCCCAGCCAGCCTGGTTCTGATGGAGCACCAGGGGCTGTGGGTCCCCTGGACCGTGGCGCCTGTGGGTTGAAGGGCTGAGCCCCAAATGCTGTGGCCCATGCTTGACCTGGGAAGCGAGGCTCAGGTCTTCTCCCTTGGGCAGCAGTGGCCCTGCATCTTCAGCAGATGGACAGGATGGTTCCAGACAGCCCAGACCACCCCAGGAAGGAGCGCGGTGCTCAGAGCCAGATGCTGTCCAACTGGGCCGAGAAAGAGGACAGACCGGCACCCCATTCAGGATGCCTGAGTATCAGACTCGGGGAACTCTGGGAAAAGGAGAGCGAAGTCCAAGGGCAGGCCCCAGACATCCCACTGATGCCATTTTGTTTCACTAGAAGAATGACACAACACGGCCACGTTTGCATTGGAGTTGGTGGAGCAGCTCTTACTAGTTTTATGCAAAACAGGAAATAAATTGCTCTTATTAGAGAAAGATGAAAGACCGTTCCTGAATCTCCCTCCTGCCTGCCTGCCCCCATAAGGTGGTCCCCTGAGATCCAGAGAACTTTTGAGAGCTCTCCCCACACCCATCTGCACACTCCAAATTCCGTTTTCAGGGGGCCCTGGAAAGGGACCTGGACTAGAAGTCAGAAAATCAGGGCTCCTGGTCCCCTCTGCTGAGTAATGACTAAGTAGCCTTGCAATGGTGACATCTGATAGAACCTTCTGCAAGGTCAAAAATACCCCACACTGCAGTGTCCAGTATGCTAGTCCCTGGCCATTCATGCTTACTAAGCACATGGAATGTGGCTAACACAACCGAGGAACAGAACATTTTACACTTTACTGTGTTTTAACTTAAATAGCCACATACAGCTACCACACGGGCAACCCAGCTTCAAATTCTGAGCCTCTGTTTTCCAATCTATAAAATGGGCCTATGAATCCCTACCTCTCAGGGGATTTGAGGGATGAAATGTGATAAATGGATAGGAAGGAACTTCATGAACTAAAAACTGGTGAAGAAATGCAAAGGATGCCACTCAGCAACCTGTGGTTCATTTCTTTCTCCCTAACTAATAATCCCGGTGACATACTGGGCACTGGGTGTGAGCTTGCAGTGCAGCTTGAAACAGACTCTGAAGTTCAGTCATGTGCTATGATTGTGCCAAGTGCAACGAGGGATAAGGACAGTCTGGTCGATAACTGGCGATGATGTGGGTTCGTGTTCCTTGGAGAACAGCCACTTATGATCAGTCCAGATGCCCTAGGTAGACATCTTGGGCCGGGCCTTTTCCCGCCCCAGGACATTAGCCCAACCCCAAAGCTCCCGGATGTGACCACTGGTGCCAAGTCCTCAGGCCTCTGCTGCTGCCCAGCATCTGGGTAACTCGATGGAGGACACGGCTCTCCCATTCTGGTGACAATACATTACTCAGCAGTAACTGTGTCCAAGGGGCCCCCTCCCACGGGGGTCTGAAAAATCAATTCAGGTGCTTTTTTTTTTCTGTCTGTGGGGAAGAGGAGGCAGAGGGTTAAACAGAGTTCTGCTAACTCTCTTTTTTTTTTTGCGGTACGCGGGCCTCTCACTGTTGTGGCCTCTCCCGTTGCGGAGCACAGGTTCCGGACGTGCAGGCTCAGCAGTCATGGCTCACGGGCCCAGCCCCTCCGCGGCACGTGGGTTCTTCCCAGACCGGGGCACAAACCCGTGTCCCCTGCACGTTATGCGGGCCTCTCACTGTTGTGGCCTCTCCCATTTGCGGAGCACAGGCTCCGGACGCGCAGGCTCAGTGGCCATGGCTCACGGGCCCAGCCGCTCTGCGGCATGTGGGATCTTCCCGAAACGGGGCACGAACCCGCGTCTCCTGCATCGGCAGGCGGACTCTCAAGCACTGCGCCACCAGGGAAGCCCCTGCTAACTCTCTTTTGATCGCAGGTTGAGCATGGCATTTCCCTTCTCTTGACTTGGTTTCCCAATTTGTAAAAAAACAGAAGTTGGACCCGGTGACCTTTTTGGTATGTGACAGGTGGGACTTTTTCCAATTCATTAAGAAAAAAAACCTGTATAACAAGAACAACAGGGATGCGGATGATAAACAGCTGTAGCAACTACCGTTTGGGGAATGTCTGCTTGTTGCCAGACGCTAGGCTAACAGCTTTACACTGATGTTTGCATTCCCATCAGTGAGGTAGGGATGATTACCCTGCTTTTTGTAGACGATGAAGCCAAGGCTCAGAGAGGTGAAGCGGCTTGCCCAAACTCACAAAGCCCACCAGTGGCAGGGCCAGCAAGGCAAGTCCAAGCCACTCTATTGCACAGCTCTCCTTTGATTCCCCCTCTCACTTCGGGTCAAAGTTCCCACCCTCCCCGCCTCATGGGGATCAGGAGACCCGAGAGCATATCGTGCCTGGAGTCCAAATATCAGACCTAAAGGCATCATCTGATCCCATCCCCTCAGGCAGAAGGTGGTGGCCCAGACCCTGAGGAGGGCCGGGATTGACCTAGGTCCCATGGCCAGTGAGTAGCGGTTCATCAGTTGGAGAGCCAGCTCAGGGAGGATGGGAAAAAGGGTGTCACTTGCAACCAGCTCCTTGCTGATCTGGACAGGCCAGCCATGGGGAAGGAACCCCTGGAATTCAGACAGACCGTCCTAGGAGAAATTTCCACCGTTCTGCTGCTCTAAGCTCCTCGGTTCTCTGAGTCTGTCTCCCCATCTGACAGTGGGGGGCCCCTGCTCCCTCCTGATGAGGGACAGTGGATGCACTCAGGCACAGGGAAGCAGCTCCAGGCACAGCACTGGTACTCAGGGGATGCTGTAGCCCAAGGACCAAATCCAAGGACTCAGAGGTCCTGGCCAGGAGAGGCCACCATGACGCCAAAAGGTCAGGCCCTTGGGAAAGGACTGGACCTGGACCAGCCCCTCCGTCTGTGGGAGGGAGTTAGTCCTCAAGGCTGAGTCCCCAGCCCCAGCCACACAGCCAGGAGAGCCTGGCAGCTGCCTGTCCCAGTAGCACCAAGAGAAAAGGATTTCAAGTAAATTAAAAACAAGCATGTGTGTTTCTCCTTTGCCCATCTGTGGCAGTTTCTCGAAGCACTCTTGGAGGGGGGAAGGAACAAGGCGGAAGTAGAATGGCTCTTGGAGAAGCTGGAAAAATTAGCAATTAGGAGGGAAAATTGTAATGAGAAAATGAGCCTTAATAAGGCAAACACAATACTGCAACGGCTTCTTTCTTGCTCTCTCGTGAAAACAAGCGGTGACTCCATGTCTGGGTTTCTCTGCTTTCCTGAGGCAGAGCCAACTGGGAAAGGGCTGGAGAAAAAAATGTCTCCAGTGTCCCTAGACAGTGGCCCTGGCATCCAGGAAAGACACAGCCTGCTTAACTATGATGAGCAGGAGAATCTCACCTGCACCTTTTCTGCAACTCCTACGCTGCTCTTGGCATCACACACTGTATACACATACTCCATTAGTCAGGATAGTCTAGGTCCTGCTGCAGTAACAACCCAAACTCTCAATAACTTAACACACAAAATTTACATCTCAGTCACAATGTATATATCTGGAGGGTCCACTTTGCTACACTCTTGCATGGTTGTTCTGGATGTGGGGGATACAGTGAATCTTTCCACCTCTCACTGGCTCTTACAGTCTTCACCTGGAAGGGATGCTCATCACACTCATATTTCATTAGCCAAAGTAAGTCACAAAGCAAGTAAGCCAAAGTAAGGGACTCTCATCACTTGTATTCATATTTCATTAGCCAAAGTAAGTCACCCGACTTCAAAGAGGCAGGGACCTGCATTCCTAATGTGTACCCCATGGAGGATCGGGAAAATCTGTGACCAGCCCTAATGACTACCACACGTTGTGACTAACCCTCTCCAAGGTAGGTAGATAGTAGCTATTAATGCTACCACCCTCACTTCAAAGGTGAGACGACTGAGCCTCAGAGAGCAGACGTGACTAGTCCTTTCATTCATTTGAGCATCCATCCAACCCTGATCACTTGCAATTTCATTCGAGAACTAAATAAGTCTCGACTTCTTGATATAATTTCCTACAATGCTTTCAACATTCAGCCAACATTTCTTGAGAACTAGCACTGTGCCTGGCACTGAGGATACTGGAGTGAATAAAATACACACATGCTCTGCCTTCATGGAGCACACGTTCTAGGGGGAGACACAGACAAACAAGAAAGCAAGTGAATAAACAAGAAAATGGCATTATAGAGCCGGAGGACGATACTAGAACTGTGAAATGAGCACGCTGGATGAATGAGTACACTCGTGAGTAAATGAATGCTTTCCACCCTTAACCCTCAAGACCCAACTCAAGGGCCAGACAGGCAGCAGAGAGCAGGGCTTTGGAATCAGAAGCTGAGTTGCGGATTTCGGCGTCACCATTTTCTAGAGATATGATCTTGGGTAAATTACTTAACCCTGCGGTCTTCAGTTTCCCCATCTTTATAAAGACAAAAAAGCTTACCATTGAGGGCTTAGGAAGAGTTTATATAAGGTGTCCAGCACAGTAAATGTGCTCTAATTAGTTTCACCCACAGCACAAAGATCAGGCAAACGGAAAGAGACCCTGGAAGTCATTCCCATGTAAAGAAAACTGTGAGCCCGAGACTGGGCTAGGGCTGGGCTCCGCTCCTGCCTGGGCCAGCTTTCCAGCCTGCAAAGGGACACTCATCACTTGGGTTGTTTGGGTTTTCCAGGCCCTCAGCTCTGATATCCCTGGGCCTAAGATTTAATATCTTTAAGGGCCAGCAGACAGACACCCTTAATACAGAAACAGCTGCCTCTTTTATAAATATTGATGCAGATCAATATCGCTGGGCCTTGCTGTAAATAACTTCAACAGTCTGTCTGTGGACACTGGAATTCACTAGTGGTGACATGACTGAAACCTGTACCCGGCCGGCTGCCACCGCACGGGCCTCTCGTCACCACGGAAGGCCTGGTCTGGGAACCTCTTAGCTCTCACCTGAGGGCGTTGACACCACCTAGGAGTTCGGTTCCAGGGCACTGGCAGCGCTCCCAAGCTGCTAGGGTAGGCAAGGAGCAGCGCCCACGAACTGTGCTGCAGGAACACGCAAACAGAGGGCGGAAGCCGGGCGTGGGCCAGCCCTGAGCATTTATAGCGCCCCCGTGAGGGGCTCTGATTGGCTCAAGTCGCCACACTCCTGTATGGGGAGTTCCTTTTGGGCAGAGTTCACGCCTGCCACCACCCACCTGAGTTTGTCTTTGGCTCCTCCCCCAATCCCTGGTCCAATCAGCTACGCAGGCGGGTATCTGGCGCTGTCCTCCAGAGTGCAGGTGTTGCCTGCTCCAAGAACCCGCAGCCAGGAGAGCTCGGTCACCTCGGCGGTTGCCGCACCAACTAACACGGTCATCTTGGACGAGTCACTTCCTCTCTCATCTGCAGATTGGGTCCAGTGAAGTCCTCTAGTGGCCCTGCTCGTATTACCTTACACAGGAACTGGCTCCTGGCCAGTTCCTGCCACATCCGGGAGAGGTCAGTCCAGCTGCCACATGCAGGGGACCTCGAGGACACGAGTGGAGGGGAGAGAAAGGGAAGGCGACCCCTGGAAGGCGGCCTGAAGCCCCCTGCCCTTATATACACAGCGTGCAGACAGCACCTGCAACACGTGGTCTGGCCCCTCCACGACCATTTCCTCTCCATCTAATTTTTCAAGCATCGGGCCAGCTAGCGAGGCACCGGCACCATTCCTG
>NW_006783036.1:5068404-5078534 GCF_000442215.2 Lipotes vexillifer | reverse complement strand
CTGCTGTGGACGGAAGGCCCCTCTCTGCCAAGGAGTTACAGGCGCAGCGCATTAATGCTCGGAGTAGCTGAGTGTTTCCGGCCCTCCCGCGGCCAAGCCCATCCCTTCCAGCCCAGGAGGACCGGAGCGGGAGAAACAGCTGGCCTCCCTGTGCAGTGTGAGTTAATGGGAGTTGTAATTTCTCCAGCGCCTCTGTCTAGAAATGGGAGTGATGTGCATAATTTATGGGGGTCTGGGTCTGCGCAGCCGGGCTGGGTGCCGCTTGCTCACAATTGGACAGATGTGGGAGAAGGGAAAAGTTTCCGGAGGGGGCCTGCCCAGAGCTGCTGCCCTGGCCTGGCTCTTCAGCCCTGTATAGGAATGTGAGTACCTGGGGGCTGGAGAGAAGACCTAGAACTAGCATTTATCCGAGCCCCAGTTTCCTGGGGCAGGGGGTGAAGGGGGAACCCACCCATTCCATTATTGATGGTGGCTTCTATAGCTCTGAGTCACAGCCCAGCTGAGGAGGGGGCATTTGAGCAGCCTTGGGAGTCCTCTCATTTGCCTTCCAGCCTGATTCCAAGCTGGGTATTTGTTTCTTTTCCAACCTCCCCCCGCCCAGCAACCCCTCTAGAATATCAGCTCTATGAGGGCAGGAGTCTTTGTTTTGTTGACTGCTGTTGACTCAGCATCTAGAATAGGGCCTGGTCTGTAGTATGTGCTCAAAAAACATTTGTTGAATGACTGAGTGAGCTCAGGATCTCAACAGGAATCAGGGAGACAGTGTGGTAGATGTGAAAGAGACAGATATGAGTTTGAATCCTAATTCTGCCGCTGATTTGCCGTGTGACCTTGAACAGTGTAAACCTCTTTTTAAAACTCTGTACCACTGTTTCCTCCTCTGAAAAATGGGGATAATGGGATTATTCTCTTGGGGCATCTATTGGGGGCATCTCTTGCCCCTAATGGGGCATCTCAGGTTGGGAAGAGGGGCCAGTCAAGCAACAGGCAGGGTTGGCAGGGCAGTTATGAGGCCCAGCACAGAGTCAACATAGGGCTCAGGAATCCATTCCATAGACCAAAGCTTCCCAACTGGAGGAGGTTTTTTTTTTTACCCCAGAGGACATTTGGCAAAATATCTGGAGACATTTTTCATTGTCACACTGGAGGACTGCTGGCATCTAATGGATTGAGGCCAGGGATGCCGCTCAATGCCCCGTGACGAAAGAAACGGAAGAACAGCTTCAGGGCTAACAGCACATTTTGGCTTCTGTAAGAAGCTTGCTTGCTTGCTTGGGGTGGGAAGAACCGGGTTCCTGATTGGCTGATTCAAAATTAAACAGCTCCCTCCCGCCTTGGGGACTTCCCGCCCTGTGAAGGGTATAAAGGCCTCGCCCGACTGTTAGTCAGGGTCTCACTCACTTCTCTCCGAGTGGGACCCTGTCCGGACAGTTTGTGTAAGCTTCTATACTTGTATAAATCCTTTGCTAATCTTTCTGCTTGGTGTTGGTGATTCTCGGGTGTCCTTGGTTGGGACACGGGTCGCATTTACCGGGGAACTTGACACCAGGCGTGTGGCTCCCGGACCGCAACATTTGGGGGCTCGTCCGGGATCGGACAGTGGAGGTTAAAGATCTGAAACAGGGTCCCTCCCTGTCTTTGGACTACTCGAAGTGGAGGTTAAAGACCCGAAACGGGGTCCCTCCTCCGAAGCCACCGCCTGCTCCTTCCTCGGGTAAGTTTGCGACCCTTGGCTTGCCGGCCAGAAACTAGGAGACTCCATTGAGGCTTGTCGGACGCGACGTTAAGCCTGGAGTCAGGAGGAGTCCCGGGACGCCGCGATTCCTCCCTGGGAATTCAAAGTCGGTTTCGATATTCTTTTGTCCCGACTTCGAACTGGGATTGTGTCAACACTTGCTGTTCTCCCCTTCTGTCTTTTGTCACTCGTGTGTGCGCTCTTGCATTTGCTTGGACACTTTGGCTTTGTGCTTGTGCTAAAACCTTTAGCTCAACAGAAATTTAACAATGGGACAAGGTATGTTCCGGATGCAGACCCCCCTGAGCCTAGTTCTGGACCACTTCAGAGACTTCCGCCAGATCGCCAGGGAATTCGGGGCCTCTGTGTCCCCGGAAACCCTCCGCGCCTTTTGTGAATTGGAATGGCCGACATTTGAGGCGGGATGGCCATCCGAAGGTACGTTCTCTATTTCGGTTATAGCTGCGGTGGAAATTATTGTCTTTAAGGTACACGATGATCAGATTCTTTATATGGAGTGTTGGCGGGGTCTCGTGGAGACACCACCTGACTGGCTGAAGCCCTGGTCGCCCCCGCCGGGAGCTACCAACAGAAAGGAAACAAGATCTAAAGATAACATATGTGCCGCCAAGATGGCGGACGGGCAAAAACCTAATGTTAAAAGCTCTAAGTCCCCGCCCCCTCCTCTTGTAGGGGAGGGAGAGGAAGAAGAAGAAACCCCTCCTCCCGAGGCGTCTGCGCCTCCCCCTCCCTATGTCCCTCCCGAGGCGGATACCGGCCCCGATGACGACATCCTCCCAGGTCGGCCCAGGAGCACTTGACTGAACCGCGGCCCACTGCTCTGCCTCTGCGGCAACAAGCACCTAGACCAGGGGAGGCACAGCCTTTTCTTACTTACGCCCCATTCTCCACGACTGATTTATATTAATATCACTGTTAGAAACTATATTTGTAACTCATCAGCCGACCTGGGATGATTGTCAGCAATTGTTACAGGTTTTGTTTACCACGGAAGAAAGAGAAAAAAAAATCATGTGGGGGGCCCGTAAACAGGTACTTGGTCCAGATGGACGGCCCACTGATAACCCCAACCTAATTGAAACCGTGCTCCCTAGTACCCGACCGGAATGGAATCCTAACACGGAGGAGGGACGAGGGGCTTTGGCCCGTTTTCGCCAGGCTCTGTTAACAGGACTTCGGGCGGCAGCACGAAGGCCAAGTAATATGTCCAAGGTTACAGAGGTGACCCAGGGAGCCACACAGTCTCCAGCCGCCTTCCTGGAAAGGCTGATGGAGACTTCTAGGCTATGGACCCCCATAGACCCTGAGGCACCAGAAAACAGGCAGGCGGGCAATTAACTTGGCCTTTGTGACACAGTCGGCCCCAGATATCCGAAGGAAATTACAAAAATTAGATGGTTTTGAAGGGAAGAACTTATAAACTGAGAAGAGACAGTTAAGGCAGGTGTTAAAAGAAAAAGTATTCTCAGTCGCTAGGCAATGTGTGACTTGTGCACAAGTAAACCAAGGGGCCAACTCACAACACCAGGAACTGCATCGGTATCGAGGCAACGAGACAGGCCGCTTTTGGGAAATGGACTTTAGCCTGAAAGGAATTTTAAAAGAGGCCTTTTCCCCTCAGCTAAATGAGGAAGAGCAAAACTTTCCAACATAGGTGAATGGGTATGTCAGCCCTTCAATATCATTGAGATAACAACCCAATTCTTTGAAAAACAAAACAAAACTGTCCTTGTTTTACAAAGGTAGTCTTTACAGGACCAGAGGTTTGGCTCCAAAAATAATCCAAAGCCCACCAATCCTTTTACCACTCCCCAAACCCCTATTTATCTTAAGAGACTTGTAAGTATTAAACAAAGGGGAAACCTTTGAGATACAAATGTCCTATCTGGTCTTCTAAGAAACCCTTATGTCTGCCATCTTTTTAAATGCAAATTTAAAAAAAGATGGTAAAGTAAGTTAACACTTGACTTGTCAAGGATAAATAGAAATCCTAAGTGTCTTTTCTATAAGCACTAGTAAAAAGGGTTTAGCCATCTAGATTGGTGACCTTGATTTGTTCCATCTGCCAGAAGCCCAATTTGAATCCAACCCCTTGTAACTGATGGATTTTATGTTGTACCTGACTCAGGACTGAAATTTTGGAATGGGAACAATGAGACCTCTGTGTTTGTATTTTCATACGTATCTATATGTGTGTTGTAGGTGTATGGTATTGCCAAAAATTAATTCATAGAAGAGCTCTACTTAATTGGCTTTTAAAAAAAATCAAACACTTACATAAATACTCAGAAGTAAAAAAATAATCTGGCCAGAATGAATTTCAGGTTCATGTCATCTGAAAAATATTCAGTACTAAACTGATATCTGGTATTGAAGGTGGCTTAAACTTGTTGGTTTAATAGAGACATGTCTTTAGAGTCATCAATGTTGAGTATAATACTTCCGTTGTACCTAGGTTTACTAAAGGTCAAATAAAAACCTTATTCCATCTGTTATAAATCTGTCAACAAGAAAAGTAACTCAATGTAAAAAAAAAAACTTTTAAGGAAGGTAAGATGTATGTTTTCAGTAAAAGAAGGTGGGACGAATGAGAATAAAAAATACTGAAAACAGTAATACATGATCAGGATTTTCTAAGATTGGACTGAATTTAGTTGGGTAAATGGATTTTATTAGGAATGGGCTAGAACAAGACTGGATTTGGTTTCTTCTCCCCAAAGTATTCTTAAAATGCTGCTTTGACAACAGACTGTGTGAGTTTCTTTGCATTTAAGTGATCTGTATTTGCTTTTGAGATCTTTTGTAACTTTGGTTAAGGAATAAGTATTGTCTCACAGTGACCTATGATCTTATTTGACCAACTGTTTTAAAACTTTTTGACAAACTTCCCAAATATCAAATTTTAATTGTTTCTTTTGATTTCCAGTTAACTTTGTGATACTTTAGAGGTCCCCTGAGGTATCTTAAAGAAAAATATTTAACTAAGATTACTTGGTATGTTAAACGTAATCATTCATAATTCTGGTTATTGTAACCAAGTTTCTTTATTGATTCCAAGGATTTGGACTGGATACAAAAGAACAAGGCAGGGGGTGGGTATTAGATAACGAGAAGGAAGGAAAGATATGGATTACAGGGGGCCACTGGGACTCAACGCTCTTTTTGGACCACAGACAGGAAGGTCGACTTGGGCAAACAAACAGTCACCCACTCCTTCCTGGTCATGCCTGACTGCCCCTATGAAGGCAAGACAAAGATCACCGAATTTTTATTCCTGAGAACCTAGGCCTGATGTTGATACGACGCTTGCATGAGGGAACGCATCTGGGATCTACAAAATTACATGAACTGTTAAAAACTCGTTTTCGAATTCCATAACCAGTTTCCCGAAGTAACCTTATTACAATATGTGGATGATTTACTTGTGGCTGGAAAAACTGTGCGGGATTGTCTAACAGGAACAAAAGGCCTAATAAGGTTACTACAGGACTTAGGCTATAAACTCTCAATTTAAAAGGCTCACATTTGTCAAGAACAAGTAAACTATTTAGGGTATATCCTAAAAGGAGGACAGAGCACTCAGGCCATCCTAACCTTACCAACCACTGCCACAAGAAAGGAATTGAGAGAATTCTTGGGAATGGCGGGCTATTGCCGGCTTTGGATACCCAGATTTGCAGAGCTGGCCAAGCCTCTACACGATGCCCTGAAGGGCGTTAACCAGAATGGCCCCGAAGCCACCAAGATTAACTGGACTGAGACACAAGGGAAGGCCTTCCAGTACATTAAAAGGGCTCTTGCCTCGCCTTCTGCTCTGGCACTCCCCAACCCTGATATGAACGAACCAGGGTGGCAAGGGGAGTACTAACTCAGAAACTTGGGACCTGGCGAAGGCCGATAGCCTATCTCTCTAAACAACTGGACCCAGTAGCCTCCGGGTGGCCCTCATGCGTCAGACAAATTGCAGCCACTGCCCTGCTGAACCTCGGCACTGGAAACCTTTTGTACAAAAACTGAAAATAAAATTTCCGGAACCCACATTGCCACCTGGAGACTTAGTCTGGGTAAAGAAGCATAACCCCCAGACATTGGAGACTAGGTGGACTGGACCTCATCTGATTGTGTTGAGTACCCCGACTGCTGTTAAAGTCGACGGTGTCCGGACTTGGATTCATCATAGCAGAATAAAGAGAGACTACACCACAGAGGACGTGGACACTAACAGACGGATTGACTGGGCAAACTTTAGCCCAAAACGAAACATACCTCCTGAATACGGAAGACCAGGAATCAAGGATTTGATTAGTTCCTAGAAAAAGGGCGGAATGTGACGAAAGAAACGGAAGAACAGCTTCAGGGCTAACAGCACATTTTGGCTTCTGTAAGAAACTTGCTTGCTTGCTTGGGGCGGGAAGAACCGGGTTCCTGATTGGCTGATTCAAAATTAAACAGCTCCCTCCCGCCTTGTGGACTTCCCGTCCTGTGAAGGGTATAAAGGCCTCGCCCGACTGTTGGTCGGGGCCTCACTCACTTCTCTCCGAGTGGGACCCTGTCCGGACAGTTTGTGTAAGCTTCTATACTTGTATAAATCCTTTGCTAATCTTTCTGCTTGGTGTTGGTGATTCTCGGGTGTCCTTGGTTGGGACACGGGTCGCATTTACTGGGGAACTTGACTCCAGGCGCGTGGCTCCCGGACCGCAACAGCCCTAGAGTGCACAGGACAGACCCCCCCCAAAAGGATTATCCAACCCAAAATGTCAACAGTGCTGAGGTTGGGAAACCCAGGTCTAGACCAATGAAAGCATTCAGAGCCTCAGAGTCCTCATCTGTAAAATGGGAGGAAGACAAGGTCATCACAACATGGGCAGACTTCCACTGAGTCAGAGCCTTCCAAGCCCCCAAACCCACAATGTGCCCAGAGGGAGCCATGAACAACGGGGGCCCCCCTGGAAGAAGTGTGCTCCCCTGAGTACCTGAGGGAGCAGGGGGCTCCAGGGTCTCTCTCCACCCACGTAAATCTGCCCAGGAAGGTGAGAGCAGTGGCAGCCCTACTTGAGGCCAAGAAACTGTGTCGAAAGTTCAAAGAACTTTCCAGGATTTCTTCCTTAATTGTATCTTTAAGGGCACCTGCCTTCACTCCTGCCAGGTGCTCCATAAACCATGTTTTCAGAGACGGGGTCTGCCCGCGAAGGCTCAGCTCAGGAAGGGGCTGGTGAGCTCTGCACAGTGTGACTGGGAGCTCAGATTGCAAAACCACTCCCAAGGTTCCAGAGCTGCCCGCCAGGACTCTAGAATTCTGGACCTGGATGCTGTGGCATTCTGACCCTAGGTCTACAATCAAGGACTCAAGAGGGCGAAGGCTTAGGAAGACGTGCGCGTGCCCTGATTCTGGAAGCATGGGTTCTAGTATTCGACCTCTTGCTTAGGGACCCCATTCACACTGACCTCATGGGAAGCCACACATCACAGAGAACCAGGGTGTTGGGCTGCACCCCACAGACCTGCAAGGCCTGTACTTGCCCAGCCTCAAGACCAAAGAAGAAGCCCGTCAGCAACAGGGACATGAGTGGTTTAAGGCATGGGGGATCTTACACATCTGAATCACGGTCCTGGGGCGACACCCCACCACGTGTGGCAGACTGCGGGCAGGACGTGGCGGCAGTCTTGGCTCTGGGGGGAGGAGAAGGTTACCAGTTACAGGGGAAGCTGATGTCAGGTTGGCTCATTGCTTATCAGGGAAACTGTCGGAGCGGCACGCCCCTCACCACCCCTTTGATAAGCTATCCTGGCGGAGATGTTCTGATCTAAAGATTAGAACAGCCTCTAGCTGGGGCAGAGGCAAGAACATAGGTCAGTCACGTGAGTAGGGTCTAGGGGAAGCAAGCGCTGGTCAAGCAGGGGATGTACAGCCAGCAAGAGCACAGCCATCTTGGGCAGCCTGACCATACACAGGGTTTTCAACCTGATGGTTTGGCATGTTTGCAGTCACGAGGCTGACACGGTGCTGAAACCACAGGGCGTCCTGAGTTCCAGGTTTTCCTGCTGGAGGTCAGCTCCCTGCAGGGACTGAGGGAAGAGTGTCCACGACCCTGAAAGGTCTGCACGGCCCCGGCACACTGGGCCAGCTCCCCCGGGAGTGGATTCTGTGGGGCTCCCACCAGCGTGGACACAGCTGAACCGGTTCGTCCAGGAGTCTGGTTGGAAAGAGCCCAGGTGCCCAGTAATACATTTCCCCCAAATGGGGACACCCATCAGGTGACAGAGGCAGCCCATGCCTCCACCTGGGTCAGGCTGGGACGACAGCCACATCTGTCCCAGCAGCAAGGTGCAGGGTGCCTCTCAGAGCCTGGCAGCTTCCCCAGCCCACAGGGGCCTTTTGAGAGACAGCCGCTCAGCCAGCCCCGACAGGCTCAGTGCCTCTGTCCAACAGCCTGAATATTCCATGCGCTTGAATAATGCAGGCTGCCACGCCACAGCAAATTAACTGGGGCTGCTAGAAAACTGCAGAGGGAAAGGGTGGTGGGATGGGTCCCGATTTTTTATTCCAGCCCGTGGCTGTTTTGAACTACAAGCGGTCTTTGCGCAGCTAGGGATGAGGCCTGACACATGGGGCGGGGGCGGGGACAGAGGCATCGAGGGGCACCGTACCACTCCCAACCTCTGTGGTGTTTGAGGCGTCAGTGAGCTGGAAGGAAAAGGCGGGTGGAGCTGGATTAATCCAGTCTCAGATCCCGGCTCCACGACTTACTAGCCGTGGGCCCCTACCCAAGTCACGTGACCTTGCTGAGCCTCAGTTTCCAAATCTGTGAATGGGAGGTATTGCCTTGGAGCATCAAGTGAGGCTCCATGGGGAAGAGGAAGGTGCCAACTGGAGATTTCATTGTGCATTAGTTCTCCCCACCCTGTACCTCCTCCATCACCACCATCATCACCGTCACCCTCATCCTCACTATGACAGTCTGCATCCACAAGCCAGGACAGCAGGAGCTGCATTTCTGCCTTGCTTTCCCCATACCCAGTGTGCTGTGGAATTTTCCTGATTGCTTGGAGAATGTGTTTGGCCAAGAAATTTGGGGGCTGGAAAGGAGGACCCTACAGAAGACAGTTAAAATGTCTAACCCCGGAAGGCGACAGAAAAAATGAAGACAGGGACTTCCCTGGTGGTGCAGTGGTTAAGAATCCACCTGCCAATGCAGGGGACAGGGGTTTGAGCCCTGGTCTGGGAAGATCCCACATGCCACGGAGCAGCTAAACCTGTGCGCCGCAACTACTGAGCCTGCACTCTAGAGCCCACGAGCCACAACTACTGAGCCCGTGTGGCACAACTACTGAAGCCCGTGCACCTAGAGCCCCATGCTCTGCAACAAGAGAAGCCACCGCAATGAGAAGCCCGTGCAACGCAACGAAGAGTAGCCCCCGCTCACCGCAACTAGAGAAAGCCCGCGCACAGCAACGAAAACCCAACACAGCCAAGATAAGTTAATTAATTAATTAAAAAAATGAAGACAGCCTCCAAACCCTGAAGCCCAGCTCTCCTGTAAAAAGAAAAAAAAAATTGTTTTTAAAATGCAAAAGAAAAGAGTATGTGTCCCTTATAACAATTCAAACAATAAAAGCATATTTAATAGCCTCTCCTACTCCAGTCCAATCCCATAAGATAACCAATGTTAGCGGAATGAGTTAATACAAATTAACCTCTGTTTCCATTGTTACTCTATGTATCAGTTCCCTAGGGCTGCCATAACAAAGTACCACAAACTGAGTGGCTTAAACAGCAGAAAATTATTATCTCACAGCAATCTAATGTCACTAGAAATTTGAAATCGAGGTATCTGCAGGGCCACGCCCCCTCTAAAGGTTCCAGGGAAGGATTCATTCCAGTCCTCTCTCTTATCCTCTGGTAATTCCTTGGCTTGTGACAGTGTAACCCCAATCTTCACTTGGTATTCTCCCTGTCTGTGCATGTCTGTGTCCAAATTTCCCCTTTTTATTTGTTTTAAATTTCATTAGACTTTATTTTTTTAGAGCAGTTTTAGGTTCACACCAAAACTGAGCAGAAGGTACAGAGATTTCCCATCTACTCTGTAAATACATATCCTCCTCCACGTTACCATCCCCCAGCAGAATGGGACATTTGTTACCAATTGAACTTACATCAACACATCATTTTTACTCAAAGTCCACGATTTACATTAAAGTTCACTTTTGGTGTTGTTCCCCTTTCTATTTTATAAGGATTCCAGTCATATTGGATTAGCGGCCCACCCTACTCCAGTATGACATCTTAACTGATTACATCTGCAACAACCTTATTTCCAAACAAGGTCTCATTCTGAGGTGCTCCGAGTTAAGACTTAAACGTATGAGTGGCGGG
>NW_006783036.1:5052263-5068379 GCF_000442215.2 Lipotes vexillifer | reverse complement strand
GGTGGGAGGGGGGACGGGGTGGGGGGCAGGGTCACAGTTCGATTCATAACACTCTGCAACTTTCTTTTTTCACTTAAGCACTAATAAAAATCTTTCCAGGTCATTGTTCCAACTAACTCTTTTTTTTTTTTACTTTAAACTATTTTTTTAAGTCTTTATTGAATTTGTTACAATATTGCTTCTGTTTTATGGTTTAGCTTTTTGGCTGCGAGGCATGTGGGATCTTAGCTCCCCGACCAGGGATCAAACCTGCACCCACTGCACTGGAAGGGTGAATTCTTAACCACTGGACCGCCAGGGAAGTCCCCATTCCAACTTATTCTTTAAAAAACACACACACAGCAACACAGCTTTATTGAGACATAATTCACATACCATACAATTGACCCGTTTAAGGCATATAATTCAACAGGTTTTAGTATATTCACAGATATGCATAATCATCATCACAGTTAATTTTAGAACATTTTCATCACCTCAAAAGGAAACCCCATACCATTTAGCTATGGTTCACCCCCTTACAATTCACCCCTTTATTCCCCCATCCTTCCCAGCCCTAAGCAATCTACTTTTTGTGTCTACAGATTTTCCTATTCTGGGCAGTTTATATAAATGGAATTGTATACTATTAACTGGCTTCTTTTACTTAGCATAATATTTTCAAGGTTCATCCATGTCATAGCAATTGTCAGTCCTTCATTCCTTTTTGTGGCCAAATAATATTCCATTGTGTGGACATACCATATTTTGTTATCCATTCAACAGTTGATAGACGTTTGGGTTGTTTCCACCTTTTGGCTATTATGAATAATGATGCAATAAACATCATGTAGATAAACATCTTAGTGCAAGTTTTTGTATGGACTTACATTTTCATTCTTCTTGGCCATATATCTAGGAGTAGCATCACTGAATCACATGGTAACTCTATGTTTAATCATTTAAAGAACTGCCAGACTGTTTTATGCATGGCTACACCATTTTACATTCCCAACAGCTATGTATGATGGTTCCAGTTTCTCTATATCTTCATCACTTGCTATTATCTGACTTTAATCTAGCCATCCTAGTGGGTGTGAAATGGTATCTCATGGTAGTTTGATTTGCATTTCCCCAATGATGAATGATGTTGAGCATCTTTTCAGCTGCTTATTGGCTATTTGCATATTTTCTTTGGAGAAATGTCTATTCAAGTGATTGGCCCGTTTGTAAATTGGATTCTTTGTCTTTTATTTTTGAGTTATATGATATCTTTATCTATTCTAGATATAGGTCCCTTTCAGATAAACGATTTGAAGATATTTTCTCCCATTCTGTAGTGGGTTGTCTTTTCACTTTATTGATAATGTTCTTTGAAGCACAAAAATTTTCAATTTTGAGGAAGTCCAACTGAACTGTTCTTTCCTTTGTTGGTCATGCTTTTGGTGTCATATCTAAGAATCCACTGACAAAAGTGAGATCATTAAGATTTACCCTTGTATTTTCTTCTAAGAGTTTTATAAGCTTCGGTTTGGGTTAGTTTAGTTCATTGAGACATTTTGAGTTAATTTTTTTTGTATGGTGTAAGGTCAACCTTATGCTTTTGCATGTGACTGTCTAGTTGTCCCAGCACCACTCGTTGAAAAGACTGTTCTTTCGCCCGTTGAATGGTCTTGGCACCATTTTGGGTCTTTTACCATTTCTGTAAAAAAAAAAAAAAAAAAAAAAAATCAGTTCATCATGGATAAAGAAGGGGTAGCATATATATACAATGGAATACTACTTGGCCATAAAAAAAATGAAATTTTGCCATTTGCAGCAACATGGGTGGACTTGGAGGGCATTATGCTAAGTGAAATAAGTCAGACAGAGAAAGACAAATACTGTATGATATCACTTATATGTGGAATCTAAAAAATACAACTAGTGAATATAACGAAAATGAAGCAGACTCACAATATAGAGAACAAACTAGTGGGTACCAGTGGGGAGAGGGAAGGAGAGAGGGGCAATATAGGGGTGAGGGAGTGGGAGGTACAAATAAGCTACGGGGATATATTGTACAACATGGGGAACATAGCCAATATTTTATAATAACTATAAATGGAGTGTAACCTTTAAAAATTGTGAATCACTGTATTGTACACCTGTATATTACATAATATTGTATGTCAATTGTACTTTAATTTAAAAAATTTTAATCAATTTACCATAGACACAGGGGTTTATTTCTAGATTCTCAATTCTATTCCACTCATCTATATGTCTATCCTTATGCCCATACCACACAGTCTTCGTTGCACTTGCTTTGTACTAAGTTTTGAAATCAGAACTGTGAGTCCTCCAACTTTGTTTCTCTTTTTGCACAATTGTTTTAGCCATTCTGGGTCCCTTGCAATTTCATATGAATTTTAGAATCATCTTGGTAATTTCTACAAAGAAGTCAACTGGGATTCTGATAAGGATTGCATTTAATCTATAGATAATTTAGAGATATAGCCATCTTAACAATACTAAGTCTTACAATCTATGAATATGGGGTGTTTTTCCACTTATTTAGACCTTCTTTAAATTCTTTCAACAATGTTTTGTAGTTTCAGAGGGTAAGTTTTGTGCTACTTTTGTTAAGTTTATTCCTAGGTATTTTATTCTTCTGATGCTGTCATAAATAGACTATTCCTAATGTTTTTCAGATATTTCAAAAAATAGTTTTGTTGCCATTGTGAATGTGGTGGTTTTTCCCTTTCCATTTTTGTTTATTGCTAGTGTAAAGAAAAGCTACTTTGTTGTTGCTTACTTATCTAGTATCCAGCCACCTTACCCTTTTTTTGTTGTTGAATTGCTTGAATTTTATATATACATAATTTATAACCTGAAAATAAAGACAATTGTATCACTTCTTTTTACCTATTTGGATCATCTTTGTTCATTTTCTAGAACAGTGCATTAGCTAGGACAGTGTCGAATAATAGTGGTGGTAACAGGCATCCTCTCTTAGTCCTAATTGTAATGACAGTGGCTTTAGAATTTCTGTTTGCTTCTCAGTTTGGGTAAAAGGTCTTTACATGTTTAAGTAGTTTTCTTATATTGCATCTTACTTAGGAGAGTGTAGTAGTTAAAAGTGTGTATTCTGGAGTCAGAGAGTGTAGGTCTGAATCATAAGTTACTTACTAGATTTGTAACCTTAAAGAACTTACCCAACCTCTCTGTGTCCTCAGCTATAAAGTGGGGATAATAACAGTTCTGACTTTATGTGCTTGTTGTAATGACTCATTATTCTTCTGTCTTCTGATTTCCAGGACAGGAAATGAGAACTCTGATTTTGGTCTAGATTCTCTTAGTAACTTAACTGTTTTCCTCTGCCTGGAATTTTGAGAGCTTTAAAAATGTTTCCCCTAGAATTTAGGAATTTCAGCAGACTAATCCTGCCTGAAACTTGGTGTGCCCTTTTGATCTGAAAATGTTTGAGAGTCTATTGAGGGAGGAAAAAAAAGGCAGTGACCTCAGACTTCTATACCTGGTCATGATCATTCATATCATTGATATACAAGTGCCAAATTTTTTAAGATTTTACATTCTAGCCAATGACAGTATCAATTATTGACCACTATTTGGAACATTGGGAACTTTGCTGGTGGGAGTCAAAATTACCAGAGCCACTTTTACATGATGCAATAAAGTTGAAGAAAAGAACACCCCATGACCCAGCAGTTCTACCCCAGGGTATATACCTCAGAGGATTCTGGCCCATGAGCACCAGGAGACTGGCCTTGTAAAAGCAGCACTGTCATGAGAACAAAACAAAGCAAAAACAAAAACAAAAATCTGGAAACCACCCAAATTTCATCAGCAGAAGAATGAATCCATAAATTGTGGTCTATTCATAGGACAGAATGCTACACAGTGGCGAAAAAGAATAAACTGCTGTGCGCGCAGTGTATATAATCCCAGTAGCATCATGTGGAGGGAAAAAAAGCCGAGGGTAGAAAGATACACACAAAATGACTCAATTGCATGAAGATCAAAAACATGCAAAACTAAACAGTGTCATGTTTAGGGCCACATACACATAGAACAATAAAGTACAACAGGAGAATGATAAATGGATAGAAATTAAGGCACGTGATTGCTCTGAGGGTAGGTGGGCAGGGGGTGGGACCTGGGAGAGTGCACAGAGGACCTTAGAGTCGATGTACAGTCTTGTTTCTTAAACTGGGTGCTGGGCACCCCAGGGTTCCTGTGTAGTTACTCTTTATACCTCATGCATTTTTCACAAATGCTCTTTTGTGAGTCCTGCTATTGAACTAAGCAAACATTTCACAGCGAATGTGGTTTAGGAGGAGCCTGGGGTCTGCTGTGAAAGGGAATAGAGACAGTTGGAGGTGGCTGGAGAGACACGTGGGGTCAGGGTGGCGGTGTCCCCGGGGTGGGGTTGGTAGGAATGGTCCGCCAGGTACATTGTTTGTATAGAATTTAAAACATAATAAAACTGACTGAAAGTCGGTCTGCTTTTTATTATCACCATGTGCCTGCAATTCTATACAATGTCAGTGATAAATAAACGTCCCTGAAAAAAATACCTCCTCCTGGTCTGACTCGTAAACAATAGCTGCAGTTACTGTTGAGTTTTAATGATTTTTAAAGTTTTTTTTTTTTTTTTTTTTTTTTGCGGTAGGTGGGCCACTCACTGTTGTGGCCTCTCCCGTTGCGGAGCACAGGCTCCGGACGCGCAGGCTCAGTGGCCATGGCTCACAGGCCCAGCTGCTCTGCGGCATGTGGGATCCTCCCAGACCAGGGCACAAACCCGTGTCCCCTGCATCGGCAGGCGGACTCTCAACCACTGCACCACCAGGGAAGCCCTAAAGTGTTTTTATGACTTACTTTTAATAATCATTGAGAGCTACATGGAAATAAATTCCATCGGCCCTTGAAACATGCAGCTACCCCCAGGCTGGCCAAATGGTCTTCTCCTGGTCCCCTCCCCACAGACAGGATACACCCCCAGGCCTCCTACCTGCAGTCCCAGTCTTCCACCTGGCACTTGCCCTGGGCACCCCTCTGTATGGCACACAGTACACCCAAGCAGACCTTGACATGACCTCATGCTGAGGGGCCTCATCGCCAGCTGCCCTTCCCCTCAACTCAGGCCACTCCGTTCCCCCCAATTCCTGCCCACACTACTGTCATCTCCCTGCACTGCCCCATTCCCAGCGCTGCCAGGAAAACCTTCCCATCCTGCAAAGCTGACCTTAGAGGCTGTCCTCTCCAGACAGCAGCCAGTGGCTCCTTCCTCTGGATCCCACACCCTACTCCACAGGCAGGAGTTTGTTGCCTGGCCCCCGGGTCACCCTCACCCCTGGCACCTGGACACCCCCGGCAGGTACTCAGTGAGCATTTGATGATGGTGAGTGATGTTGGGATCAGTCCTTCTGGGCCAGAATTCTGTATCCCAGGGAGGTCCCCACAGACCCTCTGGAGGGGGCCCCGGTGGCCCTGCATGACCCAAGCCACACACTAGGCACTGGGACCCCAGGGCCAGAGCTAGCCTCGGTGGGCCAGAGAGCCCGTTCGTGGGTGTGCACATTCTCTGGGCCATGTCACAATGCTAAGAATTAATATTTTTGCTCCATTTTCATCCCCCCCGTAGATCCATAAATTCAATACAATTCCAGTCAAAACCTGATCAAGATTTTAATGGGATTTGACAAACTGATTCTAATATTCAGATGGAAGAGTAAATGTTCAAGAATAGCCAAGATAGCTTGAAAAAAGAAAAAACAAAGAAGGGAATTTTGCCTGACAAGATGTCAAAGTATATTATAAAGTAATTTTAATAAATATGATATTAGCACATGAATAGATAAATAGATCCTTGGAACAAACCTAGAAGACCAAAAAAACAGACCCATGTGTATATACTGGAATTTAGGATATGAAGAAAAGTGGCGTTTCAAATCAGTGGGGAAAAGGTGGATTAGTCAATAAATATTGGAACAATTTAAAATTAAATTTCCTCTTCATGCCATTAACCAAAATTAATGGAATAAAGATATAATTTTTTAAACCCTGCAAGAATAACAGAAGAAAAATAATACATAAAATGTATTTATGACCTTGAGGAACCTTAAACAAGATCTAAAGAAAAGCGAGATTCATAAATTTCACTACGGAATTTAAAAGTCTGTATGAAGAAAGATAATGTAAAGTTAAAAGAGGAGTGGCAGATAAGGAGAAAATATTTACAACATATATAACAAACTAAGGATTAGTATTCAAAATATACAAAGAATTCCTTTAATAAGAAAATAGGAAAAGGATATGAGTGGATAAGATGCAGAACAGAAATTATAAAGGGTTAAGACACATGTTAAAAGATGCTCAACTTATTAGTAAAAAAGGGGAATGCAAATTAATTTGACATCTTTTTCCCATTAGTTTGGCAAACATTTAAATGTGTCAACATCAAGTGTAGGGAGATAGGTCCTCTCATACACTGCTGGTGAGACTACAAATGGATAAAGTCACTTTGGAGACTAATATGGCAATATCTATTAAAATTTCCTATGCAGCCTGCCTGCCTTCTTTTCTTCTTGAATATTCAGACCAAAAGCCATTAGACAAAGCTGGGCAGGGTGGGTGTCCACACCAGACGGAGGAAGGGTATAGCAGCCCAGCATGGGTGTTGAGACTGAGTGGGTCCAAGGGGCAAGATTTGCCGTGTTGAGGGCCAGTGATGTGGGGAATCAAAGGCCCCACGGGGATGAGAGGGTGTCGGGGCAGGTGAGCGCAAGGTATCAGAGCCAAAGCAGGGAGAAACGTAGGGAGGGTCCCTGTACACAAGGGTGATGGTGGTGGGGTGTGGGAGCCCGGGCAAAGTAAGGGGGCATCCAAGGGAGATGGTGGTGGCAATGGGAGATTGATCACCTACTGGAGGATTGATCCCATAAACAATTATTTTGAGGATAATGGGAGCCTGGAGTCTCATTGTTGGGGAAGGGAGCTACAAACATGGACGGTAGAAAACTGGGATGAACTCTGTGGTGCTGGAATGGAATTGGAGGTATGAATTATATAAAGAGATAGAGGAATGTAGAGGTAAATGAGTGTGTAAACATGTGTGTGTTTAGCTCTGTCCACTGAGAGAGCCTGGCAACCGACACCCCCAGTAGTAATGAGCACACGTCCTGTCCAGATCTTGGCTGCTAACACCACACTCCACTAAACAGAAACAGGGCGTGAGCCATCAATCCGGGGCCGGGGC
Organism: Lipotes vexillifer; assembly: GCF_000442215.2. Taxonomy (NCBI): domain Eukaryota; kingdom Metazoa; phylum Chordata; class Mammalia; order Artiodactyla; family Lipotidae; genus Lipotes; species Lipotes vexillifer. The sequence continues at coordinate 5,061,139 of NW_006783036.1, read as the reverse complement.
AGAGAAAGAACAAGATACGTCTGGAATATCTTGTGACAGAAGGTAAGGAGGTGCTCAAAGGATGTTGAGGACCAGGGCCAGCTTGAAAGGCTAAGCCACTGGCCAAATCAGGACCAAGTTCAATATCAAAATAAATAATGGTAAAAAATATAAATGATAATAATGACAGTAATAGAAGAGGAAAGGGCTATTTACATATCACACACATACAAATGTAATACCCCCCCCCACACACACACAGGAGATAATTAATTACTGAGAAAGTAACTCCACAGTTGGTAAATATGGCAGAAACCACCACAGTCAAATGAACAAAGTCACCCTAGTTGGCTCTGGGACAAATAGAAATCTTGTTCCACATCCTAGGATGCAGGGAGCAGAACGCGGCATCACTTCCGTAGGGTTCCTGAGAAGGTGCGGCACCTGAATCCACACCTGACAAACCCCAGGTGAGGGGCATTCTAGGAAAGAGCAGGCTTGGGGTCCTCGGAAGAGCCAAGGTTGGGGAAGTCAAGGAACTCTCCAGAAGAAGACAATTAAAGGGGTGAGACAACTAATCGTGAGGCGTGATCTGGGATCCTTTCACCATAAAAGACGTTCTGGGACCTCTGGTGAAGCTTAGATGGGGTCTGAGCATCGTATGGTCGTAATGCATCAGCGTCAATTTCCTGCCTTGGTGGTTGTAATGCGATTAGGTGGAGAATGTCCTTGTTTGTAGGAAATACACGCCAAGGTTTTTTGCTTCGATTTGTTGCTTTTTTGCAGGAAGTGGGGCTGGTGTTGATAGCGCATTGTGTGGGCACCTTCAAATAGTGTTCAGGAAAAGGAAGTTCTCTACGCTACCCTTGCTCTACCTAAGCCTTTGTGGGTGTAGCTCAGGGAAGAGCCTTAACTGCACTATGACCTCCAGAAGGGGTGACTGGGTCTGTCTCGATCACCAATGAGGTGCTGGCATGTAGTAGGCACTTTACAGGGGGTCTTTAAAGGGGGAGTTTGGGAATCACAAAGCTAACCTGCTTATCGGAGAAGGGTTGCTCCTAGGACCATGTTCATCTCTTGATTCCTTAAAGAATAGGTTGGCTGGGCTTCCCTGGTGGCACAGTGGTTGAGGATCTGCCTGCTAATGCAGAGGACACGGGTTCGAGCCCTGGTCTGGGAAGATCCCACATGCCGCAGAGCAACTAGGCCCGTGAGCCACAACTACTGAGCCTGCGTGTCTGGAGCCTGTGCTCCGCAACAAGATAGGCCGTGACAGTGAGAGGCCTGCGCACTGCGTTGAAGAGTGGCCCCCGCTTGCCACAACTAGAGAAAGCCCTTGCACGGAAACGAAGACCCAACACAGCCAAAAATAAATAAATAAATAAATAAATAAATAAATAAATAAATAAATAAATAAATAAATAAGCCAAGCATTTGAAGCCCTTTTAAAAAAAAAAAGAATAGGTTGGCTTTGTGATTTGGGCCAAAATCCTGTAACTCAGCTTCAATTTTCTTCTTGGCAAAATGGAAATAGTAATAAAGGAATTGGACTGGACAGTCTGTTGCAGGTATGTGGAGAGAATCTGAGGCCCCAGTGACTGTCAGGCAGTCCGGCACCCCAAACTGGGCCCCTGGACCACACCCTTCCTACCCTTCAGAACCCTGGTCCATGCTGGCTCTTGTTTCCCAGGGCCCTGTGATCAGCCAGCCCCTGAGCTGGATGCCTGTGAACCAGGATAAATTGGACATGGGCCTGCTTTCAGTCTGGTGGGTGTGGCAGGCACATAAACAACCATGACACAATGGGGCACAGGCCTTGGGGACCCCTGGGGAAGAACAAGAGACCGACAGCCACCCTGGATTTGAAGAGCAAAACCACCAGACTCGGCCCATCCATCCAGGTCATCCTGGTGCCTAGCACAGCGCCAGGTGCGTGGGGATGGGCATAAGTGACAAATCACTCCAGCCTCAGTCACAGAGTCTCTGCTCTGTGCTAAGCAGCCCACATAAAGTATTTGATGTAATCCATAAAACAGCCGTATGAAATAGGTGCCACTACTGCCCCATTTTATAGATGGAGAAGTTGAGGCAGGGGGTTAGCTCACTTGCCCAGGCAGCTATGAAGTGAACAGACAATCCTGTTCTTCCATATCATTTCCCGGCAAACGGACCCATAGAGCAGCACACGTGCCAGGGAAGTCCTCCCCGGGGTGATGCTGTCCTCCTCAAGGGAGATGGTCCTCGCCGGGCCGCTGGCGGTGCCAACATCCATGCAACCAAGAAGGCTCTGATGAACACCTCGGTTATCCCAGGAGGACTTACATTTTTTTTTATTAAAAATGTCACAGGAAGTCCACTGAAACGTTTGAAGCCACTGCTAAGCGTGCACACGTTTCACATTAATTAAAGCGAAAGATGACAGCCTCCAGGAAAAGGAGTAATTTTCTTCTCTCGGAGAAACGACCTTTCCGGAGAGCTTGTTCTTTAGTTCCGGCTGGTCATTACCAGAAATTACTGAGTATTTTCAATAAAGCTGAGATGACCAGCTCTGTTCGCAGCGTTCCGCCTCCTGATAAGAGAAGGGGCTTCCTTCCCGGGGGTCCCTCACCCTCGGCCAAGCCACGAATGATGCCCTTGGTGAACAAAGAATGGACCCTGCTTGGAATGCCGCTCTCTGCCCCCATCCCCTCCCTGGGGGCCCTGCAGTCGCCAGGGGACAAGTTCTCAGCTGCCCAGCGACGTGACCTCCTGCTTCCTGTGGTCTCGCCGTCCACCTCATATCAGTCCCCCAGCCATGGCCACAACCTGACCTTCGTCACCCCTCCAAACAGCAGCCCCAGCTTGCCCCCTCTGGCCACCCCCTCCTGCCCTCCAGCACCCCCGCTCTGCACCCTCACTCCGCAGCTCTGGGGCTCAGGAGACCCCGTCCCTTCATCAGCCTCACCTCTCAGGTGCCCACCTGTCTTCTCACCCAGCCGTGCGCCTCACCACCCTGTGCCTTTGCCTCCAAACCCCAAACCGCAGCAGGGGTTTTGCCAAATGGATTAGACTTCATGCTTCATGCCTGCGCCAAAGCAGCCAGCGATGGCTGGAGAAAAGCACGCCTCTGTGCCGGAGGGTCCTCTTGGAAGCCGTGCCTGGTGGGCCGGCTCCGCCCCCCGCAGAACTACCTTCCCTCACCTTCTCATCGTTCCCCAGGTGCTCACTCCTGCTGCCCGCACCCCTAAAGAGAGTCTGCCTGTCTGGGTAATCACTGCCTTTGTCTCCCCTCCCCCACCTCCCCCAGGTGTGCCCACGCTCTGCCTCCCCCATCCACCACGGAGCTTCCCCATGGGCAAATCCAGTGGTCGCTCACCTGGCAGAGGGGCTGCCGGTGTTCCCCATGGCTGACGGCTCTTCCTGGGACGCCCCTCTTCTCTGCCTGCGGGCACTGCAGGGTAGACCGGGCCCAAGGCACCAGCTTCTGGGCCCCAGGATCCCTCACCAGGACTGTACACAGGTGCAGATGATACTTTCTGAGAGAGTGAAGGTCCCAGCGGACATTCAGGAAACTCAAGAGCCCTGTCCCCGCAAAGCCAAGCTGGCTGGAGCCCCGTGGATGCAGGAGCCTAGGCCGGCCCTCTGGGGCCTGCCTGCTTCCCCACCCACATGAGACAGCAGAGCAGGGGCAGGATACTCAGCCGTGAGCCCGCGCCATCCATCACCCCACCTCTCCAGGCGGACACAGCCTGGACCAAGTACCGTTTTGGACCTAAGTCTGCAAAACCAGGACAAGGGCAGTCACCCAGCGGTCTCAGGCCTTTCCCACGCTTCCACATGTCTATCTGCAGCTCCACCTCTGGGTGCTGTCATCCATCTCCCTCCAGCTGGCTGGGCTGCCAGCAGGCACCTTGAATGCAATTTGGCAAAAATCAGACTCCTGACCCCCCGCCCCTCCGCTCTGTGTCCTTCTCACCCCAGTAAATGGCTTCCACCCACCCACCCAGTGGCTTGGCTGGAACCAGATACCAACCCTCGCTCCCTGCTTTCCCTCCCAGCCAATTCCTCATCTTGTCACCCCACTTGACTCGCCCCCCTTGCCCCGGCCATGATGGCCTTTCTGTGCCTTAAACCACACACACACACACCCCAGGCTCCTTCCCACCCCAGGGAACTTGCTGCACCCCTTTGTGGGTCACGCCACCCGAGAGGCCTTCCCCGACCACCCAGTAAAGAGCCTGCCCTCCTCAGCCACCTGCCCAGCTACCAACCTGCCTTCCTTTCTTGTAGGTATTTGTCAGCCTCTGGAATCATCTTAGCTATGTCCTGGAGTGTTGCAGGATTCTCCCTCCAGAACGGAAGCCCCCCGAGGTCCCAGGCCCTCTCCCTCCCCTGATGCGGGACCCACATGGTCCAGGAGCCCCTAAAGCTGGGAGCTTAACTTGGCTGGAGACTTAAGTCCTGTATTCCTGTCCCAGCTCATCTCTCTGACCTGGTTTCCTCATCCACAAGATGAACAAACCCCTGCACCCGCCTATCTCGGGGCCACAGTGAAGGTCAGATGGGATTGCAAGTTGCTCTTGGGTGAGAGGGTGTGAAGGTTCCCAACGTGAACAGGCCTCACCAGGCTCGCATCCCGCTGAGCGGTTCACTGAAAGCCAAGAAGTGCCCAGTTGACGCCCACATCGTGCTCTATAGGCCTGTTTATTTCTTGAAACATTCATGCGTCTGTCCCATTGTTGGAGGGCCTTCACCGGTCCCCAAGCTACCTGGGCACACCATTCGTTTCAGTCCTGTGGACTCAGACTAATAAATGCTGAGCCTCTTTACTGTGATGGAGAGTAAGCTGCTTTTGAATTGCAGATTTCTTTTTGCAAGATAAATAGCTGGTGGAAAAGTAATACCACATAACAGAATATAGTCAAGGAAGGGAGTGTTTTAATATAGCTAGATACAGCGTGTGGGTGGTAAAAAATAGCTTAGTTTTTTTAAAGTATTTATTTATTTATCTTTGGCTGCGTCGGGCCTTAGTTGCAGCACGCAGGCTTCTCTGTAATTGTGGCACGCTCGGGCTCAGTTGCCCCACGGAATGTGGGATCCTAATTCCCCAACCAGAGGTCGAACCAGCATCCGCTGCATTGCAAGGTGGATTCTTAACCACTGGACCACCAGGGAAGTCCTGCTTGGTTTGTTTTTAAATAAGAGAAAAGAGAGGTGAGAAGTTTCATCCTTGCAGTAGAACCTCCAGGGACCACACAGGAAATGCACGGCCCTGGAAGGAATTCTGCAGGCTGGTGACAGCGTGGTCGGAAGAGGCTGGGACCAGAGTTCAAGTCGCATCTTCCTCTCCCATCAGGTGGGAGGGAATGAGTTTGGCCTCTGAGGCCTCAGTTTTCCTCCTCCAGAAAATGGGGGTAAAAAAATCCACCTTCTTCCTGGACGTGGAGATTTAGTAACATCCTTCAAGGGCTCAGGGGTGGAGGGATCCTGGCAATTTGGTGGAGAAATAAGGCATGCTTTCAAGTCTCAAGGATTCAGGGAGGCAGTGGGAGCACCATTATGTCTTTACACCTCACTGGAAGAAATGAGCGTCCTCAGGGCTGGCACTGGAGTATGTGTGACCCAGGGTTTAGAAATAGGGACGTCTCAAAGCTGAATTTGAAGAGCCTTTGACCTTGAGGCGCTCACAGTTTAGTGGTGGAGGTGGACAAAGAAACAAATCATTAAAGTCCCGCTGAGAAGGCCAAGGGGAGAGGCAGCAGGAAGGACCTCCCGCTTTTGCGAGGTGCCATCCAAGCCACGTCCTGCAGGAAAAGGGTCTCCCTTGCTTCTTGGATATTTCTATTTGAGGTCGGAAGGGCCTCTCCTAAGCTGCCAGAGGCTTTGAGCCGAGGGCAGGCTGCTCAGTGGGCAGCCCCACTTGGCCTCTCCCTGGTTGTGCCCTTGGTGGGTCACGGTCCTCTCTGCACTCAGTTCCTTCTCTGGAAAAAGGCAGTAATCACAGCCTGTAGTGTCGATGTGGGTGCGAGGGCACAGGCTCTGCAGCCAGCCTGCCCGGGTCCCAGTCACACGTGCATGCACACACACACACATGCACACACACACACTCTCATATGCAGGCACACGTGTGCACTAACCTCGCCGGGCCTCAGCTTCCTAGGCTGTCAAGCGCGGTGGCCCTGGAACCTCAGAGGGGGTGGCGTTTGGCACATGGGAAGCACACAATGCATGGGCAGCACTTGGTGATCCATCCCATTATTTCTTCCTCCTATCTCTGCCAGTTACCCCTGGTGGGGGTGTCGGTGGGGGGACTCAGGCGGCCTCAGAGGGAGACCATAATTCAGCACCCGTGCAACACCCAGGTCCTGATGATAGTGGGGGGCAGGCTTGGCACCCCAGGCGAGTGTTCAGGTCCACGAGGTAGGGGAGGGCACAGGTGGGCAGCGGGCATGCAGAGCCAGAAAAGGAGGGGTTTGTCAGGCAGATGGTGTCAGGAAGGGCATTCCAGGTTGCTCCAGGCCAGGGGGAGGCAGGGCCGGGGCCTTGGAGGAAGCCATCGGTGACATGGCGAGGTGACCCTCCCTCCCTGGCTGGCTGGGAACCGTGGGCTAGCACCTGGAAAGCCCAGCAGACACATCAGTGCTCTGTGCATGTGGTCCCCTTCCCCTGGAGATGAGCACCCGTGTGTGCTGCTACTGGCTGAGCTTAATTGCCTGAAAAACCCTGTCCTTTTTCCTCTGTTTGGGCTACCAGTCTCTCAGCATTTCATTTCAAAAACAAAAAAGCACCACTTGGACCCTTACGTGCTGCTACAGATTTGTCTGCAGTTCTTGCTGTACTTTTACAAAAGAAATTAAAAAAAATTTCTTACGCTCTCTGTGCAGGCTCACAGCTGATTTTTCCTGCAGCCCCGAGAATGCAGCGGCCGGCCCTGGGCACAGTCCTTAGAGCTTCCCTTGGGCTCTCTCACTGAGATTCTGTCCATGTGGGCGGGACTGGGACCCTGATGCACAGTGAGGAATGGCAGGGCAGGGTTCAGGCCCAGGCAGTCGTCACCAGGACACAGGGCTTTGCTCTGTATTTTTGAACTAATTTTAGACTTACAGAAAAGCTATAAAAACAATGCAGAGTTTCCATATATCCCTCACACAGCTTCCCCTCAAGTTCACGTCTTGCATGACCAGAGAGCAGTGAGCCAACCCAGGCAATGAACATCATACAAAGCTCGTAACTAAACCTCAGACCTCACTCAGATGTCACCAGGTTTCCCACGAGTGTCCTTTCCCATTCCAGCGTCCCGTCTAAGACCCCACATCACTTAGTTGTCCTGGCTCCCTCATCCCCTCCAGTCTGTAACAGTTCCTCAATCTTTCCTTGTCTTTCATGATCCTGGCACTTTTGAAGTGTACTGATCAGTTATTTTGTAGAATGACCCTCAATTTGGGCTTGTGTGATGTTTTGTCAGGATTAGACCGAGGTTGTGCATTTTTGGCAAGAATCCCACAGAGGTGATTCTGTGTCCTGCTCGGTGCCTCATATCAGGGGTTCATGGTGTCCGTGTCTCTTCATTGGTGATGTTGACCTTGATTGCTTGTTTAAGGTGGTGTCTGCCAGGCTTCTCCACAGTCAAGTTCCTATCTTTCCTTTCTAATTAATACATGTCTTGAGGGAGGTACTCTGAGACCATGCAAATTCGGTTTCTTCTCAAACGTTCACCCATTAATTTTAACATCCATCAGTGGATCTTGTCCACAACAATTATTAGGGTGATGTTTGCCAAAAGGTCACTTTCTATTTTCTTCTTTTCTTTATATTAATAAATAGGAATTTGACTGTAAGGAAGAACTGTCCCTTCTCTCCATTTGTTTATTGAATTGGTTGTTTATGTCAGTATGGACTCGTGGGCATTTGTTGTAATCTATGTGTTATAATCCAATATTACCATTATTTATTTTATTGCACAAATTGTTCCAATTTAGCCATTGGGAGCCTCTTCATTTTGACTCCTGTGTTCTCTCAGCAAGACCCCATCCTTTTTTACCACCTCCTAATTTCTTGACACCACAAGATGCCCGATACGAGCTCATTTTGTATTTTCCCTCTAGTCCTGAGACCATTTCTCCCAGGAGTCTTTATTGGAGGTTGGTGCTTAGAAACCAAGATGAGGCACTAAGGGTGCTGTTACTGGGGCATCATTGCTTCCAGGCCCACTCAGTGGACACAGCTGGGAAACACATGTGCTGTACATGTGCTAAACCACACCCACACACATCCATGATTCTGGGTCTCCCTCTCTTATACACAGTAAAGACCGTGAGTTCATACTGATCACAGGGATTATTTTTGCTTTCCTCTTTTCCTTCTTTGTAACTTCTTTCTCCAACAGGGAGAAACCCAGCTCTTATCATCTACAATATAATGATTCTTTGTTCAATTCTCATGGCTGTAGAGGGTAGTTTCAGAATTGCTGACCCGTTCCCCTTCAAGAAATGCATTTACTGACTAGGTTTGTGTGCAGCTCTTTCCCCTGTGCCCTTATAGTAACCAGTCAAGACACTGATTTTCAAAGTTGCTTATATTAGTTCCTTCCCCACACCCTTCAGCGTGGTGGTGCTATTCATTTGTAATATGGCTTGGTTCATTTTTTGGGGGGGGTATTTCATTTGAGGTTACCCTCATATCCGGGTTTGTTTGGTTTATTCTGGGGGGAATGTGAAGGACAAATGAAGGTCTGTGAAACATTGCAAAAGTCCTGAGTCATAGCTGGACCAAAGGAAAAACTCTGAGCCTGGCCACCCGAGCCCCCTCCCTGCCATCTGGCCCCATTCCCCACTCCTTTTCACCCACTCCATGTAACTCACTCTTTAGTATCTGTTTTTCTTCCTGTGTCTATTTTACACAAATGAGTGTCTTTCCCT
>NW_006783036.1:5046751-5052215 GCF_000442215.2 Lipotes vexillifer | reverse complement strand
TTCCCTAGACCTTCTTTTCCACATGAAGGATACCATGCCTCAGAAACTCTCTCGCACTTTGCTTTCTTCACTTCACCGCATGTCCTGGAAATCACTCCACGTCAGTTCACGGAGATCTCTTCCTCCTCCACTGTGTGGAGGTTCCAGAGTTGATTCAACCCCTCTCCTCTTTATGAACTTTTGAGCAGTTTCCAGTATTTTGCGATAACAACCAACACTGTAGTGCACAACCTTGTGTGTGTCTAGTTTTGTATGTTGCAGGTGTGTCTTCAAGACAGATTCCTAGAAGTGGGATTGCTGAGCTGACAGGTAAGTGCGTATGTAGCTCTGCTTGGTTTTGCCAAGTTTCCCTTCAAAGGTGTTGCACTAATTTGCAGGAGTGCAAATGCAAAAGTGCATGAGAGGACCTGTTTTCCCACAGGCTCACCAACAGAATATGTGGCCGTATTTTAATTTTTGTTAGTCCAGTAGGGGGAAAATGGTACGTCAGTGTTGCTTTAAATTGCATTTCTCCATGATGAAAAAATTTGGACACTTCTTGTGTGTTTGAGGACTTTGTGTGTGAATTGTCTGTTCATGTCTTTTTTCCCATTTTTCTCTCAATTTTTAAAAGTTCTTTATATAATAGAAATATTAGTCCTTTGGTAAATGTCATAAATATCTTCTTCCATTTTACTGGGAGAGAACATCTTTTGACTTTGTTTATGGTGGGATTTTTTTTTTTTTTTTTTTTTTGCAGTACGCGGGCCTCTCACTGTTGTGGCCTCTCCCGTTGCAGAGCACAGGCTCCGGACGTGCAGGCTCAGCACCTGTGGCTCACGGGCCCAGCCGCTCTGCGGCATGTGGGATCTTCCCGGACCGGGGCACGACCCCGTGTCCCCTGCATCGGCAGGCAGACTCTCAACCACTGTGCTGCCAGGGAAGCCCTATGGTGGGCTTTTTAATGCAGTTTTAAAAAATTGTGGGAAATTTCCTACACAGTTGGTGGGAATGTAAATTGATACAGCCACTATGGAGAACGGTATGGAGGTTCCTTAAAACACTAAAAATAGAACTACCATAGGATCCAGCAATCCCACTCCATAATTCGAAAAGATACATGCACCCCATGTTCACTGCAGCACTATTTACAATAGCCAGGACATGGAAACAACCTAAATGTCCATCAACAGAGGAATGGATAAAGAGGATGTGGTACCTATATACAATAGAATACTACTCAGCCATAAAAAAGATCGAAATAATGCCATTTGCCGCAACATGGATGGACCTAGAGATGATCATACTAAGTGAAGTAAGTCATACAGAGAAAGACAAACATCATATGACATCACTCATATGTGGAATCTAATTTTTTTAAAAATGATACAAAACAGACTTACAGATATCGAAAACAAATTTATGGGGACCAAAGGAGACACGTTGTGGGGAGGGATAAATCAGGAACTTCGGATTAACATACACACACTACCATATATAAGATAAATAACCAACAAGGACCTACTGTACAGCACAGAGAACTCTACTCAATATTCTGTGCTAACTTATATGAGAAAAGAATCTGAAAAAGAATGAATATATGTATCTATATATAACTGAATCACTTTGCTGTATACCTGAAACTAACACAACTTTGTAACTCAACTATAATCCAATAAAATTTTTTAAAACAATTATGTAGTCAAATCTATCCATCTTGTGTTGCCACTGGGTTTTGAGGGAAAGTTAGAGTGCAGTTAGACTGTCCCTGAGTGCAGTCCTTTAAAGTGGGGAGGTGGGGTTGATGGTGGGGGGCAAGGGCAGGAGCAGGCAGGGGAAGGTGGAAGGGTCTGCTGGAAATAGAAGAGAGGCCAGTTTACTGTGGAGCTTGAAAGGATCACAAAGGGACTCACTTACACAGGTGGCTCTCCAAACACTTCAGATTCAAGTAGATCCGCCAAAATTGAGCTGACCCCCCCCCATGCTTCATGAAGACATATCGAGGTACAAGGTCAGGGGCCCGTGCCCCTCTGAGCATACATGGAGGGAGGGTGGGGAAGGGGACCATCTGAGCTTGTAGATTCAGTGCTGGCATTTTACCACGCTCTTTCACTGCTGACCCATTGTCCAGGTGGAGAAACTGGAGTTCGGTTAAATAACCCCGTCAAGTGGTGGAAGGGCTGGGCTGAGTCCACAGGTGGAAGTCCACAGGTGGAAGTGTGAGTCCACAGGGCTCACACTTGTCACTGCAGCCTGCTGGCTTTGCAGAGGTGGGGAGGGGGCTTTTGCTCCCCCAGGAGACCTGCTTCCCATCCCCAGAGCAGTTTTTGTTTAATGGCATCTCCAGCCCCCAGGCTATGGCCTGGGCTATGGCCCGAGCAGTCCTGGGCTCGCCTCTCCCCAACAGGCACCTCCCTCAGATCTGCTTTCCTCCTGGACCTCCTGGCTGGACCCCTTCACCTTCCCTGGGGTTCACTGCTGCAGACACTTGAGCGGCTCCCTACTCCAGCCTGGTCCCCCCAGTGCACTGTGTAGGGCCCCACAGGGATCTCCCCCAAATTCAGAGGGCCCCTCCCTAAAGGAGAAAAGCCCCATTTCTTTTGCCTGGCGTGGGGGTGCGGGATGCTCTGTGACCACCCTTCAGCCTTCCAAGGGCCCTCCTCCACTTCAGCCCCACCCCTGGCTCCAGCCCCCCAGCATCAGAACAGCCAGGCATCAGCTGCCTCCCTGTCCACTGGGGAAGGTGCTTCTGTCTGCTGGGGCCAGGCTCCCACACCACCTCCCCAGCGGCCACCCCTGTGTCACTCTGATGTACCCAGACCAGCCCTGATTCCTTCTAGTCTGGGGGTCTGCCCCCCCACCCCCGTAGGTATTGGGCAAATCGTAGATACAATAAAATCTCTGGAAAAGTCTATTGTGGAAAAGGGAGAGGAGACATGGGGTAGAAAGAGTGCTGTGGAGCGGGCAGGACAGGAAGGGGCAGGATGCGGGGCGGAGAGGTGGGCAAGAGGATGAGGCCCAAGGGGGGCATCCTACAGCCTGTGGGGCAGGTGACTCGTGAGTGGAGGAGGTCAACAGGGAAAAAATGCAGGCCAGAGTCACCTTCCCTACAGTTTCCTGGCAAAACCACGACGGCCTATTTTAATCAAGCCCCACGAAGGGCCCAGAGCATCAGGTGCGCTCGGATTGAACGCAGGTTTGCAGCCTGCAGGGATATTTCGGGATTGGCAGATGCTGCTCCGTTCACCTGCTTTTCCTTTCCGTTGGTGTCCCTGGGCAGGTGGCACTCCCTGCGCGGCACGCGTCCCCGAGGACAGTCTGCTACCAGTTCTGTAAAGCGAGTCGCGTCTTTGCCTCCCAACAATTCTTTGGGAAAGTGATCTGTCCTTCTTAAGAGTATGCGATCACCGGGTGAGTTCCTATCCATCCATCTGTCCACTCTGCCCGCAGGCATAACGTTGTGGAATTGTTGGGAATAAAGCATTATAGTGAAAGTCACCATTCTAACAATTTTCCAAATTATATTTTGTCGAAGACTATTTTTTGCTGTTTACAGTTTCCAGCCCTCTTGCTGAGCCACCTGCCTTGGACTTCCTTTCTCTTGGGCCTCTTCTGGGCACCTACACTGTGCAAGGAGCCGCGGGCACAGCCGCGGGCTGTAAACGGGGCCTCGCGTATCAATTGCAAAGTGAAATCTCGTGGCGAGGGCGCTACAATGTGCTGTGGACGTGCAGGGCCTCAGCCACAGTTTAAGGATGGAGAAGCTGGATGGCGGGGAGATGTCCAGGGCCAGAGGGCACCTGCAGACAAGGCAGAGTCCTGGCTCCGTGCACATCGTTGGTATTTGCTGGATAAACAGATGTAATTGTGGGTCTTTCATATTCCTTAACATTGAGCACATCTGTAGTGAGAAGCGTTTATTTATACAACACAACAGAAGCACCAACAAACCCCAAACACACATAACGCGAAACAAAAACCCCACCTCTCGGATCAAGTTCTTGGCTCGGTCTGGGAAGGTACCTGCTAGAACTTGGCTTGGTTTCCCCCGGCGGCTTCCTGGAGGGCGGTTCGTCCCATCTGGCACTGCCGCCAGGGGGCGCAAACGGAGAAGGGGAAAGGAGATTGCCCAGGCAGGAGCTCCTATAAAGCCTGCGGGGAGGTGGGACCCAGGGCCAGAGGGAGGGGCGTGGGTTCGGGTTGGATGAGGGTGAAAAGGGAGGTTTGGCTTGTCTTGTTTTGGTGGCAGAGGTCTTGGTGGACATTCTCTGCTGTTTCCCATGCCATGAAGAGATGACAGAATTCCCTTCCTCGTGGGCACGGATCTGGGAGGGCTGCCCGCGGTGGTGGTGCAGGGAATGGGCTGGCAGGCTCCCCATTACTCAGCTTCACCCGTGGCCTCTGGTCGCTGGTGGCTGAACTGCCTTGATTGCTCTGTTTGCCCATCTGCCCGTGGGTCATTTTGGGGATGCAACCTGGAGGGTGACACTTTCGTTCTTAACTCACGTTGCACTTCGTTGCGAGTTTGCAGAAAGCACTTATTTTTAAATGTGCAGATTCAATAGTTGAAGCCTGAAGTCTACATAATTGAATGACTAGAATCCTGAGATGATTTAACAAGCGCATATACTCATATTATCCTACTAACTGCACACATTATTGGGGCTTAATTTTTCTATTTCCTTGGCTTGTAATCTACTTTCCTCCCCATCACATACACAGCAATTCTATTCTTCCAGTAACAGCTGTTTTATAATCATCACCCTGACAGCAGAACTACATCCTTGTATTCATTTAATAACTGTTTATCCTCTATCTTCCCATTTTCAAAAAGGAGTAAGTTGAGTGCTCCAGAAATTGGAAAAGAAAAAATTGAAATTTGACCTTTATTAACTGGGTTGTCAAAATCTCTGCTTGTAAAAAAAAAAATTAATGACCAAAAAGTGTAACTTTTAGAGTTTCAAAGATTAGGTTAGTGTCCAAGGAAATATAAACTCTGACCTTTTTGACACGTCACAAGTAACATCTATCCTAATAAATTGCTACCCGTGAGCAATTATAACATTTTTCCTGTATCCAGTCATGCAATTTAATTGCTGCTGGAAATTCTGGCTTCCTTAGAGATAGCCTGCAGAATTATTTGATGCCTACGGGCGTCATTTTATATTTGTTTCAGGGGAGAGTATTTGTTCGTTTGGATTTCTAGACACTGAAATGTCTTGGACAGAGAGCCTAGCCGCTTTGGCCAAAGGCAACTTGGGCGGTAAACAACAAAACTTATCACAGGAATGACAGGGAAACAGGTGACAAGCTTCTATGCCCAGATGTGGTGTGTCACTGAGGCTGGATCCTCTCATTTCCTTGTTAATCGTGCGTCTGAGATAGACTGAAGTAGGTGTGGCCTAGTCAAACCCCACGGGATTAACAGGTGGTTTTTTTTTTTTTTTTTTTTTTTTTTTTTTTTTTTTTTTTTTTTTTTTTTTTT
>NW_006783036.1:5042535-5046626 GCF_000442215.2 Lipotes vexillifer | reverse complement strand
GGGTTTTTTTTTTTTTTTTTTTTTTTTTTTTTTCTTCTTTTTTTTATGTCATCATTCTGGGATGGGTATTTGAGGGCTAGTTTAGGGAGATGGTGCTCATCCCCACCATTCACGCTCTCACATACCAGTCTCCTAACGGGTTTCTGTTTCAGCAAAGGAAACAGGGATTTCACGGTCATTTATCTGGAGTCACCCCAAAGCTATGATGCTGGGGTTCCCCTCTTATCATTCCACCCTCATTCGGAAGATCCCAGAATGTTAGGAAATCTGGAAATGTAGTATCTGTAAACACTAAGAAGATTCTAGTTCCCTGAGGCATGTGACCAAAGCGCTTAAGTTGTGAAAAGAAATCAGAGACTGAAATTCTGTATTATTTAGTAATAGAAATGAACCTTTTGGGGAGGGGGGGATAAGAAATAAAAATTAGTCTAAGAGAGAATTACAGGTAATCTACCATTCTGTAGACTGTGAAATTAAAAGCCCTGGACAGTCTCTTTTCTGTTAGGGATAGAAAAAAAGGCATGTGCCTCAAGACCTAGTTTGGGTGTAACTTCCCCGGGAGGCGCCCTGCAGCCTCCAGACATGGGCTGGGTGCCAGGACCGCTGCTCCTGGAGCTCCTTGTGGGCGAGCGGCTGGGGGCACACTGTTTGCACCCCCAGCACTGATCAGATACTCCAACAACTGTTGGGTGAATCTACGGGTGTCACTGAATCAAAGCTTATTAAGGAAGAGGAACTGGGATGGGAGCCTGTGGCTACCCGTGTCTCAGTTTCCCGGCAGCTCAACACGGCACCGGGACCTGTGTTTTGTCATCTGGAAAACAGGGCTTCTGCCACCTGCCCCTGCCACCGGGGTGCAGTGCAAGATAGCAGCAGACCAAGGCTGTTTGGGTCCCTGTGGGGAAGAACCCACACCTTGAAGGTCTGAAGTCTTTGCCGTCTGAGCCTCCAAGAAGTCTGACCTGGAAAACTGCTGGGTCCCATGGGGGCCCTTGCTCACCCTTGCTCGACCGCTGGTCCACTCATGTCGCAGGGCTGAGGGCCTGGGGGAGGAGACAGCCGCTCCTGTCACCGCGAAGGATGAGTGGAAGGCCAAGTGCTATGGGGCTCCTGGCACTCTGAGAGCTCCACCCAGTTAACTTACGCGGAATGGCCTGGCCCCTTCCCTGAAACACTCGGTAGCTTTTGTTAATGTCGTCGGTCGGCGCGTGAGTCACCAGCTCCCAGAGCATCTCAGCAGGCAGCAAACACGCACACCACGAGCCTGCTCTCCACCTCAGCACCCTCAGCACCCAAGTCTGGCAAAAATAACCCTGTAAAGGCTTTTCTGTAAAACACCACCTTTGTACAGCTGCTGGTAGAGCTGGTGGTGTCAGTGTATCTGTTATAGCACCTGCTTCCTAAGGGAGGGAGGACGGATGTGAGGGGGGGAGGGGAGTTATTCCTGTGCCCTTGATTTGATCCAGCCGGGGCAGAAAAGCAGGATTTTAATGTCAGCCTGGAGCTTCTCCGCAGGAGCGTATAAATCACAGCCGCCGAGGTGGAGGTCTCCCACTGCTGGGGGTGCTCCACCAGTGAGGAAACATTTTCAGAGCACGCACTAGGTGCCAGGTCCTGCACGAGGCACCAGGAAGTGAAAGATGAGCCACAAAGGCACCAGCACTCACATCGCACCAGCTGGGTCAAGTCCGCCCTCAGCCATGCCGAGTACCTTCTCTTTTGCCTGAAACTGAAGAATATGAGTTTTGAGAAAATCTCATGTGCACATGTATACATATACACACACACATTTGTGTAAATGTATACATGTAAAATATATGTATGGACACACACACAGGTATGCCTGAGTCGTAAGAGGGCGTTAGGAGAATGAATAAACCTAGGAGTTGGCACTGAGTGTGACAGTCTAGGCTAACTTTCCTAACCCCACAGTCAGGCTAAGGCGTCCATGAACACAGGTTTCTCTGCCGTTTTATCTCGTTTCTACGGGAAATACCAATGGTCTTTTCAAGCAGCTGGCCATTGCTACATTTTTCCATCTAAAGAAGTTCATTCATTACAAGGTAGGTGAAACTCTGCAGGAGCTCTCCTTGGGGTCCCTGGGCACCAGCCAGTTCAGGAGCCTCCTGCGGGATTCCTCAGGGGGACCTCAACTTCCTACCCCCCACCTCCAGCCTGGCACTGCCCTGTCCCCACTCCACTGCTCACAGATGAACCCCTGAAAGCCCAGGTGCCACTTCCTCCAGCACTTCTTTTCCCGAGTTCCAGAGTGCACAGAGCACCCCGTCTCCAGAAGCGTGGCATGCTCTGCCCGGGGTTACGGTTATTTGTTCAAATGGTTGCCTCACCACCGGCAGGGGCAGCAAGGGCTTCTTGGGAATCTGAATTACACAGAACCTGGCATTACACCAGGAACGCAACTGTTGCTCAGTCCAGGTCTGTCTCAGTGGACAGATGCCAGCAGCCTGCCTGCAGAGCAGGGATGATTTTGCTGCCCCCCAGTCCCCTCACCCAGTCCCACTAACATTTCCTGCCTCCCAGGAGTGGCTCAGACTTGGAAAAGAGTAATGACTCACATTTACTGAACGCTTAGCACGCGGCAGACACTGTGCCAGAAGCTTTTATACCCGTTACCTCATCTCGTCCTCCCGGACCCTCTAGAGGTAGGAAGCACAAGACGCACTAAAGGTGGGTACAAACACATCCAAGGACTGTCCCCAGGTCCCAGGAGAGAAGCGGGGCTGGGTCAGGAACCCAGAGCCAGGTAGCCTGGAACTTGCACTCTCAGCCACCCTGGAGAGCCTCCCCACCCTCTGCATAAAGATAAATAAAATCAAAGTGCCCCAGACACTTAGAACACCCTCTTTCCATGCCCACGTCCAGAGCAGCCTGCATTGTTAGGAAGCGCCCCTCCCTCTGTGGGTATCTGCCTCCGGCCCACTGGCCCTGGCTGTGCCTCTGCAGAGACAGAGTGAGTCCCATCCCTCCTTCCCGTGACAGTTCTTCAAATACCCAGGGCCAGCACTGCAGCTTCATTTAAATAACAAATTCGCCAGTGCATCTAAATACAATTTGAGTTACTCAAATTCAATTTACACACAGAATTTTTGGAATACCCTACATAACGTGCTGCTGATTAAAATAGTAGGGTGACCCCTAACGAGGTTATTGGATTCTACTATATACTTACCTGAAATTGACATTTAAATAAAAGTGAGCCAGATTCTTGGGTCAGGTTATCGCTACATCCTATTAATAATAAACATGTTCATTTTGCCAGATCGGTAATAATGTGAACATGGCACGGTATATCACATAAAAAGCTTCTCACCGTATCCATGGTTACAGCCAACACTTCAAGATCTGGGCTTCCTGAAACTCACCCCCAAAACCAACCACCACTAACCATGATCCCCTATTTTCTTTACAGCCAGTGCTATTTTAGTTCTGAACTCAAGTTGTAGGTACTTTCTTTGGGTTTTGTTTTGTTTTGTTTTTAATTCTTTCACTCTAACATGTACACTCTAACCATCAAAAACATAGTAAGTGATGATTTACAGAAAACGAATTCCCTCATTTTTAAGTGAAAGTTTAATTTAGCATAACCCTGCATACTGGGAACCTGGGTATATTATAGTTTTAATGTCTTACCTCACCTCTCCAAAAAATTAAATACATCTTCTAGTGAGTCTATTCTAGAAACAACTGGGGGAAATCACCCATCAATTGCCAGCCTGAGTGGAAAAATGGGGTGATTTTTCTAGGCTGGTGATATCTAATTGCTAACTGTTTACACAAATAACACACAGAGCTAACGAAACAGAAGCAGAAGCTGGCATTTTCCCAATGACTAGCCTGAGCAGCCTCTTATCCAAAAGCATTAAGAAGAAAGTAAACTTTAAAATGATTTGAGAGAAAGGTCTATTTTCATGACAGATGGCAGTGAGGGTTCTTCAATGCCAATTTAATCACTTTTCCTCAGTTTTCAAATGCTTCAGTTGTGAATCCAAGTGTCTGTGCAGCAGCACTGCATCCCTCATGGGTGCAGAGGGCTGATGACACGCACTGTGGTCTCGCTGACCGCGCCCCCC
>NW_006783036.1:5032738-5042354 GCF_000442215.2 Lipotes vexillifer | reverse complement strand
CCCCCCCCCCCCCCCCGAGTCCTGCAAGGGTGATTCTATCCGACCTAGGAAATCATGTTTTTCAACAGGCTCTGTCTTCCGACATCAAAAGCGTTCTATGAGCACACTTTTTGTCACAGACAGTCTCCTTGATTGGAGCGTAACCTATATAATCGTTTTTTGGTCCAATGACCTTAACAAAGAGACCCCGTGTATGGGGAATTCATGGACAGAACAGTGTCTGAATTTTTAAGCAGGGACCACTGATAATTTAGTACCGTTCCCTCACCTCCCAAGTAAATGAGGGAACTGAGGCCCGAGCGTCGGGTCCCCGCACCCTCCAGTGGTGCCGTGAGGACCAGGGCTTGTCCTGACCCGCGTCCAGCTCCACCTGAACTCGAATCTTCTCCAGGGAGTATTTTGAAAACTATTCTATCTCATGAAGCTACTCTACGTCTGAACTGTGTGTGTGTGTGTGTGTGTGTGTGTATATATATAATTTCCCCCCCCCCAAAGGACATATATTTAACATTAGACTTGAAAGCTGTCATCCAATGAGAAACTCATCTACAGACAAATCAGTCATGAGCATTCTTCATCTCTTCTGGGGCTCCTGTTCCAGAGAGAAAACTCCTTGAGTACCACCGTGCTTCTGCCTTTTGGAAATTAGTACATAGGTTTCCCAGACTAATTCATATCTTTCGTAAAGTATCTCAGGCACAGGGCTGATAGGAGAGCTGATGTCACTGGCATCCTCTTCTGAGACAGTTCAGATTGTGTTCACATTAACAAGATACGAAGTTACAGGCGCCGACCTCACGTCAAGATGAAACCTGTCTCTAGCGTCCAAGGCAGCAAGTACACATGACATGCGGAGCCCTGGGAGGTGGTGGGGTGTCCTTGGTAGAGAATAAAGCAGGTTATCGGCAGAGCTGTGCCTTCTCCAAGGAGAAACACCGAGAGCACCCTGAAGACTACCTGTGTGCAGCGATGTTTACCGGGACGGTCGGGGGAATGATTCACATAGCCTTTTCCAAAATAAGCGATGTACTTAATAGTCAGGACATCAGAGACGATGTGAACATTTGTAGTTGAGGAAGACTGGCAATCCGTAACCTGCAGACTGGTGGCTTTCTGGAGATGGATCCCACCTCACCCCCAGGACACCACCCCAAGCCTCTACTTCCCCTGAGAGTAAGAACTCCTCTTCCTGTGTTCCCGGTGCCACCGGCCCTCCCTGAGCACCCCCTGCAGGCTAGGGAGGGGGCTGAAGACACGCCTCTCATCCATCTCTGAGTCCCCGGGGGGAGCAACACACAGCACAGGTCAGGTTCGAAACCTGCCCCGTGGATAAGCAGGATGGTTTGCATAAAAGCTCGATTCAAGGGGCCTGTCGCACTCCAAAGAAAAGGAATAGACAAAAATATTAATTACATTTTCCTTTTAATAAGGCTTTTTACTCAAAAGTGTAGCTTTGAAAATCTCTAGCTTGTTGTGACAACCAGAGAAGCCAGGAGCGGCCTTGCCTTGAACATGGTGCCCTCGCAAGCTCCCTGGCACCAGGGCTGGAGGGCAAATGCACCACTTTACAATCAGAGCCAACATTTAAAATTAGGAGGAGGATGCATGTCCTACTTGGATTCAAGGAGAAATGACAAGTTCTCAATACAGTAAAACAAAACACAAAAAGTAAACAAATCTTTAGAAATCACTAGATGTGTGTGTGTGTCTGTGTGTGTGTGTCTGTGTATTTATATAATTAGGATTATCATCAACATTTAAAACTATTAAAAATAAGGTTGCCACCTTACCTTTTCTTTTGGTACTGGGGTGTTTTTTTTTTTAGGAAATTTTTTTTTTTTTTTTTTGGCCCAGCCTCTCAAGTTTCCTAACCTCAAGCCTGTTTTCCACTGTTGCAGCCAAATGCCCCACCTTCCCACTGCACCCCCAGAGCACCACCGTCAAGCCCCGCTGGCAGGAGGCAGGGCAGGCTTTGATTCTGGCTGTCAAGATGACAGGCCCACAAAAGCACAGCTGACAGAGGAACTGAATTCTTCCCCAGGAAGAAAATACATTTGCCCGCAATGGGTCTGCAAAATCTTCCGAGGCACCTCTTTCCCCTCTGTGCTCTGCTTGATAACTTGTTTGTTTGGCCAAGAAGCAAGATGGCAATCTTAATCAGAAAGGGAAGCTAGATTTTTTAAATAACTTAAAAAAATCATTTTTATATAAAGCAGCAAAAACATATTTTCCTCTCTGCAGAAAGAAAACCGTGAACAAGGAAACACAGCGCTGTAAACGGGGCCGTTCATACACTTCTGCTAAACTGGGTCCCCCGAGAGACTCATAGCTACTTTCCAACTTCCTCGGCGCTGTCGGAAGAAGATTCTTTGGCGTCTCCGGTCGCTCTTTTACTTTCCTCTTGATTTAAACTTTCCTTTTCTGAACTGGTCCCGTTGGGTATAGAGTTTTCGCCGTTGACCAGCCCGTGCTCTGCAGCCTTTGCCCTGCGGACAGCCTCAGTGAGGGTCAAGGCCTCCTGTGCGCCGGCCTCCCCGTCCGGGTCCCTGAGGACCAGGGGCAGCCGCGAGTCCGCCACACCCTCCAGCAGCCCCGGGTTACTCTCCTCGTACTTGGGGAGCGGGGCGTGCCCCTCCACCTGCCTGCGGCAGTGCTCTCGGTTCGCGGCCGCGCTCTTGATCGCTTTTTCCAAGATCTCTTTCTCACCTAAGCGCAACTTGACGGCCATCGTGGCACGAACGGAAAGGGCGTGGTTTTTCAAGAAGGACTTATCTTCCTGGAACAGGAAACAGAGCAAAATTAACTATAGCAAGTCTAAACCAGCAAAACGATAGTGCCAGAAGGCAGATCAGTTGCTGCCGGGGACAAAGGCATGAGAGAAATTGGGGGCGGGAGGGAGGGGTGACAGAAGGTTCTGGAACTTGACTGTGGAGGTGGCTGCCATGACTGCACGCTTAAACCCAAGCCTATGCTTCAGAAGTGTGAATTTTACTCCAGGTAAATTATACCTAAGTAAATGATTATAAAACAAAAAAGAAGAGCCTAAATCAAATGGTGCGTGGACACTGACAGAACTTCACTTATTTCTAAAACCCTTCTGTCTTGTGCCCTGATGGAGCCCAGGGCTCAGCACTTGGCTGAACGATGGCTGAATGACAGGTACTTGAAGTCAGTGACCCAAGAGTAAACTGGTGTTTGTATCATATGAATTAGAAATTATGGAAAAATGTTAAATAATGTAAAAAATGTATATTCTAAACAACAATGTGCCTCAGTGTGACTCTTTTGGTAGGGGTAAACATGTAAAATATTAATAAGTTTAATGAAAAATGTCAAATACACAATGATTTTGCTAAAGCATGACAGTAATTTACATTTAAGAAAGAATCTCTTATTAAACATCTTTTAAAACATGACAAAGCACAAATCCTCCCTTAATCAACAGAATTACCTCAATGGTTGTTTTATATGTTTTTAAAAGAAGTGAGGCTCGATCTTCAAGAAATGTCCACAGTCTGACCTCATTGTCCCAGCTGACGGGGTACTCAGAGCTCCCCAAGGTGAAGATCCTGTCAATGGCAGCATCTCCCAGCAAATGTCCTTTCAATTCTTCTACAAGAACACAAACAGCCACCTGTTAGCGGACACAGCCCTGCTTCTCATTTTACCCAGCGACCCGCCTCACAAGACATCTTTCCCAACAATGTCATCTTCCTGTGGTGAAGGGTTCTCCTTGATCAATCAGCAAGGCCATGGCTAGACTCTCCAGAGCAGAGCCAGAGCTGTTTCAGGGAAAAAAGAGGGGAGGTCTTCCTGATTTGGAATCCAGATCAAGCCTTGCTGGGCCAGCCCTCCACATTTTTCATTGTTTTTAAGAGGGATCCCGAGAGCCTTTAGATGGTTTCAGAAGATACTTCTTAAAAGACCATCTGTAGCGACACACGCCTTATTTTGACAACACCCTTCTTGCAAACTCTGAGCCCAGTCACGTCACAGCAACTGGGTCAAAAAGACATGTAGGTGAGCAATGTAAACAGTGAAAACAAACAACAGCCAGTGATCCTTCTAGACTGAAATCTGATGGATGCTAATTCCAGTAGTTGACCTGACAAAGCTATTTGTCTCGTCTTACAACAAGTAAACCACAAACTGAAACCCAAAAATGGACTAGGAAAATCTTAGTCAATGAAATACGTGTCTATATCCCTCACTTGTCAGGAATTTAAAAAGGAATTACAAATAAACACAAGTGCACATCTCAACTGCCTTCAAATATATGTAAGAAGAGGAAAGAATTCAGCAACTGCTCTGAGCATTTTATCTCCTGGCACATTATCTTCAAAAGACCAAAACATGCCGATCCTATTCATGCTCAAGAAATACAACCGTGCTTCTTATGTAATTATGAGACAGTATCTCTTTCAGAGCAAAATGCCCTACAGCTGTCACTATTTACAATTCAAATGGAAGAACTTCTGCTGCCAGCAAACCAAACTTTTATTAGTATTAGTGAGAGTGATTCAAAGAATGCATCAATTGTCTTGACAAGACAAATTGTCTATGACTAAAGAGAAACTAAAGAGAATCAATGGACCTAAGATGATTCAAAAGCAGGTTACTGTTTTTTTTTTTAAGAAAATAGAAGTTAATCTAATATTCAGAAAAGAAATTTCTTAAGTTGCATTTGTTAGCAAAAGGTCATGATGAAATTCAGAATTCTTAGATTTTTGATCCTTCAGTTTATATCCTCTGCGTAAAGCAACGAGGATTTTTAAAAGGCTCTTTAAGTGGAAGAAGCTTCTGTTTAGACGCCCCCAATACTAAGGTTACAATTTTTGTTTTTCTCCTCAACCTACCCGAGTTGTGCCCTTTCATTAACATTCGGAAGGTGAGGGGCTGAAGCAGAGTTTTCTCTCTGCTGCTCTTAACAGTGATACTGGACTGGCTTCACATGCCTGGAGAAATAAAACCTACGAAAGGCCATCAACCTGCCTGGAACACTCAGGAAATGAACCACAGGCTCCTGGGGCAGGTTTCTTTCCCCTCCTCCCTCTCGCTGACAAACCCTTCCTGGATTTCCTGGATTCCCTGCCCACCGCAAGAGTGTGGTTTGGTGGCCCCCAGCCTGGCCCCTGCAGACCTCGCAGCGCTGGAATCTCTTCCGTGGGCTATGGGTCTTGCAGACCCACAGGAGCCACGTGGGGGCCTGGGGTACAGGCTCTGAGGCGGCAGAGTTGGGTCCCAAGTCAGGGTCGTCACCGGCCAGCTGAGTGGCCTTTGCATGGGAGCTTCTACGTCAGTCAAGGGGGAAGCCCCACCTCCCTCCAGCAAGGCTGATGAGGATGAACAAAGCCTGCACCATGTTCAGCATCGTGCCCGGCACAGAGAGGGGGCTCCCAAATTATCGTCATCTCTCATCTCTCATCAGGATATGAACTGTGACATTCAACTTTGTAACCCTGTATTACACGCAAGAAAAGCCCACGGTTAACCCTTAACTCGTGTTCACTAAATTGAACTGAGGAACCAGTGCCAAAGCACAAAATCACCAAAAGCTCCCACGTGAGTGACAGGGAATCTAGAGCAGCGTGGCTGCAAGCGAGGGACAAGGACCACCTAACACCTCTCTGGGCTCTGCAGTTGGTTGTCTGTGTTTCAGGACTCAGTTTCTTCTACTTCCAATGTCAAGCCAGGACCTGGGCGGCACTTCTCTGGCTGCAGACATGAAGGGAGGGAGCCAGACGGCAGAGACCAGCAGACTCCCTCCACGGGCCGTCATTTCTGCTCCGGCTCCGGGCTTCCCTTGCTCTAGCGCTCGGACAGCTTCCTTCAGAAGAACATTTGTCTGTCTCTTCAGTTAGGTGGCACGCACTCACTGTCACTCATTCCCACCCAATCCGCTGTGCACAGGATCCAGGGTAGTTTACAACAACAGCAAACTCACACACAAAAATGGAACATCACAACCAGGGGATTTGGAGGAGTATATTTTCAGATGAAAAGTGAAAACACAACCGCAATAGATCACATCTCAGTGCCAGAGATCCCAAACGGCTTGTCTTAAGGAAACATAAACGTAACGCTCAATGCATATATTTAACTCTTTTTGTGCCTGAAATAAGAGGCTGTAGACAGGAATATCTGCAGTTTAAAGAGGTTCTGTTTGCAGTGTTATTTACTCCAACTGGATGCCTGGCACTGAAAGGCCTGCTGGCAATTTCGGATTCACACTACAGAGCTGGTTAACAAATTAAGTCCTCTGGCCCACGTGGGTCATGGCCGACCACCCGGCTTCAGTGTCGAATGACCATTCACCGTGAGTACATTTAGGCTCTGTCATCCTGGGTAACAGGCACATCAAAAACTCCCATCTACAAATGTCGAATTTTGATATAGGTAAACAATCCAAGATGTATTAAGTTTTCTTCCAATGCAGTAGAGAATTATTTGTTTATTACAAGCGTATACTGACAACACACTGAGGATTTAATAAAATACTTCCAGGATAAAACAGATCAATTTCTTCTTTCTCCAATATTACCTCTTCCCTCCAAAGTGCTTTAATTTTAACCAATTTTATCTTTAATCTGAATCCCTCTGTCTCACACTTCATGAATTAAAAACAGAAAAAAACTCAACTTTTTTTTTTTTTTCTAAAATGATTTACCTTCGGTCATGCAGAAGACTCGGAGAAAAGCCAGAAGTTGGGCAGAGATGGGTGGTTCCGTAAAATGCAATGCAAAGACACTGGAGCTGACGAGAGGAAGAAGAGAGATCAGCCCCTGCTGCAGTGGCCTCCTCGCCCCACAGTGAAATCTCTGAATCTGCACTCCGTGTGGTCCTCAGGGAGCCTGGGCCAGCATGAGGGACCCCACCTCCTCACCAGAACCCTAAAAACAGAATTTTCAGCCCTGGCGAAATGTGGAAGGCCTGGGCTGGCCGAGGAGGGTGGCAGTAACCATCACTGCCTGCAGTTCTTAGTCTAATAGCCTTCATCTCGGGTGCACACAACATATCAGGAGAATTAAGCATACCCATGGCTCCTAAGAAAGGTTAACAATAATTTATGTTGAGTTCACATTTTAATCATTAATCAAATATTGACAAGTTCAATAAGAAAAGGTCTAGATAATCCATTTTCATTAAGAATGGTTCTCTCTACTCCCTGGAGAACCAATAAATCATAATTCTTGTCCTTATCATTTTGCACCTCAAATGCAAGAAAATCTTAAGATTTGATTTAACCAGAAATTCTTGAAATCACTGAGTATCATGACTTCATTACAGAAACTAATGGTGGCAAAGAATTAAATGAAACAAATTGATCCAGGTCATTAACCTTTTCAAGGTGAAAGGCATTAATGACATGGAGGCACTTATTTAACTAAACGAGGATATCAGGCCACATCCCCTAGAACCGGCTGTGGACGCTTCGGAACGACACAATTATGTTGATCTGAAAAACGCTGGTAAATCACCATGCATCTCAACGGTTTAAATTTGCAGTATAATAGGGATAAAGGGATTAAGACAAACTACAGTAGAGAAGTTTTATTAACACACCAGTTAAACACTACGCGACTGGAAATATTTCAAGTACCACAGTAAAGAGCTGACAGATTTTTTTCTACGTACGTTGGGATGCCAGCGCGAGCCAGGACCTCGGCCTTCATGGCGTACAGCCTGTCACTTTTACTCACTCCAAGCTTTATTTTCACTCTGTCGTGTGAATTATTGTCAAAGAAAAAACCACTGTGGATCACAAACTCTGCATTTGACCGAGTGCCATAAAAAATGTAAATCTGAGATGCAGTAAAGAAAAAATAAAGGGATATAAAAGAAACTTAACATCCATTCTCAGTACAGAGCAGGGCAAAGGATCAGTTCTCATATATTTAACGCGACTTCACACTAAGGAGACAAACAGCTCTGAGGTGACCATGTCCCTGTTCTGAACATCATGTGCTGCCAGGCGGGGATGGGTGGGCTGAGGAGAGCACAGGCAGACCTCCTAGCACCCAGAGCAGCCGGACCCCGTTGTCCCAGCCTTTCTCATACCCCCGCGCACTCCCAGTCACAGTGAGACTGCTGCTTTACGACTGCACTTTAAAATTCACCATGTTCTTTTCTCCCTCTCCTTTACTACAAGAGCATCTCCTGGAACCAGGGTTTAAGGCAATGTCTGTCAGAAATCCACTTCTAGATGCTGCGGCCATTCTGCACGTAGCAGGAGGGTTTATGAACTGTCTCCAGGCACTTTGTTAGGCTAGTATTTTTCATTTTTATTGACAAGTTCAATAAAAAAAGGTCTAGATAATCCATTTTCATTAAGAATGGTTCTCTCTACTCCCTGCTCGAACGTCCCAGCTCGAACGTCAGTGGTCTGTGTCAGTTCTTTTTGTGTTCCCTGCTTGGTCGCAGGACGGCCAGGCAGAGTGCAGGTGTCCATTCGTGCACATGTTCAAACTTACTGAAAGGCTCAACCCCACCCCAAATATTACTTAAAACTTCACAGATTAAAGTGGAAGTACAAGAAGACAGCTCTTGTGGTTTCTGATTCCCTTATGGTTTTGCTGCTTAAATAAACTGCCTCCTTTTAAAGAAGGTTCTAATCAACAGAAAAAGATACGAAAACAATGCAGTTTATACAATCGAAAAATCTGTTCTACTATCGTAACACAGAATTTATTTTCAGTTGACGGTGTTACACACAGTAGATGGGTTGTGCAAATAACTGCGTTCACATCTTTCTCCCTGGTGGATCCAAAGGTCCCATTCAAAGCACAGCATATTTATTACGGCTTTGGGTCTCAATATGTATTCCAGAAAACAAGCCTTAAATACAAATCTCAAAATTTTCTGCCCAAGTTAAATACTTTTTAAAAATGATCAACACAGTTTTGAGGTGAGGGACTCCGCGCGGAACCCACCTGCTCTCCGGCACGGAAGTCCTGCAGGGCTACACACTCACAGCGGTCGTCCTCCAGGTTGTAGCCAGTGGTGATCTGTACACGGGAGGAAGGATGACAGGACAGCATCTAAGTGCTCTCGCTCAGGAGGGCCTTTTTTCGGCAATTAGAGGATAAAAGACACGCAAAGCTTCTTAAAGGGGTGCATTCTGCTTGCTTCACCAAACTGAGCAAAGAACTGCTTGGTTATTTTCATTAATTCTACTCACACCAGAAATCCTTATGGAAGACCCCGTACCTGCAGTGAGGGACATACTCTTCGGAAAATGTATTGTATAGGTTATCCCTTGCTGGTCTCAACCAAACATAACCATTAATTACAAAGTTACAGGCTTTGAGCTCATCCCCACCCCCGGCCATCTCCAACCACCCACCCACCCACAGGACCTGCGCTCCCACAAGTAGGGAAGCGGGATCTCTGGAGAACTCGAACTGACTTGCAAACAGCGTCTTTAGTATCTGGCCATTAAGAACACAAGGCGGGGGCTTCCCTGGTGGCGCAGTGGTTGAGAGTCTGCCTGCCGATGCAGGGGACATGGGTTCGTGCCCTGGTCCGGGAAGATCCCACATGCCACGGAGCGGCTGGGCCCGTGAGCCATGACCGCTGAGCCTGCGCGTCCGGAGCCTGTGCTCCGCAACGGGAGAGG
>NW_006783036.1:5020218-5032308 GCF_000442215.2 Lipotes vexillifer | reverse complement strand
CAAAAAAAAAAAAAAAAAAAAAAAAAAAAGAACACAAGGCGGGTTTCCCACTGGATAAAGAATCAGGGAGAAAGAAAAGCTCTGTTTCCGAATTATGTACTTATTTTATTTTACTCTGGAACTGGAGAAATTAAAACTTGCAGATAAGCAAAGGAAAAATAAAACAACTTAGTTGTATCCTATTCACTCTCTTTACACTGAAAGATATACTGTGAGTTTCTAAACCCCCAAATCCACTAACCACACTAACAATCTGCATCTCTTCCTAATCTCTCCTGTCAAGGGGTGTGGGAGGGGGGCAGGCAATGTCACGGTCTCAGCACTGAAGTCACCACAAAATTCTCTGGGCCTCAACTGGTCAGCATTTTACCTTCCGAGTCACCCTTTGCATTTTGTTTGTCCTGCCGTCCCCCGGCTCTTCTCACCCAGCTCATCACGTGCAAAACCCTTCCAACTGCTCTCAAATTCCAGGACTGTCCCTCCCGTCTCCCGTGTGGCATACGTGTTTGACCTCCTTTTCAGTGGTGCTCCACTTTGCCTTGCGGAAAACATACAAATTTTTGAGCAAGGCCAGTTTACAAGGAGGCCCACACCTCCCTACGGTCTCTGGACACGCCACTCACCTGCCACTCCGGGCGCTGTCCCCGCTCCATCGTGCCTGCAACCACCTTCAGCTCCTGCTTTGCCTGAGCTCTGGCTTCTCTGGAGATGCCCCCCTTCATCCCACCCTCCCTCTCTGTCCCCCAAAGCCTCTCCCACCCAATAATAGGGTATTTGTATCTGTGCACCCCCCACCAGCCAGACCTGCAGCCTAGCCCTTTCCACCTCGGCGCCTGGAGCTTAGCTCACCGGGCCCAACACCTGACACTGCCCTTGCCCTTGAGAATATCTACTTGATGGAGGGAAACGAATAAGCTCTCCAATTTATATTAAAAGCTCCTTCTCAGAAGTCTGTCCCTCAGAGCAGCCCCCCATCTCTTAGATTGTCTGTAAATGCTCATTAATTACTTCGATCTCCTCATTTTATCCTGGAGAATCAAAATTCAAGACGGCTACAAGTGCCACTTTGCTATTCAAGCTATCAACAGCTCAAAAGATTACTTTTGAGTCCAGGGAATGGCATTTGGGGATGGAAGGGCAGATAACACTCCTCTTTAAACCCAGTATCCCCAGAACCAAGACCAATGAGAAGTTTGAAAGCAACGAGGACTAAATGAAGGCAGGTGTTCTGGCTCATTTTCACTCACAGAACAGCTTAAACACCTGATAAAAAAATCAGCTCCATGAAGTTCCTGCCCAACATCAAAATCACTTTTCTGACCCCCAAACATGACCTTGATGATAAGGTACAGAGTGGGGATTGCCCATGACCTCCCAGCCCAAGAAGGCTGGCATTCCATGGTGCAAGCAGTACCCAGGGGCCTGACAGGAGCACGAACAGGCAGAAGGAAGTCAGGGGAAGCAGAAGGGAAGGGGGAGGGCCAACAATCTATAAGAGGAGCACGCGGAAGCACAGGAGATAGACGGTGGAGGACAGGAAGGGAGGCCCGTGGGCGGGGAGGTGTGGCCATCCTATGCGTGGTGCTCAGGATGGCCCAGCCTGGGGAAGCAGCGGGAACAGTCAGCGCAGAGGCCCTCGGTGGGCGTGTAGGGCCCAGACAGACTGGGGTGTAGTGGGGACAGGCTGAGCAGGGGGCCCTGTCTGCTACTGTAAACACCTGGGCTTTCACCTTGAGACTGGAAGCCTCATGCACATCTAAATGTTTCAGATCTTCAACACTCAAACAGAAAGGCCTCAAAAAAGAGCCCCCTGCAATTCTGCTTGAATCTTCCAAAGCCCTTTCATCCTGGTTGGTAGAGTCACATATCCAAATACAAGGGCTGATCATTCCAACACGCTTTACCTGTTGGAACTAATACAGCGGCCGAAGCCCACTTAGAAGTATCCTTCTCTGTATAAACTGAACAACCTCAAAAAAGGGAAAGCAGACCTGTTCCCATTAGTTCTGAACAAGCCACGCAGAATTTAGATACGTTATGCCTCACAGCCCAACACGCCGCCTTATAAACCTGTCTACATTTGTTTCTCGGAGTGGCTAGGAAATAGATCACGTTCGCTAGAGTCTCCAGCCCGGCCTAGGTATTCATCCAGCCTCTTTAATTTCTCGTGCTTTTCCTCGCTGCTGCTGGTTTGGAATCACTGTCACAGGCTTGATTCCTCCATTTCTACCCCCATAACCAGGTTTGGGGACACTGTTAGAAGCACGCAGCGTTGCTGGGTTACAAATTTCTATCAGCTCCCCCAGTGGTAGTCAGATCAGACAGACAACGACTGTCAGGACAGACACACACAAAAAAGAAATCTACTGTCTGAAAAGCTGAGCCTTTCTTTCAAGCACCTTATTTTAAAAGAGATTAACTCTTAATATGTATGACATACAACTTCATAGTGTTAAAAGAGATTCTGAAATCCTACCAGACAAAATTTCCCATCAAGTGTTATTTTTACGGTGGGAAACTGTCCAACAAAGGTGTAGAGTTAAATGTGCAGAGAAGATAACCACTGTCAGAAAAGGCACTAACATCTTGTATAAACCTTCTCAAGGTTAGCAGTGTTTCTGCCAGGACTGTGGTGGCTGAGACCTGATGAACAGTATTAGGAAAAAGACAGCATTAGTAGTTGTCATCAATTCGTTATTTTTATTTTGAGATAAACTAACTTTTTTTTTTTTTTTTACTTTTAGGGGGGAAAAGAGTGAGTAGTTTAAATGAAAGCCATATAAAACCAGTGTGTATGTGAGTATGTGAAGGTGCAAATGCACAGCAAAAGAATGGGAGAGATGTGCAGAAAGCCAGTAACCAGCTACCCAGGAGGCGTCAAGTGGACCAGCCATGGGGCCGCCGGGGCCCGGAACTGGTAGGGGACCTCCGAGTTTCACTGCAGAGGCTTCTGTTTTCTTTAACTGGTTTTCTTTGTTTACAGTAAAGTATGTACTTGTTAAATTTTAGAAAGAAAAAAATAAACCCCGATGATCAATCAAGTTTGGGAACCAATGACCCAATCCAAAAGAAGAAAAAGAAAAATGTTATTGTCAAATATTAAAAGCTATTTGAAAAATTTTAAAACTTCAATGTTATAATCATTTAAAATAGCTCTGAAAGAAAACAAAATATAAAATTGTATTCATTAATGAAAATAAATGATAAAATATGCTAATACTCCTCAAAATGGCTAGTTAAATTAAGCATATCTAAATTAAGGCAAAAATATAATTATAAAAGTATAGATATTCTTTCTCTCCAATTTAAGAGTGTGCTTGTGGCTAGACCTTCCCAGGTTAACACTAGGGTTTCTCTCTTAAGTGTTTGGCACACGTGGCATGTGTTCTGGCCATTTTGTGGAATTAGATGTGAAATACTCATTTATAGCACCAGTCTATTTATAATACTGCTAATAATAACAAAGAAAGCTGACACTGAGAAAAGATGAACAAAAAACTAACCAAACCAGTATACAATTATAATATTTAAAAATTCAAAACGTTCTGAAGTTGATCATATTTCCAACTAGTAATATCAGGAAATCTTTCTCAGCACAGAGAGCACAGCAACCTGCTCTGAGGCTCAGAATCTGAAGAATGCTGAGAAACAGAGGCAGCTCCCTCTATGCGTCATGATTAACAATCCTCACAGCATCTCCCTATTTTCCCAACGTCTGATGATGCCAACTGACTCCTGCATCCAAGGCCAAGAGCCAAACGCCGAAGTGTACCTCCTCCCGCCCCACTGCCAGGGACATCAGGACTGGCTCCTGAACAAAAGCAGGTTAATCGACGGGGCCAAGGACGTATCCGCATAGCAGGTGAAGGGAGAGGGGGCAGGAAAGAATCAGAGAAACTTAAGTAACTGATAATACAGTCAGCAAAGAGAGAAAACAAGCAACACAAAAGGAAAACACAGAAGGAGAAAGGATTTTTTTCCCAATAAATTGGTATTTTAAAAAGAATAAGAAAAAAGAAACTTTGGTTTAAGTCTGTCGTCCAGTAAGATAAGAAAATGTATGTCTAGGCTGGAATCGTGGCTTAGTAAAGAAATGCAGTTCACTGTGGCTTCTGAAAGTGATATAAGACTCACGTTTTCAGGATTAAGTAAACACAGCAAGAAAAAAACGCCAGCCTCTACTCATGCGGGGCGAGGTTTGGCGTTGTTTGCTCCTCTTGGAGGGGGCAGTAGGGGACGGTGACTTGTAGGCAGAACTTCGCTGGTTAATGAACACAACCAGAGGAGGTCCTTACCAGGCCGTTGGTGTGATTGCACATGTCCCACAGAGGAATCAGCGCCAGGGTCACCCGGGAACCATCCTCCGTGGGAATCTGATTTTGTCGAGTCATAACGGAAGAGACCGCCCACCTGTAACAATCAGAAAAAAGGCGAATTATGGCCAGCACGTCTGAAAGCCCACGGCAGTCACAACTCAACCAAAACCGAGGTGTGCCTGACCTCTCACGAATTTTCAAAACCCTTTCCTAAGTCGCAAAGGTGGTGTTAATCATCATTTAAAATTAAGTCTAGGGTAAAGAGAAGAGGAGGGGGGATATGGAAGGAAAAGGGAGCCAGGGGAAATCTAAAAGTGAGAGATTAAGGGAGGACGTTCCCGGGAGAAAGCAGCCTGGAAGGAGGGCCTAGAACAGAGCCAGCCAGGCCTCAGCGGGTCCCGGTCCGCGTTGCTGCGGAGAGACCCCACCCCTCTTTTACCCAAATGCTGACTCTGTACCTATTTTGAGCCTCAGTGAAAAGCAAACACTGTAACTCCTTTCTGATCGGAAATCCTCTTAAGAGCTCTACAAAATGTGGAATGCTATTTTTTTTTTTTACTATGTTGTGCACTGCATTAAATCTTTTTGTTAAAAAAAAAGTCCCTACTTTAAAGCGCTAAAACAGTCTGTTTGAAAGAAAAAAAATCCTCACCCCACACTAATGTTAATCTTGAGCATCACTTGGCTACATCAACTAATCCCCACCAATACAGGTTAATGGCAATTTCCACATGGCTATTAAAACGCTGCTCCCTGCCCCGGGGTCCAGTGTAACTTCCGGAAAGACAATCTCTTTTTTAAGGCTTTAAATAGTCATGCAAGTCACTTCTTACCCAAGCCCTTTGCACTTCTGAGATCCCAATTTCACTCAGAAACCACCCTCCAACACATGCCTCGCACATACGTACACCACACCCCAACACACACACACACACACACACACACACACACACACACACACCCTCACACCAACCTGTAGTCCTCATAAGTGAAAGAATCCTTCAAGGGCAGTTTGTGGGCATGAGGATGGGTCTGGGAATTAGAAGTTTTAGAAAGCAGAGGTGAAAAGAGAAAAAAGGGAAAACAGAAATCAGTCAGCAAAATTTCATTATTTAGCTGCCTAACAGATCCTAACAAGAGCCAAATGAAGCAGGAGGCATCCAGCCGCGCTACTGAGGGATCATCGTGCTATTATGCTCTCATACATCACTGTCAACTTAATTTGTTGTGCCCAGCAGCCGCCATAAATCTGCTGCTTCATATTTCGATACCAGGACCCACAGACACGGCACAGAAATAAAATTTAAGGTGGACTGAGTTTACAAAAGGTAGGCACACCCACACCATGAGTCTCTCGTCTACACGGAAACCCGGAGTCTCCAAGTCAGGTGTCTGTCCCGGCCTCCCTTTGCATCTCTTGCCATAATGTGCTGTACAGCCCTCATGAATAGTCCAAATCTCTTCTTATATCAATAAAAGGAACAATTAAAGGCACTCTAATAAATTGAAACTTCTTTCATTTATCTCTGACTTAAAATCATTTGGAAGGATATCAACTTGTTACGTGCAAATGAATCGTACAACATGGCAGATGCAGCTCAAATACAGAAAATCAAGAACAACACAGTATTGTGAAATTATGAATTAAATTTTACAAACAAGTGTAATAAAGATAAAATCGAGATCGGCATATGTGAATTTCACTCTTTTTTTTTTTTTTTGTCTCTGGACAAAAGAACATTTGAAAGAAATATCCAAAACTTCACACTTTAGAGAAAATTGTACACATCTCACATCCTCTCTCTCCACAAAACCCCCCCGACCCTGGGCCTTTCGAGCACTTAAAAAACTGTGTCTCAACTAAGAAATTCAAAGCTGTAACAGTATAATTTTAATCTTCGGTTTCCATTACAGGCTGATAGACAGATTGCAGTAAGTGATCAAATGAACAAATGGTGATTTCTGAGATACCAGTGCGATTCGGCTGCACTGTCTCTGCAGCACTGTAAATGCACGGAGCCCCGTGTAGTATGCAGTTTTTACTTTTGACGCATTACCATCACAAGTGCATGGTAATTTATCATCGCTCACTGCACTGTACTCGCTGGCACCGTATGCAGGACAGTAGGGGATGAGGTAAAAGTGGCTCAAACCGTAAATCAATTAGAAAACAAAAGCTTGTGCTCGGCGCGCAATTTTAGGCAAATTATATATTACAAAAGGCTGCCAATTGGGTGCTAGCTCCCAGGTGCCTGCTTCTCCCCTCTGATCCTAAACCCAGTTTTAACCCTTTGGAAGAAAAGTCAACATATGGAAATACAGTCACATAATATGTAAATGTTATGACAATAAAAATGAAATTAAAGAAGATATAATTTAGGTCAAAATATAAAATAACCTATCGCTCAGGGGCATTCTCTAGCTGCATTATTCTAGCTAGGAAGATTAGAAAAAACTATCTCTGTTTTTAAAAAAAAAAACCCCAATACCATGGTCAAGCATAGCAAAGATTCGAGGAGAAGCTTCTTATTGCCTCTTCTTAGTAATGAATGAAATGCAAGCCTGTGTTCTAAGAGTCCTAAAGAAGCTTTCCATTTAATTATGGAACTTGACCATAAGGGTGCTCAGGTTTTTCCTCATAAAAGTACAAATTCTGCAGATAAGAACTGTCCCTCCACCCAAAACTAATTTGATGATGAGTACCATAGAAATTTTTCAGAACTTTAAAGAAAAGAAATTCCATTGCTAAAATTTCCTTTCACTTATAATAAAATGAAGCTTCACATAGTCTGACCTACTGGGAATGTTGCACATCCTATCTCTTCTCAAACTCTAGGAGGTGGGAAAGCATTGTTGCTTTTGTTATTTTAAAATGTTTTAAATTCATTTAAACTGTGGAATGCCCTGTGGTATTTTGAAAGCTGGTAAATTCCAATGCTAAAACCCCGGAGTATTAAAAATTCGACCCCTCCCCCTCTAAAAGTTTGACTTACTGAATAGGAGAAGAGATGACAATTTTCAAAATTAGAATGCTGAATATCAAAACGACTTGTGGAAGAATGTTCCAAACACTCAAAGGTCTTTAAATAGCTTTGGACTCTATGAAGAAAACTCTTCAAACAAGGGCAGCCTCCCCAAGGACCAAAAAGATGGAAAATTAACTCTCCAAAATGTCTCCCTTCCTACTATTTATATACATTTCTTACCAAAAATACAAGTTTATGTTCACAAGCCTGATGAGGTCGTAAAGAAAACGCAAGGGAAAAAAAATACGCAAATGCTTTCTTCAGGTTAATTTTGAAGATTATTTTGGCTACAGAGTTAGGTAATACTTGCAGAATCTGTTAGAAATAGTTGTTCTTATCTACTTGAAAAATAAGGTGTGCCCACTGTACGTAATTCTGGTTTTTAAAAAAAGCTATTCTACCACAGACACATGCACTTAACAGTTACACTGAAGTGGAATTTGAGGCTACAGAGAAAGGCAAGTATCTTCCATTTCAACGGGGCCCTCACTGCTGTGACACCAGCGCCACCTACTGGCCTCATGGTGGAATCGGTTACAGCTGCAGAGTTCTTGGATTATTTCCCAGGGCAAGGCCCCCAGAGCAACTTATCCTAAACCAAAACTGGGTTTATCCCGAATGGCTACTGGCTCAGCTTTACTCAAGAGAAATTTGGTTTCTAAAAAAAAAAAAAAAAAAGGAAGCCAACTTACCTCTTTAAATTATTATAAAATAGTTTTACAAGGATCTAGAAACATTTAAATATTGAAGTGATTTTCATGTGAAAAGCATTTAACTTTAAAAATAAGTATTTTCACATACCCTGAAAAAATAAACAAGAATAAGAAATATGTCTATTCCAAACACTATTTAAGCTCTGGACAGAATTTTTTTTTTTAACACATCAAGCCTTAAGGTTTAAAAGTACATTTTCCAAAAATTATAACATTAACCTGAAGTTACTTGAAAGCTCCTAAAAATGTTCTTAGATGAAAGTCATTAAGTTCACACTTTATGGGGAGGATAACCGAACACTCCTCACTTTATAGAGCAAAATCTTATAAGGGTTTTGTTTATCTCCAATAGAAGACATTCCTAACCTGTACTTTAAAAACTGTAAATGAAAGCAGAAAACTTACTCATTGTGGCTAATTAGTTTTAGTTGAGATAGCTGTTTCCAAGATCTAGCTACACATGGGGTGAGTGAGGATCTGTCTGGCAGTAGAGAAAGACGACAGTGATGGGGTTTCTCAGGTACCAGGGCCCAAAAGGAGCAGGCCATAGGGTCCACCAAGCATTAACTTCCTCTCCACTCCCCCACCCACCCCATAAATACAGGGGTAGAAACAAGCCCAGATTTTTTAAGTGATCGATATTTTCACTTTCTTGTGCATTATAAATATTTGAAGTTGGAGATATGAACAGTTCCTGTAGCTCATAATCAGACTTGAAGCCCTATAGAGCTTACTTTTAAAAGAGGATTCTTGTTTCCTTAAGTCAAGCCTGGCAACCCAGGGAAGCTCTCTCCCATTCCCTCTTCTATCACAGGAGGTGTTCCAGATGAGACACAGTAATATTGTACCTAGTACAAAATAATCACTATGTTTGGGGAAGATTAATATCTAAAATCGTTTGTTTGGCTTCAATAAAAAGAAGTAATATTGCTAAATATGTAAGTATGACATTTTGAAGAATTTACCATATTGCATGGGTCTGGTAGCTATGCTTAAGGAAATTAAAAACCACTACAGTCAGCATATTTGATCCTTATTAAAGTTCTGTCTTGAACTATCACTCACATAAAACAAAAATAAACCAAGAAGAAATTTAAATAAAACCTATGGATTACAAGAGTTGAGGATGAAAAAATGAACAATATTCTGGTTCTTAAAAATTGATTTAGCATGCAGCTTCTCTTTATAGTCCCTTGATAAAAATGAAATCTCCCTAACAAACACTTAATAAAACCTGTCAATATCTCGGGAAAGAAAAATGACACAAATGCATTAAGTATTAAATACCCTTGGAAAAAGTCACATATTCCATGAATTTTTGATGTACTATCTTGACATTAATGTAAAACCTTGATATTTATAATTGACAGATATTTAATAAAGTATAAAGAAGATGACTGCTGTGTAGCATGCAAATTTTTCGGGTTGATCAGAAATGAAAGATACAGACATGCACTTAAACTAAATAAACAGTTAATATGTGCTACACGAATCAGCTGCAGTCTTATTTTAAGCTCACACAACAAATCTTGGTGGAGAAGCAAAATAAGCAGAATTCATTATTATGTGAATTCCTAATTCAGAAACATCTAGTATGTGAAACAGCTCTGCACAGGAACAAAATACATTTGAGTTAAAGTTGTTTCTTGTTTTTAACATTTAACAGTCAACATTTCAAAAAATAAAATAAAGACAAGCACTTTCATAAATACATGGACAGGTATTTCCTAAAACAATTCTTTAAAAAAAAAAACACATTTGGGCTTCCCTGGTGGCGCACTGGTTGAGAGTCCGCCTGCCGATGCAGGGGACACGGGTTCGTGCCCCGGTCCGGGAAGATCCCACATGCTGCAGAGAGGCTGGGCCCGTGAGCCATGGCCGCTGACCTGCGCGTCCGGAGCCTGTGCTCCGCAACGGGAGAGGCCACGACAGTGAGAGGCCCGTGTATCGCAAAAAAACAAACAAACAAAAAAAACCACATTTAACCTAAAGAAAGATTCAAAACCCTCTAAGGAAATTAAACAAAAAAAGATTAAAACACACAAATGGCCTCTAGGACACAAACACTTCTCAAAATCAGATCTTTACTTTTCTAAAGAATACTCATCTCTAACCTTGACCAGTTTTTATATGGAAACTGAGTTGAATACATTTAATAATCACCTTCAATGAGGCATTTAAATATATTAAAAGGAAAGTAGCTCAGTTCATAAAAATGACTCCTAAATACTGTATTTTGAAGAATTTATAACCTGCTGTAATATATAACCAACTGTTAACTTGAAAAATATGTATGGTAGTTCAGTGACCTATTAACGGCTCTATAGTATCAGGAATGACAAAACATAATTTAGAAGTTGTACCTATTTTGTTCCGATAAAAAACCACAGTAGCATGCAATTTGAACTTCCTAACTAAAACATGTCAAAGATTGTATTTGGCATATGTATTAAAAGGCAGGAGGGAGGGGAGGGGCAGAAGGAAAATTTACACTTAGAACGCTGAGGTTCCCCCTCCTGCTCCAAAAATAGGCTAACTAGAAGCAGCATGTCAGGCAGCAATTTCTAGTAGGTCCTCAACCCTCCTGCTCGTATTTCATTTTCTAAGTGGATATAACACAGTTTAACTGAATGACAAATTGCAAAATATCTTTTGAATCTAGAACTTAGTTCTGATGACCATAAATCAGAATCAAAGCACGGTTCACGCATTTGGCTCTTGAGGGAAAAAAATCAATTTTAAAGACTTTCATTTTTAAACACAGATTACACCCAACTCTTCAGGGAATTTTTCATCATAAAGTTCTTTGAATTCACTCAATACGATCAAATAAATACATCAATACACATTAAATTTAAATTGTCTGCTTTTCCCTTATACTTATATTTAATTTTTATAGCAAATGGGTATTACCTTATAATACAAAAATTTTAATTAAGTAAATGAGATTAGTAGAGAAGTATCAACGCTGTTCAATAAATTCATAAAATTACTTTAGGATGGAAGAATTGGTTTTTTCATTGGGACACTGAAATCTATAACCTACATCCAGTTTAGATTAAATTGATCTACTGAAACACTGAAAAAGATATGCCTGTTTAAAAACTTTACTGGTTACCATTTGTATTCCCTGAAGAGGGGCAATCAGCCACGAATCAAATTTAGTCATAATCAATCTACATTTTTGACTGTCAATCATTTGTTCACTCAACAAATATTCATTGACTCAGAAAAAAGCTGAATAGGTTAGGACTAGAAATTCAACAAATACTGCATTTACTGACTATCTTGAACGCTCTGCGACGTGCTGTGTGACAGGAAGCCACAGTCACCATCCTCGGCGGGGGCGGGTGGGGGGGGTCCTGCCTGGCAGCAGTCAGATAAGTGACTTTAAAAAGCAAGGTGATGCCAGAGGTTACAGCCCAGACCCTGCTTCTCCGACCACCAGGTTTCTCTGCTCTGTGTCCTCCCAGCCCCGGGCCCTTCTTTCCCACCGTGTGCGCGCGTGCGCGTGCGCGCACATGCGTGCGTGTGCATGTGTGTGCGTGTACACGCACACAGGCACATTCGCTTCACGTTTCTTTGCCCGAGGAGGTAAGCGGGTCAGGGACCACGTCCCTTTTGACCACTAGGGAACCCCCACTGACTCGCACGATGCCGCATTCAGAGGAGCGCTGTCCTCCACAGTGAGGGGGAAACGCTCCCCCTGCCCTGGGCAGCAGCGAAAGGAGAGCCGCGACCTGGGGGATAGGAAATTTCCTCTCGGTGGACCCGTCATGGCCAAAGTGACAGGTGGGACAGAGGAGTGGCGACTCCAAAGATGGCGAGAGGCAGCGCCAGGGAAAGCAGGCGATCTGGTGGTGACCAGACCCCACCCCAGGGTCACGTGCTTGCCACGCTCCTCCCCTGCAGCACCGCACACAGGCACTGCCCACGGGCTTCCGGAGAAACAGATCTGGGCTTCCTTTTCTTCTGTCTGCCATCTTTCATGAATAGGGTATTTTCCCACCATTCGGGGTCAAAGAATTCTCTCTT
>NW_006783036.1:5001288-5020202 GCF_000442215.2 Lipotes vexillifer | reverse complement strand
ACCCTTCCCCCCCCCCCCCCCCAAATCTATCTTCAAGCATATCTGAGAAAGCTGTACTCTACTTTTAGAATCCAATAAGGGGCAAAATGGACCAAGCCCAGCAGTTCCCTGTCCCAAATGTCCCTCCACCCTGCCACTCCAACTCACCCCAGCAGCGGTGCACCTTAACAGAGACAGCCTCATCCTCCCTGGTCACCTCAGATCACCTGACGCCGAGCCTCCGTCTCCTCATCTGAAAAGGGGGTCAGAGAGCAGCCTCTATCTTTTTTCTAAGCTCTTAAATCTTTTGTTTCTTTGCCTTTGACACTCCCCCACCCCCAAATATCTCAATCTGCTGATTAACTTGAGGACTCCAAACCATGATCGAATCTCTCTTCTGGTCTGCAAAAAGATAATAACTCCAGCAAGCGAGCAATACTTGCAACTCCTCAACTTATCACCAAAGAAACTAGAAATAAACAGAATGGTAAAAAGCAGTTTTCATTTTTAGAAGGATGCATTTGCATCAGAAAAGCAGGCTAGAATTATTTATCATCAGCTTCACAGAATTTTATTTTTCATTTGGGCTACTTTAGATTTCAACAATTCAGGATAGAGACTTTGGACTCTGGTTAAATTAATCAAGCTAGCATGATTGGGGCACCAGTCATTCATAAGAGGAGAGCATTCTGACCACCATTATGAAGCCCATCTCCTTGATAGGGAGACTGACATTCAGAGATGCATACAAACCTTGTCCCAGAAAAGGAATTACCGTGGCTTGGTACACAGGAAAGCTCTCTGTATCTCTAGGAGACAGCCACAGAGACAGACAGACAGACAGACAGAGACTGAGAAACTGAGAGGGAAGGAGGAAGGGAGGGATTAAGTCACCATTTACTAAGCAGTCTGTGCAAGGAGCTCTTGCGAACTTTACTGAACTTTACGTGTATTGCATAATTTAATCATCCTGCTTCCTGTGAAACAGACACTATTAGTAGACCCATTCTGTTGCTGCAAAAACTGAGGGACAGAGAAATTAACAGCATGTCCAAGGTTATTACCCAGTTAATAAATGATGGGGCTGGGATAATAACCAGGCAAAAGTTTTCTGGAGCTTACTGAAAGGCAAAGGATAATTAGTTGTCCCGCTTTTATAAATGGTTAAGTTCTGATACGGTAAACACTTTTTTTTCCTGTTGAAATTCTAGGAAAATGCTTGGTAAACATTGCTCTCATTTAAAATTCAGCACAGAGATATTTTAAAGGACATTACAAAGCTTAGAGGCAGGCAATATTACCAAAACTAAGAATGTTTATGTATGTTATTTCCAAACCACCAGAAAGGACGCCATATTTAGTTAAAGTCGCTATCTATAGTCATAAAATCTCAGACCCAGGTGGTAACTTAG
Organism: Lipotes vexillifer; assembly: GCF_000442215.2. NCBI lineage: Eukaryota > Metazoa > Chordata > Mammalia > Artiodactyla > Lipotidae > Lipotes > Lipotes vexillifer. Next base: position 5,018,811 of record NW_006783036.1, on the reverse strand, counting down.
AGATCATCTAGCCCAATTCCCCTGTTATTCTGGACATGAAGAACCCTGATCCCAGAAAACACATATGTACCAAATACATGTAGATAGGTACACTCTTTTCCTTTAATGCATTTTAAAACATAGAGGTCATATTTGGAATTCACTTTCTGGTATTTTCTTCATTAGAATTATGCCACATTGGTGTCCCAACAACTTCCAATGTTACATTATCTGGAACGCCTATCATTTTCATGATAACTCTGAACAGCCCCTAAGACACCCCACAGCTTTATCAATCATTAAACCAGTATTACCTCCAAGTGCTTACACGGGTACCATCTCTTTGGCTACTTACAACTCTCCTAGTTGTCAAGTTGTTAGAGAAATGAACTTTGGCGCCTTAAATGTCCTGCCTTTAAGCCTAAAGGAAGTTGAAGTCACGAGTAGCTAGTAAGCGATGAACCCAGGGGTGCACCACGGAGCCTGAGAACCCGCATATTTCAGACTTGGGATTCTGATAAAGACGGGCCAAATTCTGACGTAATACATCAATCCTAAGGATTCAGGAGGGTTCCCACAACTGAGCAAGCCTCTGAAACCCTCACATGCTCAGGCACATCATATGGATCCACACATCGCATGTGCTACTTGGTCACCAGCTGCTATGAGCTAACTTCGGTAAATCCCAAGGATAACAAAATCCAGGGTAAAGGTCCCTGCTGCACACAGCCAGCTGCTGGTCACAAGGGAGGTGGTTAAGAGTGGGTGGCTGAGATCACAGCACCAAGGTTCGGTGCGTCTTCGCGACCCCTGCAGGTGCTGGGGTCCACAGGGAGCGTGTACGCGACCAGTGGTGAGGCACTGGTGGCCCCACCATCGCAGACTACTCCTCTCCCTCCCTCTTCTGTATCCCTGATGCTTACACTGCGCTACAAGGTACCAAAGAGAAAACCCCCAACACTACTTCTGTGGGTCCCCTCCCCATCAGGGGAGCAAAAGCACGAATGTTCCAACCAGGGAGGACAGGCGCAGAGGCCACTTCTCTTGCTCCATGGCTGGGCACACAGGAAAGCTCTCTGTAGCTCCAGGAGAGAGACAGACAGAAAGACGGAGAGAGACGGAGGGAGGGACGGAGGTATGAACAATATAAAGTCACTGATAAAGAGCTATTGCTCAGAAAAGTGTAGAAAACCTTTCTATTACCCCCTGAAAAGGGAACTTTGAAACCTATCACCCTGAGATTTGATAAAAATTTTTTTAACATTTTTGGTAAAAATGCCCCCATTAAAACTACAATGAACTGAATCACAGGGCTACAATTTATTAGAGGCACAACAGAACGTTATTACAGTAAGTCAAGACAACTCACTTGACTAACCAAATGTAATTTAAAATGTCCGTGCCTTTGGGTAAAGTAGCTGAGAGCTTTCTTTTTGATTAAGAAAAATTATTTTACATTCAGCTTCAGTTGATAAAAAAATTTCCCTCTCTCCTTTTGAGTCCAGAAAAGGTACCATAACTCTTTCGAGCGTTGTTCTACCAAAAGATAAAAATTTAAAAACCAGGCTATTTCCCTACTGGCATCAAAATTTCTTAGGGAGAAGAAGTCATAAAAAAAATTCTTCTGTAAAGTTAAGAGTCTACCTTGAAACAGAACCAGGTATAAAATCAAGAAGAGGAAAAGGGCCGATCAAATCGTGCAGGACTGTACCAGGCTCTGCCCAGCTTCCATCTCTGAAGACAAGCCCAAGTGAGAGCCCAGCAGGACAAGCGAGACAATGCAAGTCTACTTGTTCCACAAAAAATATGCTTTGCCTTATATTTCCTTAATTAGATGCTTTATTGATCAATAGTTATGAGATGGATTTCACTCTCGTTTTTATCAGAGAAAATACTGTCTCACTTTCTAAGAATAATACCATTTTGTTGGAGCAGTCAATATCTGGATACAAATTTTCAGTGAAAGAACAGTTTAATCAGTGCATAGCTTTTAAGCGCTACCTATAAAACAGGCAATTATCAAATTGTTCACTTGGAACCGAAAGCAAGAAATCCAATATATTAACTTAAGTCACCTTTCGATATAAGATGACTTTTGATTACAGTCATAGATGAGAGAAGATTTTAGAACTGGGTTTTGAAAACCAGGTCTAACTCCTAACCCAGAGTCCCCAAAGTTGGGGAGCACTTCTATTCAGCGGGGGGCAGGAATGGCAGTGAGAGAAGCCTGGGGAAGAGCGAGCTTGAAGGGACAGAAGGAACGTCACGGAGGTCGAGGAGACAGGGCAGTGGGACAGCCAAGGGATCGGACAACTGGTGGCCCAGAGACCCACCAGGGGGCATGTCACTGGTGGGGCAGTGGGAGGGCCTAGACCACAGGGGCTCGAAGAACTGTCAAGCATGGAATATTCTTGGTACATGCTGTGGTTAAAGACAGAAGGGGACAGGACGTTATCTCAAAGGCACAGGGACGTTCTGTAAACCCAAGGGCTAAAGCTGGGCAGGAAGGAAAGGATGAGAAAGATGGGGATGGAGAGACGGCACCCAGAGCAATGTCACAGAGCTCTGGGCACAGGCCACCGGGCTCACCTTAGCTGCTGGCCAGGACTCCTTCTCAGGGGGACCGAGGAAGGCAAAGACACAAAGAAACTGAGATGGAGACAAGAAGAAATAGAAGAAATTCCCGTCATCTGGTCTGAGTTTTCTCTTAGTAAACTGGGAACCGGTGAGCCTGGGGGCAGCTCAGGGCTGCAGAGACTCTGAAACAACACCTGGGGGAGGAGACAGTCAGCGAGGTGTGATAAGGCATCTCTACGGCCAGGCTACGGTCTGACCCGGCTTGGAGTTAACTGTCACCTGGACACTCCTGCTGATGCTCTGGGGCCCGGGAGCAGAGGCTGAGACAGGATGGTGCGGAGGCTGCAGGTCTGCTATAAAGGGCAGCACAGCCACCTGCTTCATAACAGACACAAGAGAAGAGAGTTTAGATTTAGTCTCAAGCTTCTCAGGCTGGGGAAGGCGGTACAGAGAGAACCTCTTTCTAAACACTTAATGAATCTGCTGCAAAAAGAAAAAAAACCTGTTTTCCCATCTGCACTTCCAGACACATATAATAAAATGACATTTTCCAACATAGGTTTTTCTAGATCATTAGCTTTGTCAATTAAGACTCTCTCCTCGGCAAAATGGCCATTGTTTTTTCTAGTCATCTTCTAATTTCTAAAAAACAAAAAAAAAAAGTTGCAAAACCTGGAAGTAATCTTATATATACCTGAAAAAAACGTGATGTGGAAAAGTTTCCCCCAATCTTCATAACTACAATTTGATATTACTTTCCAGGTCAGAAAGATTTACCCCCCTCCCACTGATTCACTCTGCCAACCCTAAGACGGTGTGATATCCCTCTTCCTTCAAACCTTCAGATGCCCTCCAGTGACCTCTGCGTTTCTAACACAGAAGTCTGCAAAATACCAGCTGGTGCCTGACCTTACACCATATTAAACTGCTCTTGAGTTGATCCATTCATTCATTCACTCCTTTACCCACTCCCTTATTCAACAAATATTACAGAGTGCCCGCTCTCGAGTGAAATGCTGTGCCAGGGAATGGGGAACAAGCAAGCAAGATGGCTCAGGCCCCTGCCCTCCTCCCAGAGCTTCCTGTCTGCTGGGTGGCGGGTACTAGACACAGTCATGGCTGGGATGAGGGCGGCTGAGGGCAAGAGTGCAGAGCAGGGGGAAGTGATCCAGCCCGGCAGGGGGCGGGTGGCAGGTGGATCCAGGGAGGGAGAAGGGAGGGGCACAGGGAGCCCTGGGCTCTCCCGCTGAACCTGTCAAACGCAAGGAGCTGATAAACACAGACGGACTCCAGTTCACTGTTCCTGCTACGGGTCAGGCCCCGTGAGGGACAATGAGTAAGATGGGTTCCCTATGCACAAGAGTAATGACACCATCGCAGGGCATCCAGGTGGGCAAAACATGGCTGTGTTTTGGCACCAGAACACATGCCGTGTGCTGGAATCACAGAGAAGGGGCTGCAGACGTTGTTGGCAACAGAGAGATCAGGCAGTGACTCAGGGAGGAGGGGGCACGTGAGTCAGGTCTCCAGGTGGGAAGGGAGAAAGTGCCCCAGACCGTACCAGGAATATCGGTGCAGGAGGAGGAGGGGCTGAGGGGTGCTGGGTGGAAAAGCTCGTGTGGGGAAGCAGCAGGGAAAGGCTGGTGGGAACGAGAGGGCCCTGCAGAGGAGGGCGCAGTGCACAGGGCAGCAGCTCTGGAGGGGCCCTATTGGTCAGCTGCCTCACGTGTAAAGGGAAGACAGGGCCCACCCCCTAGGTTTGCTGGCACTTGAGAGGCATCAGTAAGTTAGTAGCCCTCCAGAGGAAGGGACTTAAATTCAGCAGACATTGGTAAATTAATGGAAACGATGAAGAAGGTCTTCTTTAGGGACAGTAATGTACCAAAGGATGGATCGAAACAGAGAGCAGAGGACGTGGAGAGTGTGGGGAGGGGGCTGGTGAACCTGATGAAAACATTGGGTCTAAGTTGGCAAGGCCTCGGCCAACCACCAGTGAGAACTGAGTCCCCAAGGAGCAGAAGCCTGCCACCAGTCAGGATATGGAGTGCAGACGCTGGTCCTGCCCCAGTTGAGCCCTCAGATGAGAGCACACACTGACTGCAGCCTGAGAAACACCCTGGAACACAGGACCCAGTGGGGCTATGCCTGGATTCCTGGATTCCCAATACCACCCATGAGAGAATAAGGGTGCATTGTTTTAAGCCTCTAAAAAACAGACAACTATAGGCCTGGGAGTACTTCTCAAGAAAGTTCACACGAGCACATACATACCTTATCGGTCAGGATGGGCTAGGAGCTGCTGTAGTAACAAGTGTCTTCAGTAAATGTTAGCACCTTTCTGCCTTTTATGAAAGGGGAAATGAACATATTTACTGGAAAAAAAGGAAGAAGATGCACAGGATGGGGAATAAGTGACAGGACAAAGACACGTGGGCATTATGTTACCAAGGGCACAGGTAAAGGGTTGGCCTGGACAAGGAGAGAAAGGTGAAGACAAAAGAGGATGGTGACGGTAAGGGGAAGTTCTGAGAAGGACAGAGAAAAGGCACAGAAACTAAAGGTGAACAAAACACCTCAATTCTCTTCCTATTGGAGGCAGGAGATTGTGCTTAGAATGAGGGGCATTTGGTCTGCTTTACAATCATCAGTAGTGTGGTGATACAGTCTCTTGTCCCCTTGGCCCCACTTGTGCTCAGCACTCACTCAGTCACCTGAAAACTAATACTTTATTTCAATCCTAAATTTACAGATTTTGGAGACATCCAAGTTCTTTGAAACATATGCTGTGTACTCTGAACAAAGACACTGGCTAGTTAAGATGTGATAAACAGTTGCTTCTACACTGGCAGTCTCAAAGAGGATCAAATCCAATATAGAAACCCATCTGAGTCTTTTTAATTTCCAAAGTTACTTATGAAAATCAGGCAATGTGAAGGCCTCCATAAGGCCCACCTCATACGCTTATGGACTTATTTTGGTCTCTTCAATTCCATACACCGGCTTTTGATCTGTAAAACAGATGAAAACTGTGATGCATAAAGGGAACTGTAAGACATTCTGGACAGGCTCCAACAGCAAGCTCTTTGCTCTTCCAAAGTCCTACAGTCCAGGACGCTGCTGTCTGGGCGCACTGCATCCAGGCCTCAGTCCAAACCTACAGACACCAAGCGTGGAGCTCAGGAAGCGCCATTTTTAACAAGTTTGCCGGTGACTTATCCTCACTTGAGTTGAATCTAGGAACTGGGTATATTGCCAGTGCCACCAAGGAGGAGGTAGTGAAGATCTTTGCTATCTGATTAAACCCCTCCCCATGCCTTGCAGGTACATATGGACATGCAGGTACATATGCACACACAGATGAATGGTGGCAAAATGCAGTCTGGGAGAAGCTAAATTTCACACTAGGGTTTCTGGCCCCATCTTTGTCCAGATCTGCCCACTTGAGGTTCCGGGTCATTGAAACTCTGCCAAACAGAATATATAAAACTTTAAGTTTCCTCCTTAAGCTACTGTATTTTCTAATATTTTCTACTGTACATATGTATGGTTTCTAATTTTTAAATAATTTCACTTAAAATAAGTCAAAAAGGCCGCCGAGAGCAAGGCCAAGGACTCAGCCATATTACTTTTTCCTCTAAAGTAATCTAAAGGTCTCTAACTCCAGCCATATTACTTAGATTCTCAGAGATCTCAGGATCTCTGACCTGCAAATAACTGATAATTAAAATTTATTCGACATATATTTATCATGTGCCAAACGTCAGGCTAGGAGCTGTGGAAACAAAACTGAAGAAAGTCTGTCCTCAGCCCTTCAGGGGCTCAAAATGGCCCCATTAAATAGAAATTAGTGAAATTATGCAGGTGACTCATTAATGAACAATTAAACTTCTCAATCTGCTGAGCAGTGAAGATGCAGGTAAATGCGGTGCCGCTGGCTCACGTATCACTTTCCTCCGCAAGACAGAACCTCCGTGCCCGTCACCCCTGCCTAACTTCCTAGTGCCGAGGGCTACAGTCTCTACGTCAGGAACTCATCAGCCCGCTTCCAGAGGACTGGTCACTGTGTGCAGAAAAGGGTCTGACTGAGGCAGGCGCTGAATGGCATTATCATCCAAATCAACTCTACAGTAACAATAAAATAACAATTAACATGTACTGAGTACCTACTGCGTGCCACGCACATATAATGTCCTAGGCATTTTATAGTATTAACCAAGTTAAACCTCGCAGGAACCCTGTGAGATAGGTACCACCATCACCCCCATTTTACAGATAAAGAAACCATGCCCCAGAAGAAACATGCCCCAGGTCACCCAGCTAGGAAGTGGAAGAGTTTCCAAATCCATTCATCTAACTTCAAGTGCTGCCTCTATATAAATAGAACACATATAATGGTAAGAAATTTTTTAAAAAGATTATTGGGTGGGCCCACAAAGTGGGCGCCCCACGTTTCTGTGAAGATTTGTACTTCACAAAATGCTCTTATACTTCTCATTCAATCCTCCAGGACCAACATGAGGCAGTGACTGGTGCCTCCAATGCCAGATGTGGAAACTGAGGCTAGGTGACCTGCCATCTCTAGGTTATTTGGAGGCAGGGCTGTGACTCAAACCCAGCTGTTGATTCCAAATTAGTACCTTTCTGGCACACACCATTCACACAAATGCAGAAAAAGGGGAACTAGTGTGGCCTTAAAATAGCAACACGTGTTTTTATGGATTTTAAAGCAAGATCTAAGCATCTAACCCTAGAACCACTGATCCCCTTGCCAGGGTCAGTTTCAACAGCAGAACAATTACCATCCCACAACATATGCTGAACAAGGTGATATTTTCCCCATCTGACCACTCAACAGCCATCAATTCTTATATAAAATTAGATTTTAATAATTAGATTAATACTATGAATGTAACGGACATGACCATTAAACACAGGGACAATTTCTCATAACAACGCTTCTGTCCTTGCCACCCTCTTGAAGAACAGCTGTCCACATGGTTTAAGGGCACCACTTCTGAAGGTATTCTCTCCTCCTACCGATCCTAAAACATCACAACCTATTTTACTAGGATTTGAATATTTAAGTGGTCAGTTTTGTGGAAGACCTGACAAGTAGGCATACAACTGAACTACAATGGAAAAACTACCAAATTCCCTTCTCTCTGGCAAATGTCTAATCATGACGCTTATATGCAAGAACCAGATTACAGTCTAATTAAAACAGCACACTTCACAGTCAATTTATTTTATGAATAGCATCTTTCGTGTGGGCATTTTCATTATGGTTGTAACCTGAAAGTTAAAAAACCACAAGAACAAAAACTCTAAATCAAGTCCTTAATAAGCAAGTTGGAAGGGGAAAAAATTCTTCAGTTTCTGCACATGCCAGGCCATTTACTTCATGCTTCAAACATTGCCTTTAGACCACCAAACACTGAAACTTTAGCTCTAGATGTTAAAATGCTCCATATAAAGCTCCTGATAATTAATGTACTGAGTTCTGTTTTAAATAAAAGGCTAGGGGCACAGATGTGGAAGAATCAAGATTTTTCTCAATTTCTTCTCATTCCATACACGAGTTAAAGAGAGACGGCTCATAGACTTAAATGACGGCTCACAGACAACTTAAATGTGAAAGGTGAAGCAGCAGAACTTCCAGAAGCAAACGTACAAGAACATCTTCACAATCCTGTGCCAGACCAAGCTTTCCCCACCTCAGCACTCCGGACATCTCAGGGCCAGATGATTCTTTGTTGTGGGGAATGTCCTGGGCGTTGCAGGCTTGGCGGCATCCCTGGCCCAGTTGTGAGAGCCAAAAATGTCTCTATCCTCCAAGAAGCAGACCGCTCTTGGTTGAGAGCCCCCGGGTTAGGCAAAGAATTCGTTAAAAGGACACAAAAACACACCATCTTTAAAAAATAAGACTGATAGATCAGACTCGATTAAAATTAAGAACTTCTATTCATCAAATGATACATTAAAAAAACAACTAGGCAAGCCACAGACTGGGAGGAGATAGTCAAAACATGTCTTATAAAGGGCACGTAATCAGAAGAAAATGCCAAATCACAAACAGGCAACAGGGTGGGGCGGGTGGGGGGAAGCTACTGCTTAACATTTACAGAGTTTCTGTTTAAGGTGAGGAAAAAGTTTTGATAGAGGTGATGGTTGCACAACATGATGAATGTAATTAACGCCACTGAATTGTACGCTTAAAAATGGTCAAAATGGCAAATTTTATGTTACATATATCTTGCCTCAATTTAAAAACTTAATAACATAATATACTACTCTCCCCAAAAACACACACTGGACTTCAAAGATTTACTGCAAAAAAAGTGAAATATATCATAAATCACTTTATACTGACTATATTTTTAAAGAATAATCTTTCGGCTATACTGGGTTAAATAAAGTATATTATTATAATTTTGTTTTAAAAGAGTAAAGATTCCAACAGGCACTGCCCTGAGGGAGATACCCAAGTAGTTAACAAGCAGGTGAAAACATACTCAGCACCATTAGTTGTTGGGGAATGGAAGTCGGGACTACACGCATGCCCACAGGACGGCCCTGCAGCCCAGGCTGGGAGGGAGCTGAGCAACCAGAATGTTCGAGCACTTCTCCCGTCATCAAATGGGTTTAGTCACTCAGAAAATGGTTCATCGATGTCTACTGAGGTTGGGTGGTCACATATATAACCTCCCAATACCCCAGTAAGTCTTCTTCCAAGAACACCCAGAAGAAAGGAATGCATAGGTCCACAAGAAGACATATACAGGATTACGTACAGCAGCTTCGTTTACAACAGCCAAAAAGTGGGAACAACCAAAATATCCATCCATAAGAGAATGGATAAATGTGGTATATTCAAACACTGGAAAACTATGCAGCAACAATAAGGGAATAAACTACCGCTACACCCAGCAACCTGGATGGATCTCACAGACATTACATTGAGCAAAGGAAGGCAGATGCAAGTGAGTGCACGCTGTACAACCCTAATGACAGGAAGCTCGTGAGCAGGCAAGACTGACCCATGGTGACAGAATTGGAATAGTGGTCACCTCTGGAAATGGGTGGGTGGACACAGCCCGGGAAAGGAGACTGGGGAGCTTCCTGGGATGGTAAAAATGTTCCATATCTTGACTTTGATTTAGCTTAGTATAAAGACTAATCTATACTTAATGCATGTGTGCTCTAGTGTATAAATTAAATCTCCATTTAAAAAGTCAACAGAACATTTCCCAAACTGTTCATCTTTGCCACAGAAGGTACTACCACAGAGAGCTACTAGATGGCCCTACCTTTTTTTTCTATCGTATATTTATTCCATTAATATTGACCATTCTAAATAACTGACATTGCAAAGGCCTATTTGTTATATATGATATAATCCATCAATAGATACATACTATTTTTACCTTTTTCCATTACTTGCCAGGTACAATGTGTGGAGAGACTGAAGATAAATCTTATTAAAAAAACAGTTTATAATGTTTGATGTTTGGAAGCGATTATTGACCTTTACTGCCTTTAAAGTGTAGCTATATTTTATTGTGATAAACTCAAATCACTTGTATCTTTCCTGCCTCTAAAGCTCTCTTAGCAGCTTTCCCCTAGAATTTTGGTAACTGACCCTATACCAACAAGCAAGAGCCTTCTATTGCCATAAACTGTTATTTGCATGCTTTACTGCCATTTAGCTTTCCCCACTAGACTGAGGAGAGAGCAGGGCTGAGTTTTGCACCCACAGGGCCATGACTGTAGCAGCCACACCGTGGTTCTCTGAACTGGGAGGAACCCGGGCTGGCCAGCCAGCTCACGTCACACCTCATCCACGATTTGCCTCTTCAGGACCCCCAAAGGGCAGTGACAGGTAGCTTCTTTTATAAAAACATGCATTTGTAAAATTCTCTATTACCTAAAAACAGCTTCCCTTCATTTCTCACCTGCCCCACCCTCCTGTAGGGGACACAGGGCAGGTTTCCCTTTTTTAATAAGTGAGGCTGAGAGAGTGTGAGTGACTGGTCCACGGTCACAAAATGAGCTACTGTCAGAGAACAGGGCTCCAGGGCTCTGAGGTCCAGTCACCAGTCCTCCTGCTATGCGCACTGCCTTCCCAGTGATTCCTGCTCAGTCGCATCCTTCTAGTGCGGCCAAGAGCTTTGTGAATCAAGACAGGCTTAGCCTACGTAGGAAGTCTCCTGGGTTTTTCACCACCCAGAAATTTGACCAGCATGCCTCCAAGGTCTTTTCACCATCCCGACAAAAGTGCTCGGCAGGACAGACCCAGGAAGAGAGCCTGACACCACCTGCCATCTCTCCGACCACACTGAGAGTCACTCTCTGTTCCTCTACTAAGGCACCAGGATGAGTGTCTTGCTGAAATTAAGCACCTCCTTTAAATTAAAAAGAAAAACAGTAGGTGAAGCTGGCTTGGAAAGATTTTTTCTCAATGCAGGTTTGATCTGGTCCACAGCTATGTTCTTATGTGCTTTTCATTCCTAGAGCAGCCTGTCCAGGAAGCTACTGCTACCCACACACTGGAAAGAAAATCCAGAATTGCATCCAAAAGTGTTGACACCGTGGGTCGGTCACCACCTACTCTCGGCCTCACCCAAGAGTTGTATTTCTTACCCAGTAACTGGTTACCAAGCTCTCGCTGCGTGCCAGCACTCACTGGGCTGGGTGCCCGATCCACGCAGGCCAACCCCCTGCCTCTGTGGTGCTTCCGCTTTAGCAGGACTCGTGAGTACACGTCCACCACTTAAAGCATTGTTAACAGCTTACGCTGAAATACAAACCAGATTAGTTACTGAGCCGTGGGCACCCCGTAAATGCTTACAGAGTGAGCGACCAGCTCCCTTGGTTACAGGGTGAAGTCAGCATGATACTGGAGATCCGGAAGGTGCCTTAGACTCAGGTAGGAATCTAAGTTCTTGTGTACCAGTAACTGGGTATGAGTTCAAGTCCTGGAACAGACAGACCAGCAAATAGGCCTCCGTTTTGTCAAACGGGAATCACAGCCAGACCTGGGAGGATGGTCGTGAGGACTCAGTGTGCTTAGTGAGTATCTGGGCACCAAATGAAGTGCTACTGCAGCGCTGGTCCTGCTTTCCCGCCCCCGTGCAGCCTGTCTCTCCACCCTCACTTCCTCTGCCCCGTGCACACCACGCTCCAGCTGCACTGAGTGGCCAGCCTGTGCCCTTTGCCCACTCCCCCCCAGTAAAGCCCGGACCTTCCTCAGGGTCAGTTACCTCACCCGCCTCTGAGAAGCCTCTCCTGACTCCCCAGTCTCTCGGCTCTCCCCTCGCCTCCGGGCTAGCGCCCCCTACCCCTCGCTCTTCTCTCAAGGGACGAGATTTGGTTTTCCGCTAGACGGAGAGCTCCCTGAGGCCAGAAACGACGTCTGCAGCCCCAGCACCTACCAGTGCTCTGCACACAACAGCGGTGCTGGGTGACAGGGGCTGACTGCCAGAGAGCAAAGGCATAGGTGCAGCCGTACTTCTGCGTGATTCTGCGACGTGCGGGTGTGTGTGTGTGTGTGTGTGACACGGACAGAACTGATCCCTGCCAACAGACCTTTCTCGGCTTGGGAATAATACTCCTAGGTCCTCCATACACCCTGGTCCAACGCCTCACCCCCTCGAGGAAGCTCCATTTCACATCTACATTAGCAGTAACTGAAACACTGCCCTTGTCACTACGCCGCCCACGTTCAGGTGACGAAGTGCCAGCATTGACACCCAGCAGCTGTATCTAGGAGGTCCCTCTGGTTAGCGTAATGACCTGTTAACAGGAAGCTGCTGTCCTTCTGCTTCTAGAAACCACAGCCACTAGACTGATGAGAAGACCACACAAGAGCAAGGACCTCCAAGCTGATGGTAGGAGTTCTGATGTAAACACCACCAAATAAAATCTGGCTTATTAATTTTAAATGATTTCACAGCATTTAAGGAAAAAACATGAGGCTGACACAAAGATTTCAGAACTCATTAGAGACAGTCTTGAAATCACTAATATATTTAAATTGAACGCTGCTCGTCTGACAGCTTTTCATTCAGATGTGCTATTGTGCGTGTGTCACTACGGTTAGGGTTGGGTGAGCACTTCCATTAAAACCTTCACCTTCACGAGCTTATAATTTCACAATAAAGATTTGCTCCAGGCTTGACTTTTGCATACAAAAGATTTCTGCTTGAAATATCTATTCCAAAATACAAAATAAACCTGTCTGGACTGAAAACTCAGATACAAAGATTACTTTCGGTGCCTTGCATTCAAACAAGTTAGAATAAGCTAGAAATTTAGGACCAAAAGTTTCCTTTCTAAACCATAAAGGTTAGAAATAGAGAAAGGCTGGTAAAGTCAGCTTAGGAATAAGGGGGGAATAGTAAACTTAAAACCAGTTTATTCCAGAAACCTCAAAGTCATCCTAAACTAACTCTCTCCCAAACTCCTCTCATCCAGTTTGTCAGCAGATGGGGTCAATCCAACCTTCAGATACTTCTCAAATTCCTCAGGCTAACTGGTCTTCTGGCCTCCCTGCCATGAGGTTATCTTTAAGCAAGCAAACAAACCCAGGCCAACCTGATCACTCTGCTGCCCAGGGCTCCCTATGACATGCAGGGCAGAAACCCCAAAGCCTGCTGAAGGCCCTCATGCCCTCCCACCCTCCCTCCTTCCTGCACCCTCCATCCCAGCTCCTTCATCCTCCTGCCTTTCACATCCAGTACTGGAACTTTCCTTTTTGACATCACAGAAGTGTGCTCAAATCCAGCTTCTGGTTAATTACATTAACAGAATGCTACGTTTTAAAACCACATTTTATTCCCTGATAGCTCGGCTGTGAGACAGCGTGGGAGGTAATTGTGGCAATTGAGGCTCAGAGAGTTTGAGCCACTTGGGCAGGTGGCATAAAATACAACTACTGAGGCCACAGCCATTTCACCCCACAATGGCCTGAGCCACAGAAACTACAGGAATCCCAGGGAGATGCAGGGACCCAACTTCTGGGAGTTGGTCCCTGCTGCAAACCCTGAAATGACCTCCCTCAAATCCAGCGGCTGCGGCCTTTGCTTGGCCTCGGCTGTCTCCCCTCCTTGGAATGTGTCCTGCTGCCCCCCAACTCCACACCTTTGCTGACAGTAGTTCCCTCCCTCTACCAGACAATTTTGCCTTTCGAGCCCCAACTCAGGTCCCACCTGACTGCCCCCCAGGAGCTCAGATGGCAGCACTGCCTCAGTTTCCCATTTTTGCTCTTCAACATCCCCTGCCAATTGTTTTCCTCCCATCTCTACTATAAATTTCTACAAGGCAAGGACTCAGGTTACTTCTCTATCTCCTTATAGCACCTACCACTGGCCTGGAGGAGAAGCCAGCATTCAGCAAAACACCATTATTATTAGAAGGTATTTTAAATAGGTAGTTATTTGACTTAAAATTTTTAATGAATACTATTATAATTTTTTCCTGATGAGGCTGAATGTAAATAAAAATAAACACAGTATCCATGATATGTTTTCAACCACTAATATTTAGAACTCACTTTTTCTTGTACGCCAAAAGAATAAAATTGATTTGTGAAATGAAAAAATTACCCAAATTGTAACACATGACAAAGCTCAAGGACTAAAGAACACAAGTGGGTCGAAAAGTTAACAGCTCCCCCAAAATATAATTCAAGCTTAAACTGTCAATAACTGTAGGGCATTTTGCTACAGTCATATGTGAGCCGGAGATACCCAGTGATTTCCAGGAGGAAACAGCTGGGGAGAGGGTCAGAAGGAATGCATACGGCCTCGGATGGCCACACGACAACACGACGAGGAGGAGCCGTTCCCTGGAGCAACGTAAGGAGGGGCCATCAGGGCCAGCACAGCCAGAAGCCCTGGCTAGAGCGGAGTCAGCGGAGGGAGCGTGGCAGTGGAGGGCATCAGGAAGCCCTGGCTAGAGCGGAGTCAGCGGAGGGAGCGTGGCAGTGGAGGGCATCTGGTGGGAAGTAAAGAAAAGTGCCCCAGAGCACATCTGCAGAAGGCTCTGAACCTGAGCATAAGAGCCTGGTGGTGAACACCGGGTAAGAATGAAAGCACAACAGAAGCCGACAGTGTTGTGAAGTACATTTCACATCACCTCATCTTTTGGAAAATATAGATGGTATATTTTAGTTTTTACAGAGAAAAACACAGTAGCCCAAGAGAGTATAAACCAGTTTTATGGACAGCTACTAGATTAAGTCTGCTAAAAGCAGAGGATCTGATAAATCCTCCCCTCACTGTAAGTTTCACATCTGAGAAGACAGAGGAAGAAAGGCCAGGGCCATCGAGCTTTGGGCAGAGTGATGGCATGCTCTGTTAGACTTGCGACAATCCTCATTTACATGGCTACTCTGATGTCCCAACTTAGGGACATCAGAGGACCTTTGTACAAATTGGAAGAAGTTGCCTGCCTGTTAGGATGCAGCTTTGAGGGGACACAGCTTAGGGAGCGGAGGACAGGTTGGACTTTGCCCATCCACCTCCCACGAGGCCCTGGCCATGCGAGACTCACTTGGAGAGCCGGCAGGCAACCAGCTCCCCACCGAACAAGCTCTGCCCGGGCTCTGTGTGCCAGGCACTGTGCCGGCAACAGTACCACGGTGGCGCCTGGAGAGCAGGGTCACTCCAGAGGAGAACACGGATAATAAGTCAATACACAAATTTTAACTGTGATGGTGAATTTTATCTGTCAACTTGGCTGGTCCACATGCCCAAATATTTGGTGAAACTTTATTCTGGATGTGCCTGTGAAGCTGTTCTTGGATGAGCTTAACATTTAAATTGGTGGGCTCTGGGTAAAGCAGATTGCCCTCCCTAATCGCTCTCCTTCTCATCTAGTCAGCTGAAAGCCTGAACAGAACAAAAGCCTGACCTCCCCCAAGCAAGAGGGAAGTCTGCAGCAGAAGGCCTTCGGACATGAACTAAAACATCAGCTCTTTCCTGGGTCTCCAGCCTGCTGGCCTGGCCTATAAATTTTGGATTTGCCAGCCTCCATAATCATGTGAGGCAATTCCTTAAAATAAATCTCCTTCTATGCACATAAACACATCCTGTTGGTTCTGTTTCTCAGAAGAGTCCTGACTAACACACTAACATAGTGGATAAGGCAGATCTACTTCAGGGTAAGGGAAAGCCTCACTCAAACTGCAACATTTTAGCTGAAACCGTAAGACTGAGAAGGAGGCAGCCATGCACAGAACTGGGGGAAGGCGCTGCAGAAAGGGAGCAGATGGGGCCAGAGAGGCTGGGCGAGACCAGTGAACCGATCACAGCCAGGGGGAGCGGGCTGCAGTGACGGGGAGGAAGGGGTACCCAAGGAGTCACCTGAAGTGGGAGGGGCCATCTCAGCAGCCCTGCCCTTTGAGTTTTTCCAAGTGTGATGGTAAACCAGCAGCATGATATAATTTATGTTACGAAAAGATCTCTCTGGTTCTGCACACAGACCCAGACAGGAGGGTTAAGAGTGGAGAGACCCTCTGGAAGGCAGGACAGTGGCATGGACTGGGTGTCCATCATCACTGGAAGGAAAATGAATTCCAAAGTAAGAGAAATGACAGTAAGAAAGCCACTGGCCATTTTAAACAAGTCAGAATTGCTCCAGACCAAAAATAAGACAAACAAATAAAAATAACTGACTTGAATATTGAAAAAACTTGTACATGTGACCATAGTCATTGCTGGTGATCTCCTACAAACCACGAAAAATTAGAAAGCTATCTGAACACAGAAAACAGGGAAACATCCCCATAGAACAGAAGAGAATTAAGCTAGGGAACACAGAAAAGAAGTCTGCTCCTGACCCCCTGCAGGTTCCAGAAGAGCCACAAAACAGATGATTGAATGACAGGTGGCCTGAGTTCTGGGACTCTCAAGGGGGCAGGGAGGACTGCAGCCTGCAGAGAGCACAGGCTCTGGGGTCTGAGCCAAACCTGAGACCCAGCCTGGCTACTACTGCCCACCTGTGAGGCCTGGCAGGTCTGCTCTTCAATAGGAAAGAGGAATCACACCTCTCACTGGATGTTAACAGGAGGAAATGAACTAAGGCACAGCGTCTGACCAGTTGTAATTAAATGCTATTTGCTGCTCTTTCAGCTACTGGCTGGTGGCTTTATTCACCCAACAAACCGCGACTGAGCCCTTGCTAGGTGTTAGGCACCTTCCAGCTGAGGATAAAACACAGTCCCTGCCCCCAGTGTGCTGACATTCTGGTTGGGAAGACAGACAGATGAATGCAGAAATACACATATGCTGTCAGGTACTAATGTGCTTTGAGGAAAAAATAGGCCAAAGGCGAGGTCAGAGAGCAGCGAGGGCCCGTCTCTGAGATCACCTTCTCCAACCACCACTGCTCCCATTTAAAAATGACAAAAACCAAAAGAAGTCCTCCTCAACTTCTCAGCTGGAAGGACTCTTCCTTCTCTTTCAATCTATGCCCTCAAATATCACTTTTTACTGAATTAATTTTACAGGCCCAGCAAGCAAGCTTCTGACTAACTTGGTAAACCGTCGATCCCAAGCAGGTGCACCTTGCAGAGAGGTGTCTGCTGAACGAACGCCTCAGCCAGGGAAGGCGGGGGGGGGGGGGGGGGGGAGTGTGATTAATTGGGTGATTGCGATTGACATGTATACACTGATATGTATAAAATTGATGACTAATAAGAGTCTGCTGTATAAAG
Organism: Lipotes vexillifer; assembly: GCF_000442215.2. NCBI lineage: Eukaryota > Metazoa > Chordata > Mammalia > Artiodactyla > Lipotidae > Lipotes > Lipotes vexillifer. Next base: position 5,001,539 of record NW_006783036.1, on the reverse strand, counting down.
AAAAGAGAGAGAAAAACAAATACCGTATGCTAACACATATACATAGAATTTTACAAAGTGGTACTGATGAACCTTGTGGCAGGGCAGGAATAAAGACGCAGCCATAGAGAATGGACTTGAGGACGTTGGGGGAAAGGGAAGCTGGGATGAAGGGAGAGAGTGGCATGGGCATATATATACTTCCAAATGTAAAATAGATAGCTAGTGGGAAGCAGCTTCACAGCACAGGGAGATCAGCTTGGTGCTTTGTG
>NW_006783036.1:4994918-5001125 GCF_000442215.2 Lipotes vexillifer | reverse complement strand
GAAGGAGTCATGGCAGAAGGCGAAATCTACTCTTTTGCTCTCGAGTCGGGAAACGACTCAGATGAACGTTCCAGGGAGGCATGCTTTGCCTCCGTACAAGGGCTGGTCCTCTAAGCAGTCCTCAGGCTGGGAAGGGCTGCCTTGTCAGATCAGGCCCTGAGCCGGGACCGTGCTCTAGCAGAGGCCAGAGGATGGCCCCGGAGAGGGTGTGGCCGACCCGCCGAGTCTGCAGGGCGGCACCTGTACGCTAAGCCCCGCAGAGATGCCTCTTCTTCACCCCCACACAGCCTGGCTGGCGGGCACCCATGTCTCCTTTCGACAGATGACGGAACTCAGACTCCAACTCAACCTGACCAGATCTGCCTAGCGGGTGACAAGCTCAGACTCAGAGGGACTATTCTTTCTTCTACAGGACACCAGCTCCTCCGAAAACGGGCAAGCTGGGTGCAGGATGGATGGCGAGGCAGAGTCGGAAGAAGCTGCTATTAACAAGACTATTTAAAAATTATTATATTCCATGGGCAATTTTTTGGATAATTTGCCCAGCAGAAACACGCTGCTAAAATGAGTTTCCATAACGGTAAAAGATGTGATCCACCTGATCTAACCCACCAGGGCTAGAATGAAGCACTAAATACTCAAATCAGAGCGCCTCTGCAAATGCAGGACGCACAGAGCCCGATGAATACCAACAGCAAAGCCCCACCTACGCTCGGGCTCTCAATTCCAAGGAAGTCAGGCGGAGTGGACTGCAGTTGTATCTAATCCACAGCACCTTATGGAATAAGGGCAACAGAACACAGGCGCCTTTGTTCCCTGTCTGTGAACACTCACTAACCTATCGATTCTGTTAAAGCGATCGTCCTCACCATCTCACTCCATGCAGGTCTACACATTCCCTCAAGCTCACAGGAGGGTGAGCTCAAACCACTCTTCCGCTTGGTACTAAAATGCAGAGGGGGTGGACAGTCCCAGCTGTGCCTCCACATCCAGATACCGAGAGGTCCCGGCCCTACCCGAGTAAAAAGGATGTATTAATAATATAATCCCTGATGTTATGGAGGTTCCTCTGCTGCCTCTAATTCCTTTTCATGCTTCTACTGTAAATGCTTTTCTCCCTGAGAGAAGGCGAGAAGGATATGCAGAGTGGCCATGGGAAGGTTGCAGCCTAAGCCAGAATTTCTTAGGTCATAAGCAATTATGAAAGCAGTACAGCTCTGCAGGGAATGAACAGAATTTGCATGTCAACGTCAACCAGCATGAGTGGTTGCCAATGTGTCTGCTCACTCAGGAGAGTGTTCTCGTAAGGGCGCTTGTCAGAGGTCTCAAAAAATAGAAGCAGGCTCTCGTCTTATCACACACACTCAAAACAAAACAAAACAAAAATAAAACCAAAATTCCTATCCCAGAGAACAGGGAATGTAATCACCAGATACAGACCTCAGGGGGCTGGGAAAAAAAGCAGGTTTCAAGAAAAGACAATTTTGAAGCTTTTGTTTTTAAACTTGAATTTTCAAAAAAGTTCTACTGATCAGATTTGTGGGAAAGACCCAGGACTGGTAAAGCGGGGGCTAGAAGGGGAGAGAAGGAATTGTAGAGAAGATGGGTCTGTGGAGACGAGGGAAGTGGGAAAAAAAGCCTCTAGGGTCGGGAGGATCTGGCCTTCAATCCTGACTCGCCACGCAGCCCATTTCCTCACCTGTAAAATGGGGTGATGCCCCAAAGACTTGGGCCCTAGGACTGGAGGCTTCTGCTGAATCTAATTTGGTTAATTCTGTCTCAGATTCTCATGGGAAGGCAGTAGTAGTTGCTGGAATAAAAGGCAAGAAAGCTCTCACAGTGCTGGACACATAGCTGGCATTGCCATGAATGATTACCCTTGTAATGGCTTTGTTGGACTTCCGTTCCCAACTCTGATCAGCAAAGTTGGAAGCTTTTCTCAAGGGGCCCAGGTGACAAGCCGAGTAAGGGCAGGAAGGCTGTCGTTCACAGGAGGACTGCCAGACAGAAGAGCCAGCGGGCCAGCCAAGGGCAGGAGACAGGAGTGCCCTAGCAACCACGGCAGCCCGGAGATCTGGGAATCTTACCTGGAAAACTTCTACAGGAGGACAAAGAGCGTGGGGCTGCCCAGCCTCCCCGCTTGTACAGACACCACAAAACGGTGACCTTCCTTAATAACTGCCAAGAAGGAATATGCGCCAACTGGACGCAGGTATGGCTTCCCCCATTTAGAACCAGGAATACAGAGAAAGAGCATTTCGTTTCTTGAGTCCCTCAAAGGCTGCTGAAACAAGAACTGGAAAAAACAAAGAATACTAGATTCCCAGCAGGTGAAGTCTATATCTATTTGAATTGCTATAACATTATACAAAACAAGCAAATGGTTAAAACCACAAATTAGATGTTTTTAAATGTCATATCTGCAGCCTATATTTATAAAAATGGTGAAAATTGGATACACGTTTAGAATGAATAATCTACAAAGTCAGAAACCTTAAATAAGGACACGATAAGGACAACACTCATACACATTTAACACAAATTAGTAATGCACAAGGTCAGCTATCGGGAAAAAGCAAGGACACAGGTCAGTGCATCTCAGCAAGACAGCCAGAGGCTCTACAAAGTCGCTGGAAACTCTCCAGAGAGCATGCAAGCCTGGAGTGATTTTCCTAAGTTCCAGTGTTGCCACTTTTTTATAACATTAAAAGTCAAGTTGGTAAGGATAAAAAAAAGAAAGAAAGAGAGAGAGAGAGAGCTTCATCAGCTTCATCCCAGCGTGGGGGAAAGCCAGCAGCCTACGGCGTCCTCCACATGTGACCCTCTCCCACCTCTGCACAGAGTAAGACTGAGGCTGGACGGGGGTCCCTCCAGGAGCTGGAAGGAACCCCAGCAGGTGCCCTGTGCAGGCCCAGGGGATGGCACAGCTTTCTGCAAAATAAGAGCCCAAGACAGATTTTGAACAAGACTGCTCTGCCCTTAAAACTAGACCACTTCTGGGCTTCCCTAGTGGTGCAGTGGTTAGGAATCTGCCTATAAATTCAGGGGACACGGGTTCGAACACTGGTCCAGGAAGATCCCAAGTGCCGCAGAGCAACTAAGCCCGTGTGCCACAACTACTGAGCCTGCGCTCTAGAGCCCACGAGCCACAACTACTGAGCCCGTGAGCCACAACTACTGGCGCCTGCGCGCCGAGAGCCCATGCTCCGCAACAAGAGGAGCCGCCGCAATGAGAAGGCCGCGCACCGCAACGAAGAGTAGCCCCCGCTCGCCACAACTAGAGAGAGCCCGCATGCAGCAACGAAGACCCGACACAGCCAAAATTAAAATAAATAAAAACAAATAAATTTATAAAAAAAAAACACTAGACCACTTCTTTGCCCCAAAAGTAAGACCAGAAAGAGCCGTAGAGAAAGACTGTGACCTGCCAACCCCGGTCTGGGAGGGCTCGGGTCCGGCCGGCCTGCTCTGACCTAGGCCTGGGAACCCCACATCTCCCACTGCTCCTCTTCAAAGGGAGGATGCACACTGCCTCCCTCACAGGGTGACTGGCAGGGCTAAAGCCCTGAGGAGAGAGCTCAGGGAGGGTCACACCGATGGGGCAGCTCTGTCCCCATGAAGCATCTTCTGTGACCATGGGTCCATACAAGCAGCTCAGGAGCCATGGGTCCTGACCATGGGTCCATACAAGCAGCTCAGGAGCCACTCCCACCTCCCGGTCCGGCCAGTGCTCCAGGGCACCCAGCACAAAACACGACCCACAGGATGGAAAGAGGCCCCTCAGACTTCGGGCACAGCTTGGAATCAGAGGGCTTCATTCTCTCCCCATCACATCCTGCACCTCCAACGAGTGCCCTCACCACAGAACCCACGTTTACCTCGATACCCCCAGCCACTGAAGCGCCTTCTCTCATCCCCACCCTCGCCTCTGACTCACCTCCTCGGTGTCCCATACCCCCCACCCTGCGTCAGGAGTCGTGACATCGTCAGGAATTTGGCTGAGAACAAGAGCGTTACGTATGGAACACACGTGCTTCCGGAAGGGAACTTACGTGGGAACGAGGGCAGAAGCAGGGTATCCAGGAGGTGGTGCCCATGGCCAGGCTTTCAAGTTTGTACTGTGTTTATAACTTTTTCCTAAGTCGAAAAAATAATTTCAAAATAAAAAGTTCAAAAACACCTCTTTGTACCCCCAGGGACATTAGTCCCGGTCCCCAGGTGTGGTGCCTCACACTTGAGATCCTCAATAAACAGTAGTTAAATGAACACTCAGGAGGATACAGTGGGCTAAAAACAAAAAGAAAGGGGAGTGAATCCAAGGTCAGGAGGAAAAGGTGGGTTGGTTTATCTGGAAGGAAGACCCTTACACAGGTTTCTAGGCGGAAGGGAAGGGCCAACGGAGGAAGAAGCCGGCTATGGAGAGCCCCCAAGCTCCCCATGGCCTCAGGGATGACGTGGAGTAAACCTGCACATAAACCGGGGGTGCCCACCACCACCTCAGCCACCAGCGGAAGTCAAGTTCCATGAACGCAAGTGCACATCCTCCCTTGCGGGGCTCTCGGGTACGCGCACCCACACGTGTCTAGGACAGCATTTGACGCCCACGTACATCGCCTGCATGTGTCAAGGCGCTGGATCTTTAAAGTATGCTGAGGCCCAGGGGCTTTACTCAAATCTGATGTTATTCCTGTAGGCCTCATGCATGATCAGATTTCTCTATGAGCTTCAGGAAAACAGAGGTAAATCTATCTCCAGCAAAAATTCACGTCTGTGCTCTTCTCCTGTGGCTCCATCAGGGACAAGGAGAACAGCGAGAAATGGGACAGCAACTGACGTTCAGCCACAACTGCCACGGGATGCCGAGAACCAGAAGTGGCACCTTCCTTGGCCTCTGGGCAGGCCCTGTTCACAGCAAGCTGTGAGTCTGGCTGCGCGGGTCTCCTGCCACCACGGGCCTGGCCAGGTGGGAGAAGCTGCCTGTCCGGGAGGAAGGCCAACTTAACACAGCCTCCCCCCGTCCTGCAGCATTAGGCAGGAAAGGCGGAAGCCTTGAAATAAAATTCACAGCACTTAACACACACAGGCGTTTCTCCATCAGCCCTTCCCCTGTACCTCTCAGATTTGATCAGCGCAAAAAGAGGAGACCCAAGTAAGGTGGGAAAAATCACTTAAACGATGAGATCAATGGGAAAACAGTAATTTTATAGATATGCCTCTATGCTGTTCAACCCCATACACTTGAATTTACTTAAAAGAGCATCACATTCAAACTCAACAGCACAGGAAAATGTGCTTATCCCAAGAGAGCTCTTAACCTTGGGACAGCTGGCGCTCCACATCACAGTGCCCAGCCCACTACATGGGATTATCAACTAGACAAACAGCTCATTCACAGGATCTGCTAATTTCTTTTTCATTGACATGGGTGAGAAATATTTGGACTATCATTCATCTACGTTAAGATATGATTTTCTTCATATTCTCACAATCACACCACTTCAAAGTTGGGTTTAAGCCAAATCCTACTTTTTTCCCCCACTGATTTCTATCATAAAACTAGTCATATATTTCCATGCAACAGTCCCAACTTGGAGCTGAACTTTGGAATGTCCTGGTCTGTCAGGTTTACTTTTATAGGTTAAAGCTCTGCAGCAGTTTTAAAGGCCAAGTTCTGCCTCTACTATTAATCCTCTCTTCTTCCCTCGCATCCCCCTTCGCAAACTGACAGGAAGAAATTCTACCGCCACTCAGGTTCTCAATCCCCACGAGCCTTTTCCAGCGTTTGGCTGAGCCACAATTTCTAAATTCAGCTTCCTGAGTTTGGGTGCTGACATTTCTCAACCATGAAACTAAAGTAGAATGTTTCACCAGCAGGTGTGAGATCTTAACTGCAGGTATGCACAAAAAATTCCCTGAGTTTGAGGCTTCTGGTTACATACTATCATCTGTTAGATACCTAAAGGACACACTGTATACTGCACATCTCAAGAAGAATACAATGCAGGTACAAGGTAAAAACCTTAAAGAACCATGAAGCCCAGACGCTACTACACAGAAGAGGACGAGCAGAGTCCTGGAAAGACTTTTAAACCAACTCTGTGAAGCAAACTAAAGACAGAAAGTAACCTGAACTACCAAGCGGCCGCACTCAAAAGCCTTTGACCAAGAAAATATGCTGGGAGGAAATTATTTTCCTAGTTCTTAGGC
>NW_006783036.1:4980256-4994765 GCF_000442215.2 Lipotes vexillifer | reverse complement strand
GGGGAGGGGGGAGAGAGAGAGAGAGAGAGAGAGAGAGAGAGAGAGAGAGAGAGAGAGAGAGAGGTTTCTCTAAACATTAAGAATGCAATGCAGAGAAATTTACCTAGAGGCATTTATAATTCCTAGAAGTTAGTATTAGTGCCAGTTTTCTTTTAGAATAAACATCCTAACGGCTGACGCAAGATGACTATGAACACGTCTCTGTGCTCCTCTCCCAGGGACCTAGGATCGCCACCACACAGGGAACAGCCGTGCTTGCGTCACACTGCTGGTGCCCCCAGGAGACAGTGGCCGGGCCGGGGCTGGCAGACCTTCAGGCCAGCAGCCAGCTCAGGAGCAAAAGAATGAGTTTCGGCTCAGACCAGAGTTTGGTCTGCACCCACAGAAAAATGACTTTAAACTGGAGGTCATAACAAAAACCTGCACATCAGGTTCTGGAATTTGAGCCCCCAAATGGTACGCCAGGGTTTGTGACTATAGCACACATACACATGTCTCTGGGAAGAGGGTTCCCAAGACCCTGAAAAAGGTTAAGAGCTACAATGAAAAAAAAAAAAAAGAAAGAAAAAAATCAAACTGAGGGCAGGTCGCTGTACTGAAAATGTTAAACATCAACTGCTGTAATCCTACTCACTCTCCCGAGAGATAATGCATTGCTGAAGTGATCTGTCTACTAAAAGGGAGGAAAAGCCCAACATCCAAGCCTGGAAAAGCATAAGATGTATGGTTTGGTACTGAAGTGAGAAAACATGACACATAAAATAACAGCAGTACTGTGTTAACATTCATGTTTACTCTCAATTGTTATTGAAGACTTCTATAAGCAGTGGTAACATCCTGAAACCAGAAAAACAGCTAGACTCAAAATATGATTTTTAAAAAGATAACTCTTGCTTAAATCTGTTTTTCTCTGTCATGAATTCTTATGCAAAAACCTTCTCCTCCATAGCCTAGACCCCCTGGTTGTCTCAGCAGTACGTCTCATTCTGGGCTGCCTTGAGGTCCTATTCCATCAGGCACAGAAATCAAATCATCGATTAAGAAATTTCCTGCCAAAGCTCATTCTGATGTATTTTCAATTTGCAATCATCTCTTCTGCTGCCTATTTTTACTAACGTTAAGTGACTGTCACATTTTCTTTTACTGAAAAAGAACCACCCTTAGACTGGCCACATTGTTGGGCTCACGGCATTTACTCCACATAAAGCCACACTTCTCCTGCTGGAATGTGGGTTCCAGGGATGCACAGTGGCAGGCAGGGTCATGGGAGAAATTGGGCTGTTTTCCTACAGTGCCAGTCTGACCTGATAGTAAGTCATTTCACATGATTGTTAAACCACAGCAAACAAACAATGCACGAATTTTTAATATTTAAAAACATGAGATAAAAAAATCAATGACAGTAACAACAAAAGTATGAGATATCGAAGCAATTTGAGTTTGTGAAGAGTCACTTGGGTCTAGGCCCTAGTCTGCAGGAATACTCTTCACTACCCGTGGCCAATAGGAGTTTTTAGTAGGAAAGTTAAGAAATACTACCATAAGGTGCTGCAGGGACAGGGGAGATGCAACTTAAAACAATAAACACAAAACCACCAAACGGCATGGCCTGAAGGATCAAAACACAAAACAGTAACAGAAATGGAGCATTTCTATGACAAGTACTGCTGTACTGAGGGCCTCACGTAGATCAACTCATTTCGTCCGCTCAGCAACCCTGGGAGACAGGTGCTGTATTATCTCATTTTGCAGAAAAGGAAACAGAAGCACAGATGATGCTGTTTATTTCAGTATTGAAATGCAAAAATGCAAAAATGATGCTGTGGGGATTTGAACCCTGGCAGGCCAGCTCCAGAGCCCACCCTCTGCACTACCATGCTGCCCTGGCTCGGGTGGCTTCAACCATGACCTCCTTGGTGTTTCCTCATGCCACAGGCATTGCAGCCCGGCACTGTGCTGGGGGCTATGATGAACAGCCCAACTTGGGCTGACAGCAGTTACACTGAAAAATGGGTCTTCTACCTAACAGATCAGGAGACAAACACAGAGGGGTAGGGTAAAGCAACAAATGCCAAATTATATTTAATTTAATAATAAATACATTTATTAGGATTTCAACTCAGGTTTGTCTGACTACAAAGCTCAGGCTCTTTCTGTGCGGCCTCTCTCTCTTGGGCAGATTATCCCACTGCTGCTTCGACCCTTCCTGAAACCACCCTCAGTCAAGGCGGCCCTGTTCGGGGCACATGGTCCTTCCCCTCCCATCAGTTAAATGCCCCCTTCCTGACTGAACTCTCACCAGCTTATGTTCTCCACATATGATGATAGCCCACCACATAAAGTTCATTTCCAAAATGCAATTTCAAGGATCTCGACTCGACTCCTTGGTCCAAGTCTGTGTTTGTAAAGAGTAATCTGAATTTTACACTTAGATTTTTTTCAATCTTTGTTCTCCTGTACTTATATCCTTAACAAGTCAAACATCTCCAAACCTAATCTTATATCTGTAAGTTTTTAAAAAGAAGTGATGTTTGTTAAATGACAGCAAGCAGAAAAGCACTTTAAAATATATTCTCCTAGCTACAGCAGGCAGCTAAAGCCGGGGGGATCTGGAACTGGCCCATGAAGACTTTCTGACATATGCAGACAGTGACCAGCAACCAATGCCAGTCAGGCCCTAGGCATCCAATCACTAGAAGGGATTGATGGTGATTTTTGGAATCACATAGGTATTTGAGGTGCTCTGTCCTCTAAATATAAATACAAAGCAGGGGTTCTCGGCCTTAGCACTATTGACATTTTGGGCTGGACAATTCCTTGTTTGGGGGCTGCCCTGCACATCATGAGAAGTTCAGCAGCAACCCCAGCCTGGATGCCAGTGGCATTCCCCCCCTCCCCAAACCTAACAATCAAAACTGTCTCCAACTGTTACCAAATACTCTCTCAAGGGCAAATACCCTCTCAACCGCCCAGCTGAGATGCACTGATGTAACACAGAAGCTATTATGTGGTCACAGACACACCTTGCTTCCTCTTCGGTTTGATGCTTTTGACAGTCAAGAAAAGTACAGTTTGATTGCATCTTTAAATCATTTTTTAAATTTATGATTCTGCATTTTTTTTTTTTTTACCTTTTGAACCCCTTCACCCATTTTTAAAATCACGACCATTATTTTCAAATACTCGAGATTGGCTTAATTATGCAAAAAAGCCAACATTTGATTGTCTGATAATTCCACATTTGGATATACCTTGTTTCACATTTATTAATCAAAGTTTTCAATAAAAAGGAAGAATAAATCAATAAAGGAATACTAAAAGGAATAATGGATAGATTCATTAATGCTTTAAGACTGTGGTTGTTTTTTTAAAAAGGGTATTTGGATTCATTATAAGTTATCCAAATTGTTCTTGTTAGTCATGTGAGAATTTTATCACTCTTAGAAAAACTTCTGAATTAAAGTTTATTTTTAGAATGTTCTCTAGTTCCTGAGATGTTCACAATAATACTATTTACTACACAGACTGTGGTATAATTCAGTCACCTAAACATCATCTAAAGGGGTTTATTTCAGAGGGTTATTAAGAGACCTGGCATGAGACGATTCCATCAAAATGAACAGAGTATTTTAGTGACTCACGGTCATTTAAAATCTCATTGAACCTTGAAGCAAAACTGCACTACTTTGTTAATACTGAAATAAACAGACCGGTGAGTGTAATGAAAATCCAAAGATCACGCCAAGCCAGCTGTCGGGACACTCGGCATTGTTCCAGAACCCTCGACCTGACCACAGAGGCAGTTCCTCTCAGGGTAGGTCACCAGCCTTCGCCATCTCACAGCCCCGATTTGAGAAACACATTCATGAAAAGAGCTGGTTTCCAGTTTGTTGCCTAACAGTAGGAAATGACAAAGGCTTAGACCTGCTAGGGTCAGCTTCGCTTTTATTAGTCATTGAAAAAACACAATTAAGAACTAGGAATAGGGCTTCCCTGGTGGTGCAGTGGTTGAGAGTCCGCCTGCCAATGCAGGGGACACGGGTTCGTGCCCTGGTCCGGGAAGATCCCACATGCCGCGGAGAGGCTGGGCCCGTGAGCCATGGCCACTGAGCCTGCACGTCCAGAGCTTGTGCTCCGCCACGGGAGAGGGCACAACAGTGAGAGGCCCGCGTACCGCAAAAAAAAAAAAAAAAAAACTAGGAATAAAAGCACAACCTTTTCAGGTCACGAAGAGCCACGTCACACTTTAGACTGCAGGACTGTAGGTGCAAACTAAGCGAATAATCAGAGTTTTGGCCTGGCTCCATCAATATTTTAGAAAAGCAGCGATTTCTACTTGAAGACAAGAGTCATAGTTTTTTATGCTTCTGAAGTATTTGATACAGGGGAGGATATAATTTTGAGTGTGACATTTTTGCGCAGTAGGCATGCTGTAAGGTTAAATGATGAACACCAAAACATTATTTCCTGTAGCAATGAAAACAGAGCAGAGACAGACCAGCTAAGGAACAACCAAATCAAGCCTAATCCAGGTTATCCAATTACCCAAAGAAAAGGGAAAGGGAGCAGCTCACTTTCCCACTTGCCACCTATTAGGTACAGCAGCCCAGGAGCTGATTAGTGGGCATAAGAGAAAGGGGCGAGTCAAGAGGCAGAGATACTCGCCCTTTCTTAGCTCCCAAGGGAACCCTGACACTGGCCCTCAGCTGTCTGAGTGCTGTTCAGCTGGAAAGGAAAGAGAACGCTGGCTGAACTGCCCAAACACAGCAAGGAGCAATCAGGTGTAATTCAAATGTTCATGACCTTATAGAGATTTCCATATGACACGTCTACTTAGAACTAATCAAAATTAATATAATACACAGCACACTTTGCAAAACATAAAGAAATCAATTGTCAATATTTTACTACTAATATACGTATGAAGAACCCACAAATGGACTTTCATTTTCTTGGGAAATTTAGACATGGGGCATATCTTTTTGTACTAGATAGATTGTAGAGCTTCTAAAAGTCCATGGTTGTCTTTTTTTTTCAGAAAATGTAGTGACTTTCATAACTTAGGAGCAACCGCTGCTTGTTTTAACACTGGGCACTGAGGAAGTCAGATGTATTCCAACCACATTTCAGTGACATTTCTGTAAAAACAGAAACAATGCACTCGATGCCTTTTACCTTAAAAAGCAAAATGTTTAGGTGGAACATTTAAGCAATCAATTTCCCTCCTTCCCCACCCTGTAACACATCCTTTAAACAGCTCCCAGCCGCTCACCTGGATGACCTTATAGAAGTAGGCGTACTGCCGTGCTGTGTTCTTATACTGGCTGAAGACGTCATGTATGGCCTGTGTGGACTGAAGGTAGCGAACCTCATCCTCTTCGAAGTAGAGAGGGGTGTCGTATTCGCTGGGGAGGGTCTGAATATAGGGCTGCCAGAAAGAGTTAGGGTTGGCTCGCTCACACAGCAGATGAAAGGCCAGTGTGATGTTTCCCATGGCTTGAAGAATTCGGTCTTGAGAATACAAGGGCCCTGAATTAACCCAGAAGGTAACAGCATCAGTTCCACACACTGCTTTAAAAAGTGTTCATTCAATATATACTAAAGTTATAGGAATATCTTGATAGTCATGTAACATTTAAGGTAAGGTGCCCTCTTCTTTTGACATTCTTCTACTATGTCAGATTACAAGTGCGGAAAACACTTCGTGTGGATTTGGGGAAATATTTCAGTAGTTGAGAAAACGACCAAATATAGTCCCTAGCGCCACAAAATGAAATTTTATATATTTTTATCATTTTTGCTCTGTCTTGAACAAACAGAAATTATTCTCACCCAGCACTGAATTTTTAGCAGATTCAACAGTCATTAGTAATTTTCGTGGAACCCATAAAAATAATTCTTCTGCCTAGGAGGAAAAAAATAATAGTAGAATCACCAAGACATGTTACAATTGTCAATCCAGCTACATCTATGGTCAGAAATCCAATCACAATGAAATACGACTGAAGGTTGCCTATAAGCATTTTATTTCTAATTATCAAATACACTTTTAAATGTAAACATTTATGTTACAGTTAAATGAGTAGAAGCATCGTCTCGAATCCTGTTTCCAAAGAAAAACTATATACACTGGGGAAAAAAAAAATCAGAAAAGCAATTCGAAGCAAATATAACAATTTGGGAATAGAGCACAAGGGTGCTTATTTATTCTTTGCTGTACTTCAGTTCTAAAAACAAAAGAAAAAAAACTCTACCTCCAACAAAAACCCTAACCTGCCAGTGTGAATTGCTATTGAGTTTCTGAAGCTAGAGTAACATTCCTTCCTCCACATGCTTGACCTTAAAGCACACAGATACCAGCGAAAGCACAAGCCCGTAAGACATACTTTGGTTACTAATTTTTTCCCAAGGCATTATCTCACTACTTTGGCAACATGAGATGCTTCTTTCAGGAAATCTTATCCATGTGTCTATACTGCCTGAAGCATGCACATCAACATAGTGCCTTGAGTGTGGTGATGGTGTCACGGGTATATGCATATGTCCCAGCTCATCAAAACATATACGTTAAATATGTGTGATTTTGTATATCAATTATGCCTCAATAAAGCTTAAAAAAACATGCACATAGTGAAGACGGACCACCGCTAAGATAGTCTGGGCAGCATCCATACTAATGACGCTTCTCATCAGAGATGAGAAAAACGTGTGACAGCTGGTTTACGCTTGCCATTTACCAATGTCTACTATTTATTTTTATGTGTGTCTCATCCCTTACTATATCAGCCTCATGAAGGAAGAGATCCTGGTGTTTTTGGAAGCATGGTATAATAACAAGCAAGGTACTATTCACACACTAGATATTTAACAGGTATCTAATAAACCAGTGAATGGCTTATCAAGGTATCATTGAAAAGTAAACTACGACTTGACCAGAGATGCTGCTGGAAGTTTGAAGGGACCCAAATAAATAACATCCATTTCCTCCACCCAAGTTCTGAACCAACTGAGAGAGACACAACAATACAACAGATGGTGACACAAAATATCATCTACGGAATCCCAGAATTAGACAGACTCCCCACCTAGTTACAGGCAGGACTGGAGCCCCGACAGGCCTCCCCACGTGTGGCCTGCCCTGTAAAACTCCCAGGGCGGAGAGAGCAGGGTAGAGAACACATATGGCAACCAGCTCCCACGGAGAAAAAGGCCAAGCCCAGATCCTTCTTCCAGAACCATCAGATCGTTACACCTCCTCTCTAGGAGCGGCATGATGAGGGCCAGAGAGAGGCCTAGAGCCCCGCCGGGGGCTGCTGCTCCCTTCATCTGGAAGGAAGGACCCAGAGTGGAGAAGAGCCTTGTCCCTCAGCACGTGGACATTTCTCTTCTTCTTTCCCCTCCCCTCCGCTGCTGCTGTCTCCGTAAGTGGTACCTCCAGCCACTCAGTTACCCACTCCAGAAAACCGGTCCGCATCTCGACACTGCCCACCCTCCACCCCACCCACATCCAATCCATCACAGGGCCCTGTGTGTTCTCCCTCCAAACCACCCAAGCTCACATCCTCCTCTTCACTCAGATCTCAAAAGCCCGCGAGACATGTTCTCTGGTCTCCTAACAGAGTTTCGGAGATGTGACCCGACTTGCCCCACTCACTGGTTGATAGCACAGTTCCAAGGAGGACGACCTAGGAGGGGCTGTCTAGAGCCCTGGGCTGAGGCCCCCAGCCGGGAGACCGCGGGTCAGGGAGAGGGAGGTGGGCTGCACGCTGCCAACACGCCCACAGTGTGCTCAGGACAGCCCGCGACGCTTGTCTCCAAGTCCTGGGCCCTCCACGCCACACCACCCAGACGCTCTTAGAGCCCGCCCCCCAGACCAGCAGCTCACCTACAAACTCACCTTGATATCTCTTGTCGCTCTCAAACCGAAGCCCTCTTCTTTGAAGTTCACCATTTCAAAACCCTCTACAGAGGCTCCATTTTCAGAGGCCCATTTCATTAGATCAGGAAAGTAATCTTCTCTTTTTCCATCGAAAGTAACAGACAGACCTATATCAATCCGTGTTTTAGAAAACAAGAGCTACTTTTAGAACATATCAGTCATGCTGTTCTCAGAAAATAAAAAACAGACCACTGGAACTAACTACCTAGAAATAGTAATAAAACTCCGATCTTGAAAAAAAAAAATCAAAACTGACCACCAGATGTCACAGTACATACCTTAACTAGTGGCAGGAAAGGTGAGTTAAAATCCTGAACGCCCTGCTGGTTACAGAGCAATAGCTGCTGGTCCCAGGTAATATGAATATTGGAGGTCAGGTTCTATTAGGTGCAATAACAGGGATGGGGAAAGCCTTCATGACCACTGCAGGTTTCTAGAGCAGCCTGCCATCTCTCATGTGCACACTGCTTTAACAAAACTCCCACGAAAACAAAAACCAGTAGCTCACATACATGCACAAGGAGACGTCTGTAAGGAGGAGCCCTAGACCCTGATTCTAAGAGCACAAAACTGGAACGCTCTGAATTTCCTCCAGCAACTTAAATGAGCAGCATCTATATGTATCACTGTAAGTGAAACACAAAACTTAACAATGGTTTTCTGAAAGTCCAGTAGTATGACACCATTTACGTAAACTGTTAAAATACCAATTACTACCATCTATTTGTATGGGGTTATACATGAAGCAGAAACACATTCACTGTAAAGACAACCCCCCCCCCAGGGGGAAGGGAGGGGAGAGGAGGGAGTGGGATGGAAGTGTGGGGCTTCAGCTGTGCCTGAAATGCCTAATTTCTTAAAAACAAATATAAGAACCAATCAAAGCACGGAGGGAGGGGAAGAGATCGGACCAGTAGCTGAGAAGGAAGAAAAGAAGAACTTGAACCGACAAGACTCTGGCATGTATCCAACTGAGACAGTAGCTGCTTAGGTGTTATTTTCGGCACTTTTCAGCACGTTTGAAATATCAAAAAAGATGAAAAGCCATGCATAGGAAAAATCATTATTTTTCTGAGGAATAAAGAGAGAGGAACAGGAACTTCGACCACATGAGGTGCTGGGCACAGAACCCAGCCCAGGGCCTGTGGCCATGTCCCCAAGATACAATTCATGGTAACTAGATCTGTGAAGCAGGACTGCCTGGCCTGGGGCCGTGCCAGGCTAGGTCTGCAAAGGTACCTGCTAAATGGAGAAAACTGATTTTGTTAGGGATACTCTAAAACAGAATTTACTCTTCCCTTATTGAGAACTAGTGAATGCTCTAACTTCAGTGCCAGTTATAGTAAATGGTCTCTACTCAGCACAGAAACTCAGGATATAAAAAAACTTTTCAGCAACCAATTTTGGTGAGCCAGGATTAGCACAGTCTACCATTTAATGCAAATTAACACATTATAAAAGAACCCGTCCCCATTGAGGGTTTGAGACTATCTAACCTAAAGACTGCATGTTTGCAGATGTGCATGGGAGAGCGGTAAAACTACTCCCTAAGAGGACAAATACAAAACAAACCATCTTCCCACTAACTTTCATGGCAATAAATAAAAGGGGAGTCAAAGAAGTTCTCTCATCCTTCTGAACGCAGGCTCCTTATTATGCTTTCTCCTTCTACCTTCCGTGTGGCCTGCATACAAATCTACTTTTTGTGCTTTACAGCACAAAAACAATAGGTATATTGAATACGCTTTTCCGAATTGACACTTGGCCCCATTGCCAGCCTGACTGAGAATCATTAAGATGCCTACTGAATACACCCTGGAAAAACACAGCTGGAGAAATATAACTACATCTCTTATTAAATCAAGACATATTTGAGTTCATTGTAAATCTTGACAAGACACTAACCAATCTGTATATATCTGTGTGTTGACCACACAACACCATGTACTGACCTCAAACCCTAAAGGAAACACAGGATGCAAAAACAAATTTAAGTATGTATTTCATAAAATAAAAATAAATGAAAGTTATACCATCTTAGTCCCCAGATAGAAAAACTGTCCCCGCTGAAGCTCAACATTTTTATCCCTTCCAAAGCAGCAACGGCACCTCTAAAATGGGGAAAATCCTGATGGGTTCCCAATGCAGTTCCCCTCCCAATATCTAGGAGCTCTTCTACAACCACCATCCAGACAGGCACGGAGGCCTGAGGGTTGATGCCGAGACCTTCATTCTCAAAGCCTCTCTGCTTATGCCAGGTTTCCACAGGATATTATTAAAATGTGATGATCATTTGAGGAAATTTACCTTTTTGTTTTTTTCGTATTTTCTCAACTAGAGACCGGATCTGCACATACTCTTCCCATTCTTTTCCTGGGCCAGGGGCAGGACTACTGCATTCTGTAACACAAAAACCATGGCACCCAAACATTTCTTTCAGCTTAACCTGTTAGTCTTCAGAAGAAAGAGGAGCTGGGTTTTGTTGTTGCTGTTGGTTTACTTTTAAAGGACAAAGATATATAGCCGTGATGACAGAGGTGAGAAGTATGAACCAGGTATACTTTTTTAAAATTAATTAATTAATTAATTAATATTTGTTTTTTGGCCGCGTTGGGTCTTCGTTGCTGCGTGCGGGCTTTCTCTAGTCGCGGCGAGCGGGGGCTACTCTTCGTTGCGGCGCGCAGGCTTCTCATTGCAGTGGCTTCTCTTGTTGCGGAGCACGGGCTCTAGGCAAGCAGGCTTCAGTAGTTGAAGCATGTAGGCTCAGCAGTTGTGGCTCACGGGCTTAGCTGCTCCGCGGCATGAGGGATCTTCCAGGACCAGGGCTTGAACCCGTGTCTCCTGCATCGGCAGGTGGATTCTTCAACACTGTGCCACCAGGGAAGCCCATAAGCCAGGTGTACTTTTTAAAGCACGTAAACCCTCTGAAACCACCAGGCCACATATTACACTGTGACCACAGGACACAGGTGTGAGCACCTAACTTGCATCTACCCCATTCTTGCTGCTCTGATCAATTTTCCTCAGAATACTCATAACAGGAGAATCTAAAAAGCTAAGCTAAAATGCAAAACATTTTCCTGAAAACTCTTGTGGATGGTGAAAAGAAGGTATATTAAGAGTCAACGTTTTTTTCTAGTTAAACTCCATAACAATGGCTCCCTAAGGGAACCAGTTAAATTGGACATAAGGACAATTAGTCAACAAACATTTCACATCCTTGTGTAAGGCTCTATAATAAGCACTCTGGGGGAGTTACAAAAAGAGATGGCACAGTTGCCGCTAAAAAAGAAGCTAAGATTCTGTCGGGCCAAAACCGAAAGACCTACCCGCCAAGACTGGAGCCATGGCAGTGGAAGGCCGCACCCCGGGCACCCGGCCTGTCAGCGGCCCTGACCTTTTAAGACAGTATCAGTTTAAAGAGAGAGACCCCGACCACATTCCTGATAAACCTACTGGCCCCCTTTGTTCCCCACAGAGAAGACTAGATGTGGTAAATAATCAACAGGGGTTGGGGGGGTAGGAACTGGGAGATGGGGACTGACACATACACACCATTGATACCATGTATAAAATAGACCACTAATGAGAACCTGCTGTATAGCTCAGGGAACTCTACTCAGTGCTCTGTGGTGACCTAAATGGGAAGGAAATCCAAAAAGAGGGGATATATGTATATGTATAGCTGATTCATTTTGCTGTACAGTAGAAACTAACACAACATTGTAAAGCAGCTATACTCCAATAAAAATTAATTTAAAATTAATAATAATTAACAATAACTAGTTATGCATTGACTCATAACTTAAGTTAACCAGTCTTACTTCACTCTTCTATCAACAAACACTGACTGACGCCCCAGAATACAGGAGCCTGTCCTGAGGCCGCCTGTTGTCCAGCAGGAGAGACAGGTGTGTGGGGGGGCAGGCACAGCCGTGCTCTGTGGGAGCCCACACTGACCTTCTGGGGGGCTCCCCACAGTGGGGATGGGAGAACTCAGGGAGGGACCTGACCCTGACTCGGTTGCTGCCTGTCTGCCTGCCTGTGTCAGGGAAAGAAAGCAAAATTTTTATTTGGGGGTTAGCCTCTCACATAATCTAAACATAAGGGGCCAAGAAAATGAGACAAACATAGTTAGTTAATCGAGTGACCATGGCTAAATCTGAAACATACAGAGCACCAACTTAAATTCACAATTTAAAGAAAGAAGTTACCAGTTTACACTAACTTGCTAAAGCAAGTATCGGCACTTAACAGATATTTAATTTCCTAGAACCAAGAACGGATAACCTCGATATGTGAAATTGGAAAACTATTACGAATCACTGAAAGTAAAGGGGAGGGAGCCCAGTTCCTACGGTTTGCTCTCTGAGCAGCACGCTGCGCTCACCTCTGGCTTCACGGCCCAATGACCTTCAACCTTCACGTGCCATAGCTCACGTGGGGCTCGAGACACTCTATTTACTGATGCAAACATTGCGACTCAGCAGGGTTAAGGAACTGGTCCAAGGCCACACTGTTAAAAAGCAGTGAAGTTTGGCCTGGCCCACCGGTGCAGGCGGCGGGTGGTTATGCTATAGCAGCTCTACATTCATTCGTTCTGTCGTCCAAGCCTCCTTTAACCATAGTTACAGTTGGTACCGTACCTGTTAGGTAAAAGTTACCTGTTGGAACCTGTTGGTACCGTACCTCCATTTTTACAGGCAGGGAAGCTGCAGGCTGGGGAAGATTTGTAACGTGCCAGGTCCCATGGCTAAACAGGCTGGGATCTGAACACAAGTTTGTTTCACCTCCTGCTCCCCAGACCAGGGACCCCCACGCAGTGCAGGGGTGTGAGGAGAGAGACACACGTGTCCCACACAGAGGCGGGAAGGCCGAGCCGAGACTTACTCTGCAACAGCTCACTGGTTAGGTTCAAGGTTTCCTTCGGGGACACGCTTGCTGTAGCACCAGTGCCTGATTTCTGCGTTTTTACTCGACTCTTCTTACCCATTTTCTGACTATGGAGAAGAAAAGGAAAAAACAAAGAGAAAAGCATTATATTTCCAAAGAACAAAACTGAGTAATAAAACGTGGCACAGCAGTGGCTCAGCCTTGAGACATTAAGATCTTACCTCAAAGGTGCCATATCCTGAAGTTTCCTTCCAGAAAAAGCAACGTGTAACAAATACTAGTATTTGGAGGCACTCAAATGTGAAAAAAAAAAATCTGCTTTGTAGTCTCTAGAAGAAAAGTTCGTTCCTTTTCACCTACAAAAACTACAGTAGAAGCAAGTTTTACTCTAGAATTTTTTTCAAATTACATAGACTTCATTGTATATCCTAGTATTCTGTGATACTACATAGATAGAAGTTACATCTACATTCATGTATCACAAACTATCACATGGCCACAAAAACCTATATATTCTCTCCTCCCTCTGCTTTAAAAGAATAATTTCCCATAAAGAATAACTATATCATAAGCAACAGATTAGACTCTCTAGACAAATGCTGAAGACATTTTAGAGATCAAAGAAACTTCAGAGAGCTAATTCAATTCCTTAATCTTGTTTCAAGGAAAATCCAAAGTACCTTGCCCAGGGTTTCACAGGAAGTCGATGGCAGACCCTACCCTCGAAAGAGGTCTCCACTGCCTCCCAGCCTGGCACTTCAACCACGCTGGAGCCCTCAATGGTCTAACAAATAAGAAATGGCCAGGATATGCCACAAGCAGACGAGACAGTGGGACAGGGGATGCACCGATGGATGCCGGGAGTCAGGAGATGTGTCTTGAAGAAAGAAAGGGACTGGGATGTATGAAGAAAGGGTGGGCAACTCAAAGGCAGGGCAGGAATGAGGGAAGCACATGGCAGGGCAGGGGGCACAGCACCCCAGGTGGAGAGGTCTCTGTGGGGAGCGGTGGGAAAGAGGACCCCAGCTGCAGGAGGACTGCAACCGTTGCCTGAGGACTTTGATCTGAGCATTCCTCCTAAGACAGAAGCGCTTGAGGATGACAACCCAGGAAGACGGAGAGAGATCCCCCCAGAGAAGCCACTGGAGCCACCCACACACTAATGAATACCACACACCACGATGATGCTCCATGGACCCCTCGCCAACAAGCTACAATTAATCTCAAGGGAGAACCAAAAGGCGAACTCTGACCTACTTGTTTTTTACAAAGAGAAATGACTATTGTAGTGTGGAGAGCTGTGATGGGACAAAAGGTTGAAAATGCATAGTCTCCTGCAGCCTAGCTGATCACTGATTCCACTGCAATGACTCCATGCAAATACAGGCCACGCTAAAACAACAGAAAATAGCCTTCTATTAAAGGGCTATCTTATGTAGCTTCTCTGATGCGTCTGATGCATGAAGTATACTTTGTAACTTACGTATCTAAAATGCCTTCTAAAACACAAGAGTGGAACACATAGGGCCAGGCGCCCTGGAACAAAAGTGAACAGATAACAATACCTAAAACTTCGGCAGCAAAGAGAATTAGTTATTTTGAGATCAAAAGCAGAAGGAAGGGCTTCCCTGGTGGCGCAGTGCTTGAGAGTCCGCCTGCCGATGCAGGAGACGCGGG
>NW_006783036.1:4950459-4980055 GCF_000442215.2 Lipotes vexillifer | reverse complement strand
GCATAACGCAAGGAAAAAAAAAAAAAAAAGCAGAAGGAAAAGAAAAAAAAGTGTGGGGGGAGCAGGCGGGGGAATGGTTTAAGCACCTTTACTTAAGCTCAAGGACTAAACGAGAAGGAAGCTCCCGGGTTTACTAGCTCACGGCTGAGAGCCCTGGACAGAGCACCTGCCGCTCTTCTTTGCACCAGGCCCTCTCCACATCTACCAACGGCATCTCTGCGGAGGACCACTGAACTTGACCTGAAAACAACTAAGACTACCAGTAAGCCTGGAAAGTAGGGCTTTAATCACACTTCCAAATATAGCTTTGCAGGAAGAACTGTGAAGCCCGCTGTCAGAGATGGGCTTGCTAGCCTCTCCCTGCCAGCGTGACCTTCTGTGTTAGGTGTCAAACAACTCAAAAACATCACTCAGATAGGAACTCCAAGACCCTTCCCTCCTCTTAGCAGCCCTGGGGCACAGTGAACCCAAGGCAGCCGCGCCCCGCCTACGCCAGTCCCCCCAGCACGAAGACCCGAGGGCTACAAAACAGGCTTCTTCACTCTGCCTGCAGCCCCTTTCCCCTCCCCAGCCCAAGTCTTCCCTCAGGAATCCCTCCAACTCCCATCACTCTCTGGCATCTAGATACCTGTCCTGAAATAACAATCGTTAATTAAAGCAGTAGCAGTAGTGACCCTGTGTGCAGTCCTTAACCTCTGCCATTCACTGGGCTAAGATCATCTCTTCATTTGATCTTCCCAGACACTCTAATCAGTAGGTATTAGCCTCATCTTTTAGATGACATTCTCAAAAAGGTGAAGTCCTCCATCTTTGTCCAAGGTTAGAGGTGCAGTTAGAACTCAGGTCTGCCTGACTCTAAAGCCTGTGCTCGGCCACTGCCCCACTGCTTCTGTGACATGCAGAGCAAAAGCACAGGGCTCCGCAGGGAGCAGGAGGGTGGACGCGTCTTCCAGACCCGACACCGACAACATCCGGCCAAGTGGTAACACCCCTGAGTATCTCAGGCCACCTGCTCGTCTTGAATTCACCCCTTGCTTAGACTGTAAGTGTCCTGCGTTCTCCCTGCCCAAGCCCACCCCTGCCACTTAAATCTGCCCCCGCTGAGTAACAGGTACCAATATACAACACAGGTGAAACTTCAAAACACATCAGGAAATTAGCACCTGGGAGAGCAGCTGTCCTTGAACTTCATACACATGAAATTATACAACATGTAGGCTTCTTTTGCTCAACACAAGGTCTTTCCATGGCTCTAAGGTGACACCTAACCTCCCCAGCACAGCCCTCAGGGCCCTTTACTTGCCCGGCTTTATTCTTCCCATCACCCCTTACACAACACAGCTCTAGGATCTGCTCTTGTTCTCCCCTTTTCCTGAAATAAAGCTACCCTCTGCTACCCCTGTCTCCTCCTGGCAAAATTTTCACATACTCAGTCAAAATGTCCCCCATGGCCTTGAGGAAATTCCGGGCTCCTCCATGCAGCCCTCACTTCCATGCAAATCAGTAAGAACGGGTCAAGTTCAAGGTGATTAACAGATGCTAAAGGCTTGGCTTACCTTGAGATCAGTCTTTTGGAATTCTCTTTGGACTGTTTCCCTCCCACAGGGATATAAGCCCTAAAGAGAGAAAGCAGCCTGCCCAGGTTGGACAGTAAGAATCTTCCAGCAGGGCATTAACTCGCTTCTCAGCTAAGGAGGGTAGGGAGATGGCTGTCCCTCTCCCCAGGGGATGCACCTCCCTGGGGAACAGGACCCTAGGTCCAGACCGGCTCTTAATCTGTTCTACCCAGAAACCGGGTTGACAGCGACCTCACCCAGGAAAGCCTCCAGTCACCTGGACCCTTTCTGTCCCGGAGCTCCTAATTACTCAGCCCCCGGCGCACTGAATCAGAGGCATGTCCCTCAAGCCTTAAGTGTGTACTTGAAGAACTAACATTTCTGGAGGGTGGGGGTTCTCTGTACCCAGTTCTATGGCCCAGCAGCCGTTTTTCTGAACTTTACAGACGCCAGTGTCTATAAGATTCATTTGCCTCTGGATTCGGTATGGTTTGGCACCAATACATCTCGCATTTGTGTGACAAATGTACCACCTAAAAGTACCTCAAAGGCGGTAGCCCCGCATTTACTTCTTTTCACCCCACAAAGCATTAGGCCCTCCTGCCACCCTCTGCCAGCTCCCTCAGCCCCTCGGCCCCATGCCATCCCCTGATCCATATGCTCCCTCTTCTCTGCGGCCTACGTGCCTTCAGCCCTTGGTGACGGTGTCTGAGTCTTGACTCAAACCCCAGCTCACCGACGGCCCCCTCCCCACTCCACACCCTGCAAAGCTCAGCCCTGGAGCCCCCACGGCCTCACGCGCTGTAGCTGACATCATTTATGTGCCTACCTCACCCACTGGTGTGGCTTTCTGTCTTGTGGCAGAAAAAGCCCAAAGCTTCCATTTCTAAATTATCTGTAGGGTCTAGTATGGTGCCACGGACACAGTTGAGGGTCAAATATTTGTTGAATGAAGGAAAATCTTATTTGAATTTACTAGTGTTACTTATGGGTAAGATATATTTCCTATCACGATAGTAAGATTATACAGCAAGGAACCATTTTGATATATTCTCCCACCAGTGACAGCACAGCAGCCAAAATGAGACACTTACTTAATACTTAACTACTACTTCTAAGAACTAGGATGACTCCTAAAAGTCAAAGCATAAATTTATACATATAAAATTCACATTTAAAAAATAGTTTCCTTTGGGAAACTGTAGTTTGTTGTTAGAAAAGCTTAAGATATTAAAGTTCATAAAAGAATCTCTCCAATAAACACAAACTCAATTTTTAAAGTGTTTTTGGTCTCTTAGAAAACAACCAAGCAGGAATAAGTCCGTTTCCAATAGAAATGGAAGAGCTGCTACTCAAGCACAACTTCAAGCTCCAGGGGCACTTGTGACTGGGGGCACGAGCATCTGTACAGCTCTCTGCACTGGCCAGACACGTTCCCGCCACAGCCTGCAGAGGCCAGTGGTGACCACTGGCATGGCAGGGTGCTCAGGCATGGCTACGACTTGGCCAAGAGCCCACAGCCAACAAGCAGCGGACCTACAGCTTCAACTTGAAACCCTGTGTTACATCCAGCACATTTGCAACTAAACAAGGTCTCCTGCATCCACATGCCAGGACCACACCAGCTGCTGCAGAAGATGACCACAGCCAGATGAGGGACAGCCAGCCCTGCGGGCCTCAAGGGTGAGGAGGTGAAGAAGGACCCTAGACTCAGCCTGGATAACTCCTAAAATGTGCGGGCAAAGTAACCAAACAGAGAGGGGTAAGGAATAAAGAACAGGTAAAGAAGGAGGACTAGATGTTAAGATTCAGTCTGAGAAACTGTTAGAATCCAGGCTGAGTGGTTTCCTAAACTCAACCCCCTTCTGCCTTTTTTAGCTAACAAAGATTTCCCCAACTTCATGGATTTAAAATAACTACCTACCCTGTTCATTTATGATTCAAAAACTTGTTACACACAATGAACACTTTTCATTGTGAGTTCAGCTGAATCTGGGGCTAGATTCCAAATTTCAACAAATGAAAGAGCCAAATAGGTATCCTGAATATTCTTAGTGCTCTCAGTGGAAAAACAGTACCTATTAGTTTAATTCATCAACTTCCTACAAAGACCAAATATTTATCTTCAGTATTTATTTCAAATATGTGTATTAGAAAAATACAAAGATGTGCTAAATTAGATATGTGTATGCACACACAAAGTTAAATTCCAAATTTCAGCCAAAGGTACAATGCTAAATGAAAGATTTTTTTTTCCCCCAAAGTTTAGATCGAAAGCAGGTATAATTTCCAAATTCTTAATGAATTATCTGGGGAAAACAAATATACAGTAAAAAAGGACTTAAACAATACTTAAGACAAAAGAAAATAATATGCAGAAAAGCTATAGGATTGACAGGCAAAAGGATTCTACAGTAAACAATTACAGTGACAGTCCTTCAAAGGAAGGGGCATCTATAAAAAGAAACAGCAAGCTAAGAGTTCCACACATATCTACATTGCTTCACCAACAAAACATTTTAAAAATCTACAAAATCCTCAAAATCTGGCTCTTTATAACACCATAAACTATTTAGCAAGTCCAGCAACAATCTCTCCACCTAAGAGATACAACAAACTTTAGAAAACAGTAAAATAGATGGCATATTCAATTATTATTTAAATTGCTGACTAATATGCAAGTGTCATCTGTAATCAACAACCACTTCTGACCAGTGAAGTGATTCTTTCACACATAATCTGCCTAAGTGAGGAGAAATAAGAACACAGTGCATTTAAGGAAATTGGCTGATGGCGTGGTGGGCGTGGTGAGGGGGATACTTAACCCATTTTTACAAAGTGTACTTCACACCTACTGAACAGACCGAGATGGAATTCAGCTGTGTGGGGTTTTTTTTCTTTCCCCCCAAAATTCTAAACGGAATGAATGTATATTTGCGATATTCTTGAGTTGCTTTCAACTAAATACAACTAGAATAAACATTTTTGATTATACTTATTTGGTAATTTGGTAAACCAGAAAACCTTAGCTCAAACCCAGCATCTGTTTTTCAATGTATGCTGCATCTTCCCAACTCTACAGCTGGTTTGACTAAGGGAGAGAATGGTCCTAGGGCTTCCTCCCACCTCAGGCTCCCAGCTGTAAATGGACTTGAAGGGAGTGTGAAGCCTGCCTAATCTTTTGGAGGAAGAAAAGAATCTCACTAAAATACTCCACAGGCCATTCGGATCAGATTACTACATTCTGAATTAAATACACAAACTACAGGATGATGGCCTAGGAAAATGAAAGCACTCCCAAATTGAAAAGCATTTAACTGTGCTAAGCTCTCTCTCCTCCAAAAACTGATGAAGCATACATGGTCCTTGCATTGGTACCATGTTAACTGAAATACTGGAAACACCTCTCTCTGCACAGTAGCAGGATCTAGTAACAGGGTCAAGCCTTACAAACTTATACAGGTTCAAGTGGCTAGCACTCATCATTCCAATCTCTATCAAAGGAGACACTGATGTGTCACAGCTCAAAAGTACCAAGAAGTCAGGGCAAGCAGACAGGCAAGATGATGGAATTCATTTCAACTCAGTAGCTACATACATACCAAGATGAATGTAGACCTACAAGCTGCATGTAATTAAAATTTCAATCTTTATACAGAACAATCTGGGCTGTCATATATACATATATAGATAGATACGTAGATAGATATAGATATACACAAACTTGAGATTTAAACTTGCTCTCTACAATTTTTTGCTATATTTCCACTAATACACATGATAATTTTAGAGACACTTAAACCATCTTTGATTGACTTTTCAATACGTAATAGTCTTAGTTTTAAACTGCTATTGAATTAAGTTGTAAATACACTTAAAATGAGGCTCCTATTTAAAGGAAGTTGCAAAACAAACTCTTCATAAAGCAAAGAATCATTCAGTATCATGAATAACCATTTCCTATTATAGCTTTCTAAAAGAAAAATGTTAAGGGTGAAGGAACAGCTAGCTATAATCTGTCAAGAAATTACTTTCAAACCACCCACATTCCTCCCATAAGGATTCTAGATTCTAAAACTGTGGAACATCAGGTTTGGAAGAGACCTCTGGGGCTATCTGTGTTAACCCTCAAGCCTGAACATCTTTAAAATAAAGATATCTAATATTATGTAGCAGGTACGGTTATCAAAGTGCTTTGCTCTCCACTGCCAAATTCAACCCAAGGAGGTGAGTCCCCAACTTACTGTGATTCACGTTCGGATATTTCAACTTTAATACAGATGGTGCAAGCGCATACACATTCAGTAGAAACCTTGAATTTTTATCTTTTCCCAGGCTAGTGATATGCGTGTGATACCCTCTGGTGATGCTGGGCAGTGGCAGCAAGCCTCAGCTCCCCGCCGGTTACAAGGAGCACGAGGGTAAACAACGAACACACTTACAACCCTTCTGAACAAACAGCCATTCTGTTTTTCACTTTCAGTACAGTGTTCAAAAAATAACATGAGATATTCAGCACTTTATTATAAAACGGGCTTTGTGTTAGATGATTTTGCACAACTGTAGGCAAATTAAGTGTTCTGAGCGCTTTTAAGGTCGGCTAGGCTAAGCTGTGATGTTTGGTACATTAGGTATGTTAAATGCATTTTCGACAATGATATTTTCAACATGCTATCAGGATGTAACCCCATCATAACTCAAGGAAGATCGGTATAGCTAACACTGCCTTACTTTTCTACCAGCCAAGTGAATGAGTGAATTCATGCTTGCATTCAGTGCACATTTCTTGAGTATCTAATATGAAATGGAGGGATAAGTGAGATGTGGTCCCACAGTCTTGAGGATAAGGTGGTAACCAACTACACCCTTTGTTACGTAAACTGACCTTCAGCCAGATACATGTGCTACATTAAACAACTGAGTTTTGGAACCTAAATGCAAATTATTCATGCTGTCACGTTGTTTGTTTCTGGGCTGTTGAACCTGTGTGTGCCCTGGGGCAGGCCCCCAATATGACCGTCTTCATCATAACTGCATCATCAGGCATATTTCCTATATCAGGAACTGAGGTAAGCATTTTACACACTAGACAAAGAAAGATATCATGCCCACTTTACAGATGAGAAAGCCGAAGTTTAGTGAGGTTAATAAATTTATGCAGCATGACAAGACAGCTGGTAGCACAGCCTCATCAGCACAGCTCGATGTCAAACGCCACTGATGCCCAATAGTATTTCATGGATTCAGTGCAAAACCAACCCCCTTAGAGAGGCTCTGAAGGTTCATTATCTCTGAAATTCTAAATAACAGTATTCCTTTGCAGTTGTAAAACATACCATGTAAAGCTTTTACTCCTTTGGCCTTTTAAAACTATAGTCATTACGCTGGCCTTGTACAAATACAAAGGAGTGGCCTCAGCTTAAATTTGGGACATGAACAAAACTTCCAAATTTTATGATAAAGGCAACTTTCATGAGTATTTTTCAACACTAACCCTTACTTTCTCTTAACTGTGCTTAACAGAAAACTATTGATACTGAAGAGTCAGGCCTATTTTCTGAGATTGAAACCTTAAAGGTTTGGACATAGAGTTTTTAGACCTTGTTATGTTCTAATGAACTGTATCGTAAACAAAGTGGAAAATGAAATTCAGGATGGTAGATAAGTAATAAGGCTAAAATACTGCATACTTATTAAGAGTTCTATGTAGACACATGCTTATCTAATTCTCTAGACAATTTTTTAGTCCTAAAAAATAGTGAAAGCACTTTTTCCTGCCCTGTCCCTCTGCCCCCCGCCCCGCCCCGTCCCTCTGTACCCACATTATTCAGCCTACGCATGTAAGAGGTTAAAATTTTACTCTGGCTTGGTAATCAGTATCACTCAGCTCCCTTTCAAAATCTTAACTTCAGAGCTGGACTTGTCTTCCATTGCCAGTCAAGAGTGTTTGGACTTATCTTGATTACTAATTAACTTCTACTTGGAAAGGACTTGAATAAGAAAAAAATTTTCAAAGTCTTAACTTTGGTATTTGAATTTTATAATCATTTGGAATCATTTTTCTTCCATTCAAATATATTTCAGTTGAAAATTGTCAATAGCTGTGTTTGTACCTCTGGTTTTACGATCTGTTTACTTCTAAACCTAGAAGAAACTCCCAAATGGAAATGGAGTCTACACAGCTAATCTCTGGCTTGAGTTACTGAATGAATTTAACAACAAAAAGGATTCTATTCTGTTAATCAACTTTTTCCCCATAAGACTACTAAAATGACTTGAAAAAAAAAAAAAACCTCTCAACTCCTTTGTAATAAAATAAATATGTGTATTAATATTTTGTTAGAAATTTGTTTTTACTTTGAGAATAAATATTATCTAAATTATATTTGCAGATCAAACTATTTAACAATCTCCAATTTTATGAGTAGGAAAATGAGATGACATAAGGAAATCCAACGTACAGAAGTCAATTTTGCCAAGTAAGGTACACTTGTATATGCAACAAAAGTGAAAACCAGAAAAATTTAAAAGCCAAGGAATCCTTTATCTGACACCCTTAATATGACTCAGAATGAACTGATATCCAAGATAAACACTTCTTCAACTGTAGCAAGAAAAAAAGGATGCACAGCAAATCAAAATATTCTTTCTGATACATTAATGGGCCCAAATATAATTCTTGTTCATTGAGAAAACAAATTAACTGGCCACAAGCAACTTCCAAAGTACCATAAAAATAAAGATATATTCACTCTTCACTATTCTGTTAAAAATGTTTAATGCCATAGTAATAAATGACTCCATTTCCTTTGTGCAGGAACAAAATCTAGGTCCCACTCCGAGGACTGAGGTACACGAAGAGAAAATACACTTGAAACTCTTCCTCCCTACTCCTCACAGAAGCCAGAGAAGACAAACCAGTTTCTAAAGACAAAAAAAACCTCCCAGTGATAGATATTCATCAGACTACACCAAAAAAGATACAGTATTATTAGTTACATTTCTAAAAGCTACTGCAGATTAGTGATAAGAAAAAAGGAGACTATGTAATTCAAACATTTTGAGAGATTTGGAAAGCTTCAAACTAAACTGACATCTAGTAAAAAGAAAGAGAAACCCTGAGCCAGGAGGTAAGGTTTTCATTCATATTTTTACTAAAATTCCATGCCCCACAGAGTAGGTACCTGGTTCCCACTGAATTCAATGATTGTCTGCTAAATGTTTACTGCGAGCAGACTCCAGCGTACTGCAGACACTCTCCAGCTGTCATCTCCTTTGCCATTCTCTTCTGAACCATGAGAGCGGCAAGTTTTAAGGAAACGGTTGTGACCAGTTATCAGAGCTCTCAGAACAAAACAGTTTTCCAGGAGTTGAACTTTAGAATGGAAAACTATTTCAGTACAACCTTCACAGCGCTGTTTCCAGTGGCTTCTAAAGCAAAGGTTAATCGTCACTGAAAACGGGGCCTAAGTGTTCAGCAAGTGTTACTTTCTTCCTGACAATCTTACTGCACTCCTATCGACAGAACTGAACAGAAACTTTCATTTCTACAGCACACGTAGACATAAATGTTTTAATCTGCGAGTCCAACACCATTCCTATCCCAGGGACCACTGGAGAAGAGATGAGAAGCAGCAACCATTTTACTCGTTCAGACTAGAGTTTCATTTCAGACATTAAGTTACAACTTTGAATATGTATAAAAGAGGGCAGACAGGAAGGGGTAGCAGAAGGAAAACACAGGCCGTTGGGGCCCAATAACAAGCTGTTCTGCGGCTCTCTGAGAACTCAGCTTTTCAAATTACTTTCCTAGGCCCGAGAAAAACTCCTTAAAATGCTGGAACTTTTCCAAACTATCAATCACAGCAGCCCCAGCAACTAATTTGCTAAGATAAGACTGCATACATAGTAGACTCTGTATGGACACAATATATCATGGTTCAAGTGAGTCTTGCCAAATTTTAAGGGTACAGAGGAAGGCTGCGTTTATTTTGCTATATTCTTAAGTTAAATTCATTCACTTAAAATGGTAAGAAAAACCTTTCCAAAATTATTTCTGGCTCCTTCAGTTTTGAAATAGCACTAGGGTCATTTTGGAGGAAAAAATCGGGGAGGAAGAGGTTATCATCTACACACGGCAAAATTCAAACTTCTCAGTGCCCAGTTCTGCCAGTTCTGCCGAACGCATACGGCTGTTGTAACCACACCACAATCAAGCTCTGTGCCGATCCACCACTAAAGGGTTAACTCTTCGGAGGCTCTTAAAAGCAAAATTCACCTGTCAACATACTTTAAAAAGGATTTTTTCTTTCCAAACATCACCTCCTTCATTTGGAAATACAAAACGTCACCTCCTTCATTTAGGATCCCAAGTGATCCTACACCAGTCAACACACGGCAGGGGTAAGTTACACAGTTGCATCGCCAGGCTGGAGCCACGAGGAGGAAGAGTTTGATGCTGGAATGACAAACTCCAAAGCACTGAATTCTTCTCCCTAGTAGGGAACGGAGCGTGGGGAAGATGGCCAGGGCGCGTGGGAAGAAACATGACCTATTTTCAACGACTGTTTTTATAACTGGAAAGTGAGGGAGAGAAGCAGGGGCTAGTCCCCGAGCATCCCCGAGGGCACCTGAGGTTTGGAGAGAGGAACATGAAAGCCACACCGTCCTCGCCTAAGCAGCAGAGTGACGACGGGAGGGAGGGAGGGAGAGAGGAAGGAAACGGGTGCGCGAGCCAGCCCCACGCAGAGCCGAGCCGACGAAAGCGAGAGGGACCGACCCCGGCCCCACCCCGTGGGTGCCAAGGGGCCGGGCGCTTCCTGCACCTGCTGCCACCTCTGGGCGGGCAGAGCAGGGAACGGAGCTACGGCCGCCGGGAAACGCTCTTCACGGAGCCCCAGGGAAACTCCACACTCACTTGGCCAATGCGAAGCAAGTTTGTGAACGGGAGCGCGGTGCAGCTGGGAGGTCGGGTTTGGGGCCATCGGCCGGGGATGCCCGGGGCCAGGCTGCCTGCGCCCAGCGCGTCTCTGGTCTGCGTCCTTAAACCATCTTTGATTGACTTTTCAATACGTAATAGTCTTAGTTTTAAAACAGTTGCATCGCCAGGCTGGAGCCACGAGGAGGAAGAGTTTGATGCTGGAATGACAAACTCCAAAGCACTGAATTCTTCTCCCTGCCCGCTTGCCCCTTCGCGCAGCGGCGGCGGCGCCACACTCCGCCGGGACCCACAGTCCACCTCAACCAAGCCACAGGCGGCGGCGGCGGCGGCTGCGGCCGGACAGGAGGGGGCGGGACCGCTGCCTCTCTGGTAGCATCTTTAGGGTTCTGTATGTATAGTATCATGTCATCTGTGAACAGTGACAGTTTTACTTCTTCTTTTCTGATTTGGATTCATTTTATTTCTTTTTCTTCTCTGATTGCTGCGGCTAAGACTTCCAAAACTATGTTGAATGGTAGTGGTGAGAGTGGGCAGCCTTGTCTTGTTCCTGATCTTCAAGGAAATACCAGCCATTGGGCCGGCGGGCTCCGGGGCCAGAGCGGCCTGCTCGGCCCCCGCCAGGTTCCGGGCCATAATTGGCTGGGCTGAGCCCACGCCCGGGCGTTAATTGGCAGAACGGCACCCCGGGCCCCGCCTCTCACGCCCAAGTTCCGTTAGCAGGTTCGGTTGCTCCCGAATTCCCTCTCTCCGACGGGATGGGCCCTCTGGTGGGCTCCTCCTCCTTCACGCAGCGACCTCTGACCCGCGGGGAGGGGCCAGGAGAAGACTGGCGGCTCGTTCCACGTTTGAGAGCTCTACTTTCTTCTCATTGGTTGACAGGCGTCCCTCCGGTCGCTTATTTCCAGTCCCGGACGCAGCGCGATGACGTAGCTTCCCCGACATTCCACGTCCAAGATGGCCGCAGTCAACAAGGAGAGACGTTGCTAAGGGGCTTGCCTGAGGCGAGGGGTGAGTGACCGACGCACCGCGGGCAGCGCCACTCAAGTCCCGCGTACCTAGAGGTCGGATTAGGGTGTGGCCACCTGCCTCCATCCGCTGGCGGAGTCTCTCTTTCCGGATTCCGCCTCCCTCCGCTACCCCTCGGGTGCAGATCGAAGTTAGCCGGCGACGGCGGGGCCGCGAGACGCGCTCCGGGAGAGGGTCTGAGGCGCAGGAGAGGGTCAGGGAGACCGGCGCGGACCGTAGAGCAGGTCGCGACGCTCCAACTGAGGGGCGGTTAGGGTTCGGGGACTTTCTGGAAGGTGGGGAGAAAGGGCAGGGGTCTTATGCGCGCACACGCTCAGCGGTACAACCGAAGACTACCCACGTCTTTCCGGTTATTTCGCAGTGTGTCGGTCCCAGCCTTGGTAACGCCTGAGACTTTGGGTATCGTTCCACATCTGGGGTATTCTGACTTCGGAATCTGAAGACCCGTGTAACAAGGGTGGGACTAGGAATGAGGAAAATGCACTTCCGCGGTTAGTTTCGTTCTTGCCGACACATCGCGCTTACCGACCCTCTCCTGGGTTGTTTGGTTTGTTACCAGAGGAATTGTTCTTTAGAAGGTTGAGGCGTAAGGCAAGAGGATATCTAAAAGCTCTCAGACTATTCCCCGCACAAAGCATGGTCGGTAGCGCTCCCGAAATTTGGCTTGCCAGTCAAACGGAGCTTTCGCTAAATCTTCTGACGTTAGGAACGGCTTCTCACAGCATTTAGTTGAAGGTGGCCTGTTTTTAAGGTAAACTTGATAATGCTTGTGTATCTCTTGTGTATCGTTAAAGATACCTAGCACACTACCTTGCAATTCTGGCGCTGGTTAAGGTTTGTATGAATGATGTTGCTAGAATGAAAGCTCCACGAAGGAGCTTTATATCCTCAGCACCTAGAGCACTGCCTGACAGATAGTAAACTGTCTTCATTGCTGAATGAATGGATGATGATGGTAATAGTTGCGGTATTGATAGACATTTGGTTAAGATTCTTAGTGTTCTTAGATGCCTGCTTGTTAAATAATCTTGACTATGAATGTAATAGTTATCCGGGATTGCTTTGTTTTTTCAGACTACCGTTGGGGTCTAATTTTAGTTTTGTTTTTTTTTTTTTACTTTTGTCTCATTTTGATTATCTTTTGATGCTTTGTTGAGAAATATTAGTTGATTCTTGCATAAAGCATGTTAAACATTTGTTCCATTTTGAAAACGTAGTTTACACCAACAAGCAATAAAGAAACATTTTAATTGCCAATGAGATCGTTAAATCTTAAATGCCATTTCTAAAATTGAACGTCATAAGGAAAAGCAATGGTCATAGTTTTGGCTTACAAAATAAATTGTTCGTTTCAGGAGATTATATTTGAAAGCAATGAGAATTTGCTAAGTATCTAGAAGGAAAAATGTTTTGTTGTCTCTAAAACTAGGTCAAGACAAAATCAAGAAGGATTAAGTTCAAGGTAATTGAGGAGATATAAAGAATATCTAATTGGATTATATCTAATTCTATTTTCAGGGTCAAATAAATGATATACCAAAATACATGCAGATAAGATTGTGAAATTATTGTTCATAGGCTTTGAGGAATCTTAAAAGTGCAGTTAATGATAGAAGACTGGAGTCTGATAAATGTGTCAGTTTTTGCGGAGAGCAATTAGGTGGCTTTGGATGCTAGAGCTTATTAGTAATCTCTTTTAGAGTCTTGTTGGGACAAGAAGAGAGCTTCTAAGTACTTGGGAAAGAGGGCTCATACCCTCAAACCAACAGAGCTTCAATTTAAGAAAACCAGGTGACAAAAATCATGTTTTCTTTTGTTATAAGTTTACTAGACTGGTGGTGGATGGGGGATTGCTAGACATGAGTCCATTTAGATTTCCTTAGGACACTGAACATAATCCCTCTTCCTATCCTAATAGACACAAGAGAGAAGTACACTGGGTAAGGTCTGGTTAGATGGATATATGTCCACTCAAATTACCAAACCCCAAATGTTGATTAATGGGTTGATGTCAACCTGAAGAGAGGTCTTTAGAGATAAGTTGCAGGGCTCTGGCCTTGCCCTTACTCTGGTTAGCACTTTTTTTTTTAATTACCAACTCTAAATTTATGAGGCATGCTTCTCAAATTAATAAATGCACTCAAAACCTGTAGTGATAGTTAGTCAGTATGTTAGATGGCACTCAGGATTCAAGAGTTCTTAAAGGCTGAAATTATAGACCAAAACTAACAAGATGTAAATTTGCCAGGAATTATTAAATTTATCAAAACTCAGTTGTGGGACTTCCCTGGTGACACAGTGGTTGAGAGTCCACCTGCTGATACAGGGGACACGGGTTCGTGCCCCGGTCCGGGAAGATCCCACATGCCGCGGAGCAGCTGGGCCCGTGAGCCATGGCCGCTGAGCCTGCGCGTCTGGAGCCTGTGCTCCGCAACGGGAGAGGCCACAACAGTGAGAGGCCCACGTACCGCAAAAAAGAAAAAGAGAATAGATATTTCTACTCTGTATTTCCCCGCTTTTCTTACTTAGATGCTAACATAGCTATGTATGCTTTCCTGCACCTTGCTGATCCTGGAAATTTCTCTATACAAGTACTTAAAGATCTTTCTCAGTCTTTTTTAATAGCTACATGGTACGCATTTGTGTTAATGTACCATATTATTCAACCAGTGCCCTAATGGACTTCCACGTTGTTTACAGTTTTTGCTGTTATAAACAATACTTTGAATGATCTTGTGCACCTGTTGTTTCATATTTGTGATCTTATTGTCAGAGTAAATACTTAGAAGTGGAATTGCTAAATCAAGGAGCAAATGTGTATGTAATTTTGTTAGATATTGCCAAATTCCCCTCTGTGAGAGTGGTTCCACTTTGTACTTCCACCAGCGACACAGGAGATTACCTGCTTTTCCCTGGCCTTGCCAACAGAGTATATTGTCAGACTTTTGGACTTTTTGCCAATCTGATAGGTGAGAAAATATATCTAGTATGACATCTAACTCCCAGCTCTTCATATTTACTGAGCATCTGATTGGGAACTCTTCATACACACTGAGGCTTTAGTTAACCGGTCTCCCCCAGCCCCCACCCGTTGTCCAGTTCAGTCACACAGAGTGTAAATTAGTTCAAGAAGGTTGCTTTTCTCCAGGTAGTACTTAATTCTTCCTGTTGGAGGGAACGTTTCTCTTTAGAGCTCCCAGGTGCAAGGAGGAGAGCGGTCAGCCCTCCATGTCACCTTTCCCACCAGAAATGAGGCAGCACACAGGAGAAGTTAGGCTTCCAGGTTAACTGATGGCCCTGGCCCAGAGCCTGGCTGCCGAACTGCTATTTTCTTGCTGAACCAGACCAACCTGGTTCTAGCTACCTCTTTTAGAACCCTTTTGCTGCCCTGTATGAAAATGTCTATTCTCTGATCCAGTTTTCAAACAATTTCCATATTATAATGGCCTCTAGGTGAGAGTCCTTATTTTTTGTTTTCTTTTCTCAGCATACAGCTTTTAGAGAATCTCTTCATTCTGAATGAAAGAGAAGAGGATGAGAAAGCAAGAAAAATTTAAAGGAACTCCTTCCTTCCCTTGTGGACCACCTCCCTCCATCCTTTCTCCCCAGATCACTGCACCCACACCTGATCTACATTGCTCAGTTCAGTGGCCTGTGCAGATATGAATTCATCCAGTCTGGTGGCTTTTCTAAGTGAAAGTACCTAAATGAAATCAAGTAAACTAAAAAAGGGAAAAATTTGACTGGATGCTGGATGGAAGAAATGGATAATTTTGGAGCATAAATCTTTTGGGAGGATTAGGACCAACCTGGGTTTTACTGAGAAACAGAATCCAGATCAGCATAAGGGAGCTGGGCCTAGTGAAAACAGGCAGAAGGAAATGAGACAGAAAAGCTCCTTCTTTTAAGCGATGAAA
The DNA here is from genome assembly GCF_000442215.2 of Lipotes vexillifer. Lineage (NCBI taxonomy): Eukaryota > Metazoa > Chordata > Mammalia > Artiodactyla > Lipotidae > Lipotes > Lipotes vexillifer. Next base: position 4,964,615 of record NW_006783036.1, on the reverse strand, counting down.
TTTGGGATTTATCATACTGTGAGTCACTTAAGTGTTAAATTTGTGTTTGGAGGTGAGCCTGGGCTTCTACCAATCAGTAGTGCTTCTTCAACTGAAAAATTTTTATCAAGAACAAATCTGTGATCGTAGACTGTTTATAATGATTGGGATTATCTAATGTGAGGCATCCCTTTCCAACATTACTGCTGCTTCTCTTTCTTTTAGGATTCTAACATTTTCAGAAAGTCTGTTGGAAAGAACAAGTCTGCTTCAATAAATGAAGGAGAATAAAGAAAATTCAAGCCCTTCAGTACTCTCAGCAAACCTGGACCACACAAAACCATGTTGGTACTGGGATAAAAAAGACTTGGCTCATACACCCTCTCAACTAGAAGGACTCGATCCGGCCACTGAGGCCCGCTACCGCCGAGAAGGGGCTCGGTTCATCTTTGATGTGGGCACACGTTTGGGACTGTATCCTGATTCTGGGATCTATGATAGACAGACTCCCCACCATCACCACAAATTAAATTAAATGCTATAGACAAAAGACCAAGTAACATCCCTGACTAAAGCAGCTCTTAATTAGCTTTCTTATTTAAATGTTACTTCAGATTTGCTTGGCTCTTCAGGGATTTTCTATTTCCTTTTTATCATTTAAATGTGTAGAATTAGCCTTTGAGCAGGTGGCCACCAGGATGGAAAATAGCACCCAGTGACCTCAGTTGAAGTATTTCTAAAGGATAGTGAAGCCCTGCCTTACTAAAGCATGGACTTCAGCTTGTACCGGAATTCCGACACCCGGAGATTCCCATTCACCTGCTTTGCCACTGATAGTGTTTGCTTTCCCACTGCTCTTGTTGTTATTGTTTGCCTTTATTGTTTTTTCCACATTTAAATAAGATGTAACCTGTAAAAATTCTTGGCCAAAACCCTTAACCAGAACAACAGACACTATGATACCCTGGCAACTGGAATAATATATTTTCATCGCTTCTATATGTTTCATTCCTTCAAGCAATTCCCAAGATATGTAAGTGTTTGAATTTTATTATAATTTTCTATCACATATTGTTATTTCCACAGAGTTTAGTGGACAGACTGTAATCTCTCTTTTTATTTTATTTTCCAGAAAGTATTTAGTTTTGTATGGTACATATTATATATAAACAAAAACAGCCTAAAATTTATTTTTTTCCCAATTAACTGTATTAAAGTATTTTTAAGTTTTTTATTTAATCCAATATGAACCATAATCATATTGTACTTAGTGTGAAAATTTGCTTCCTTGTTACTTTTCCCAAGATAAAATTGGCCTTACAGTTGAGACCCAACAAAGGCCAAGACTGCATAGTAGTTCTTTATGCCATATCCGTTATTCTTCAGTTACTCCTTAAGACATGGACTGTCTTATGCTCTGTGGGAGAGTCTGCCTCAAGTAGCTTTCAGTCCAGGGTAGATGGTATGACAGGTACAAAACACACTGTAGAGAGTGAGGCCATAGGAGAGGTACAGAAGGAAGGCTGTAGCATTCAAGGGAGAGATGAACTACATCATAGAGGGATCGAGGAAAATGCTGGGGAGGAGGTGCCAGCACTGAGTTAAGCCTTGACTGTAAGTAGGACTTATCCGTGTGAGATGGGACAGAGCAGCAGTCCTACAGAAAGCAGCATGAGCCAAGGCCTGGCGGAGGCGTGCACGGCAGCCAGGAGGCCTATCGGCGGGAAGGGCGTGGTGGGACCCTGGGTGGTAAGGTAGGCTGAACCAGACCATAGTGGGCCTTGAATGCCAGACTAGGGAACTGTGGCTTCAGTAGGTAAACTGAAGTGATGGAAGGGTTTCATGAAGAAGAAGAATTAGATGTAACAGGAAGTTAGTCTGCTGGGGGTCTTCCTTTTGCTAAGATTTTACTTAGTTTTGTACACATCTTCCTCATTAATTTGTGACGTTCTAGGGGAAGGAGACCGTGTCAGGATCCGCTTTGTACCCCGGCACAGGATCTCACTGATGTCTAACGTGGTCAGGATTCTGTGAAGGGAGGGCCATGTAGGAGAGACTGGAGCGAGCGGGCAAAGAAAAGCTGAAGGTAGAGCAGTGAGAAGATCGCAGTGGCGTAGGAACTGGACCAGGAGCCAGGCAGCGTGAGGAAGGAAAAAGAAAGCGTGGGCAGTGGTGCAGAGGCGAATTCCAGAGGACATGCATTTGGGTGCACCAGTCAGGGAGTCAGTGTCTTTAAGATTGCAATGTGAAAAGAAAATTTGTTTCTGTGACTTTTTTCCCTTTCTGGTGGCTCCTTGGTTTGCGTGACATTTTATTCAGAAAACTAAATTTAAAATAATTTATGAAGCCAAATGGCAGGGCGGGTGGAGTATTTGTATGTGACATTTCCTTCAAGATTTTAGAGTGTCCAAGTGTTTGCAAATGAGAAAGAAGCCGGTAGGAGAGTGAGGGAGCCCAGTTTGTTGTGAAGGCCCAAAATGCTTTTCCTGTTTCTCTGTGAGCTTTGATAACAGGATCTCAGGAGCTTTTGCCTTCCTTTTAGGTGACAGGAGCTTGTTGTCTCTTTCTGGCTGGGAAAGTAGAAGAAACACCAAAAAAATGTAAAGATATCATCAAAACAGCTCGTAGTTTATTAAATGATGTACAATTTGGCCAGTTTGGAGATGACCCAAAGGTAAGAGTCATAACTTTCTGCCTTCAGGCCTTGAGTCCTCACAACAGCATTATGATAAGAGTTCCTTGTTTTGACAACGTTGGGCTGTGGCCCTGTATCTGCCAGTCCCCTGTGTCCCTAAGAGGACTTATGCAGAAGGTATTCTTCCTTGCTTCTGTGAGAAAGGAGGGAAGATAACGTAGCCTACACTTAGGTAGCATCTGCTAATGTGCCACGCTGGCTTGTGAGCCCGTTAGGGGCAGTAGCACATAGAACGTGTGTGAGCAAAGTCCTCTCATGGCCCTTAGCACTCCTAGGCCCAGAAGCAGTTTGGCTTCTTGGGTTCATCTCCAGCTGGCTTCTGGGAAGACAGAATGTACAGATGCTGGATGTACAAGTGTGTCTACGTGTGCTGTGTGTCTTTTGCTTCCCAAGAATGGTGGAAGGTATTAACATTTGCAGACACCCAGATTGATATACTATCCATCCTGTCCCTTCCCCACAACCCCTGCTAATGTCAGGAAATGGTGGTAAAATAATTGCATACATGATTTTATTATGTTCTAAAAAGACCACTTTCGGGTCGGTGGCAGCTTTCCTCCTCCCCTGTTCTTGTCAAGGTCCCCCCATTGTAACCCTTATAGCACTTGCGAATTAGCCTTCATAATGTTTGTCACAGCTCATAATTGGATAGATTTTAAACAGATAATCACACAAAGAACATTCCTCTTCTCAATTGTAGATCTGTGAGAGCTAAGACCCTGTCTGTTTTGCCTGATACCTGGTGCAGTGGCTGGATAGAGTAGGCATTCAACAGGTACTTGTTGAATAAATGACCAACTAAGGATGTGGGGAGAAACTCAGAATCACAGTTAAAGCAAAACTAAGCCAGACGATGCCGTTCAGCACGTCCACGGCCCTGTTTTTCCTGGTCAGCTGGTACTGCCTCCCACGGTAGTCGGCCTCCCCCACCCAGCAGAATCTGTGTGTGTGTCTACAACGTGTGTGCCTTCCAGGAGGTAACAGGCCCAGAATGCTTTTGCACATACTGTGGTTGTGATTTGTAAGTACTGTCAGTGTGAATAACTCTGACACTGTCCCTTGAACTTATTTTATAAATCCATTCACCTGATTATAAAAATGTGAACCCATGAGGAATTCATACTAACAGTGGTCAAAAATGTACTTTTATAAAAGTAACGTAGCATCAGATAATGTTTCCAATGCCTGTGGGTTTTTGATTTTCACACAGCAGGGAGACAGTTGTAGGAATGTGTTGTGCTTTAGTCAGGTCTTGGTCACAGGGGCAGAGGGACCTTGTGGCTGATGAGCTGTGGTTATCCAGAAGGAGTCGCAAAGATCTGGAAGCACCGCAGGGCAAGGGCACGTGGCAGCAGCTGGCGTGTTCTGTCCAGGGCGCCTTTGGAGGAGTCCCCTTCTGCTTTCAGCCTTTATCCACTGTACCAACACATCAGGAAACCAAGATCACGGCCAGGCACGGTGAGGCAGAAGTTCTGCAGCTCCAGGGCCCCGAAGTCAGGAAGAGGGCAACAGCCGTGCTAATCAGGCTTTTAAGCCAAGCCAGCCTGACTCAGGTGGGCAGAGGGGCTTTGCAGCCTGCCCTCCCCTCTCTCACGTGCAGTCTCCCCAGGCATGACTGGGTGTCGGGGCCAAAGGAAGGAACCCTGGATCTGGGAGCGGTGAAGACATTGTGGAAGACATTTTCCTCGCCGGAGAGGAGAGGAGGGAAGTTTGGGGGGAGGCGGCAGTATAAGCAATTAGAAAAAGTACGGTCCTGAATCATGTGCAACTTTTTTGTCTTACTTAGCTTTGCCCTAACTCTGTGGTTTCTCCCTGTTACATTAATTTCTCATGTGTTCAACAAATATTTGTTCCAGGCTCTGCATTAGGCACTAGACATGAACAGGTGGCAAAGCAGGCCTGGCTTTTGCTCTCATGGATTTAACAGTCGAGTGGTGGGACAGATTTTAATCAAATATTCAGATAGCCAGCTATCTGATTATGAGTTGTGATAAATGCTATAAAAGTTATTGAAAGGTGCGGTGAGGGCATTCGATCTGGGAACCTAGACAGGTGCTCCAGACAGGAAGTATGGGGCTGAGGGAAAGTTCCCTGAGGAATCGTGTTGGCACACAGACCTATAATTATTCCATTAATTGAGTATTTGAAACACAAAGGGAGGCCAGGCCTTGGGCTGTCTCATAATACTATATGGGCTACAGTCTGGACACTTGGTAAAAGATTGTTTCTAAATTTAAGGGATATGTTGAAACTTCTGGGAAACAGGTGGTGACAAAAGGGGGGTGGGGGGACAGTGATAGTGAGATTTTTTTTGATGCTATGTGAAAACCTTAAGATTTTAAAAAGCTTTCCTGAGAGAACACTTGGGAAACAAGGGTGGAAAGACATTCACCTTGCCCTGCCATTTGGAGTAACACTCATGGTAGAATCATCTCTACATTCTGTGAAGTGTGATGCCATACTTTAACCTGAAAGCTAGTTATCTACATGGCTTCTCTTCCCAGAGTTAATGGGTTTATGCAGCTGTTAATGATGAGATTGTCGGTGTCCCCAAGGCCCTTTCTCCGACTCAAACAAGTGATTGTAATTGTTTTTGCCACACAGAGCATCTTAATTGTATTTTACAATCAAGTAAAATTGTAAGTGCTTGGACAGTCAGGCTCTACAGAGGTTGAATTCAAGAAGTTGTTTATGGACATTAGTTAGAAAGCATAATAAAAGAAGAGATTCCATTTACAGTAGCAGCAGTAAAATAATATATCCAGGAATAAACCTTATAATAAATTTGTGGAAACCATGTTGGGGCGGGGAGGCTTTAAAACTACTGAAGGACTGAAAAGAAGATTTTCATAAGTAAATTTTTGGTAGGAAGATTCAGTGTAGTTTAAAATGCCCATTTCCCTAAATTATTCTGTAAATTCAGTGAGTTCCCAATCAGAACATCAGTAGCTTTCATTTTTCCTAGAATGATACTAAATAAAATGATATTAAAATGCAGGTGGTGGGGGGAACATGGCTAAAACAAGAGAGGTTTTTAAAAGAGGAGTAATCATTGAACTGTCCCTTCCAAATGTTAAATCTCTGATCCTGGTACAGAAGTAGACAAACAGAGCAGTGAACAGAAAAGATGGTGTGTGTATGCGCACGTGTGTGTGTGTGTATAGACAGTTCAGGATGTGGCTTAATAGAAGAGAAAATGATAATTTACTTAGTAAATGACATTGGGATACCTTGTTTCAGGTAGATGAAAGATTAAAACACAAAAATGATGTTCCCCCATTCTCTCTCTGTCTCTCTCTCTCTCTCTCTGTCTCTCTGTCTCTCTCACACACAGACATACACACACACAAAATTCACTGTCCAGGTTTGCATGAAGCTGCCACTGTCATAATCTTTCTTGCTTAAAATTTTCAACATAAATGCCTGGAAGATTGCATTTTTTTAATGGAGGTCTGGAAGGAAACTAAAGTATCTGTAAAGTAAAGGTCTATTTTGTAAAGGGGGCTCATCTGTATGGAAAGTAATAACATTGCTAAGAATGTTTACTTTGTTTCAAGTAGGTTTTAAAAATTAACTCTGATTGTTTTGTCTTCCTACTTTTAGTTCTTTTCAGAATTTATCATTGTCTGTGAGCATGTTAAAGGCCTGAGTGGGAGAGAGGAGAAAAGGAATGAAAAATAGTTGCTAAAATATAACTTGAAGAGAGAATAAAAGGAAAGCTCACTATTTTAATGCTGTTTCAGACCTGTGATTGAAATTACTATCTCAACATTTGTTATTTCATTTTTAGGAAGAAGTAATGGTTCTGGAGAGAATCTTACTACAGACCATAAAGTTTGATTTACAGGTGGAACATCCATACCAATTCCTGCTCAAGTATGCGAAACAGCTCAAAGGTAAGAAAAAAAATGTTAAGAGAACTTTTTCATTCTGAAATCAGATCTTTATAATAATTTGATGATACTCAGATTACGCTTCTCAAAAGAGGACAGCAGAAAGTTCAGTGTGTGAAGTACCTAGGCCATAGCTTGCCAGACAATTCAGTATTATAGCTGTTAACCCTGTTTCCTTTTATGTATAAACAGATTCTGTCATCCAGTTGCCAAGTGATATGAGGCAGGAAAATGAGTAAGGATTTTTTAAATAGCCTAATAAAATCAGGCTTGGAGCCAGGTTTCCCATAAATGGTGGTTCAGTGTAGGTCATGCAGAAAGAGAACAGAGGTGGGACTTGGGCCCGCTCATTTGTCCTTGTTTCCCAGGCAGAAGCTCTTTGCTGTGTATTGGGGGTGGTGCTAAGCACACAGTAGGCTTTAAATAAGTACTTGTTGCTTCTCATGCATTCTTTTTTTTTTTTTCCCTTTCTATTACTAATTTGCCTTTTCTTCCCCGTTTCCAGGTGATAAAAACAAAATTCAAAAGTTGGTTCAAATGGCTTGGACGTTCGTAAACGACAGGTACATGGGTTCAAATGTTGGTTTAATTATGGTGTTTTAAAATAGGTAGGGACTTCACGTGTCATCTAATCCAAACCCCTTATTTTGTAGTGAGGAAACTGACTTGCCCCAGCTTAAGGAGCCAGTTAACAGCAGACTTGGAGTTAAAGTCCAGGTCACCTGCTTCCCGGCAGAGGGGATACCCTGCCACATCACGGTGCTATAGGATGCTGAGATCTTATCACCGGTTTGAAACATAAGTCCTAAACAATACACCAGAGAATTTTGACAAGTATATACTTAAATCCATTTCGTTTTGCAAAATTGCACACTATATATTTGCAACTTTATACTTCCTCGTAGTGGTTTTAGAGCCTTGATGTTCTTGGAGCTGAGAGGTCTAAGGAGGTGCTGGATGGGGAACAGAATGCCCGCCAGTGGAGTTGCCATCATGTAAGGAGATGGTTCAGTGCTAGGGTTCCAGCCGTTTGAAGAACTTAAGCATTTTCATTTGTATTTCATGACATAGCAATTTCTTTTTTTGCGGTACGCGGGCCTCTCGCCGCTGTGGCCTCTCCCGCTGCGGAGCACAGGCTCCGGACGCGCAGGCTCAGCGGCCATGGCTCACGGGCCCAGCCGCTCCGTGGCATGTGGGATCCTCCCGGACCGGGGCACAAACCCGCGTCCCCTGCATCGGCAGGCAGACTCTCAACCACTGCGCCACCAGGGAAGCCCGACATAGCAATTTTTGAATGTGCTGGAATTCTGATTTTTTAAGGAACAAATTAGTAGCAATAGTTAAAGTAACTTACCTCGGTACGTTTAGAAGACTAAAAACTTGCTTCTTTATAATACTTTATTTGATCACGTATAGGGAAAAATAAGCAAACTGACATTTAGATATGGCATCTAATCTCCATGCATTGGGTTAATCATAAACGTTTGCTCATCCAAGTCAAGTCACCTCTTTTTCTTGTTGAACTAGTCTGTGCACGACCTTGTCACTACAGTGGGAACCAGAGATCATAGCAGTGGCAGTGATGTATCTTGCGGGGCGTTTGTGCAAATTTGAAATACAGGAATGGACCTCCAAACCCATGTACCGGAGATGGTGGGAGCAGTTTGTGCAAGACGTCCCTGTGGATGTTTTGGAAGGTACGGGGCGTGCTGAGCTTTCTGCAGGGTGTTCCACATTTAGATCATTCTTCCCTGTGAGGAAGAATGAGTCCCAAGAATGGATTCTCCCAAACAAGTACATGCAAACTATTCTTTAATTAAATTCTCTAATGTAATGTTCATTCTATCCAAACACATAGTTTTGGTGAACTAAAAATAATGCACACCAGTGCTGTGCACACCAGGGATTGGTGGATTACAAATATGACAGCCACATATTGGCCCTTGTAGAGGAATTGCACCTGCAAGGGAAATGGGAGCATGTTTTTTTCTAGGTAGAATTTTATTTAAAATATCAATTTGTGGCAAATGTCATTGTTTCCTATCATTTAGACATCTGCCACCAAATCCTGGATCTTTACTCACAAGGGAAACAACAGATGCCTCATCACACACCCCATCAGCTGCAGCAGCCCCCATCTCTCCAGCCCACACCGCAAGCGCCACAAGTGCCACAGTCACAGCCGTCTCAAGGCTCCGAGCCGCCCCAGCCCCCGCAGAAGGACTCGCAGCAGCCAGCCCAGCCGCAGCCACCGCCACCGGCCCAGCAGCCCAAGAAACCGTCCCCGCAGCCTAGTCCCCCCCGGCAGGCGAAGCGCGCCGTGGTGAGTGCGCCAGGTTGGCACTGGGTGCAGCCGGCTTCCCGTGGCAACACCCCACCTGTGTGTGTTCCCCTTTCTGAGGCAGCACACGGAACACCAAAAGCGGAGAGTGACACGATCCACCTCCCCGTCTGCCTGTATGGCCACAGGCAGCCTGACAGCTGGCGTGGTCAGAGGAGAGGTACCTTTTGGAGCCAGGATGGCTCTGTCCTCCTCCAGCCGCTGCTGCCTGTGTCAGGGCCCCAAAACGTGCCCGGGTGTAGTTTCCACATCTGCACACTGACTGCCGGAATAGGTGTCTTCCATGTCTTTAAACGACACGGGGGTATTTGTAGAAGTTTCTCCCCGTGGTAGCAGCCGCGCCAGTGGAGGAAGCCGTACGTTGTGACGCAGACCCCAAGGAAGCCCCGCGGGATAGAGCTGGTCAGCAAGCACCCTCACCACGGTTAAGACAGCCCGATGGAGGGCGCGAAACTTAGTGCTCAGAACTCACTAGTCAGAAAAGTTAGTAATTCTGCCTGCTGTCTGATTTGAAAGGGGAAGAGGAAGGAGGCAGAAATGATCTGTTTGCTCTGCAAGTTCAAGCCAAAATTAATTTTTGTCTGAGTCCACGTTCTGTCTGTGATTCTGTTCAGTGCCTGAATAATCAGTTTTTCCTCACTGCATCTAGGGCCTTGGTTAACAGTTGTGTATTTTCTTTTGTAACAGGTTGTTTCTCCCAAAGAAGAGAGCAAAGCATCAGGTAATTTTACGTTCTCGTGTTTCGTTTTTTAGTTTTATATGTTGTTTATCAAGACTTTAAATTCTTAGTCAAAACTTGTTTCCTTTCAGATTTAGATTGGCCTTAAAATTTAACGTTAGAGCCCATCAAAAACTTTACACTAGCTGCGTTGTCTTCTCTGTGTATTCCCTGACTGTATATTTTTGGCTTGTACTTTAACAGTATCAATACAGAAAAAAAAAATTAGTGGCAATAAAAATGTGCTTGGGGGCTTCCCTGGTGGCGCAGTGCTTGAGAGTCCGCCTGCCGATGCAGGAGACGCGGGTTCGTGCCCCGTTTCGGGAGGATCCCGCATGCCGCGGAGCGGCTGGGCCCGTGAGCCATGGCCGCTGAGCCTGCGCGTCCGGAGCCTGTGCTCCGCAAATGGGAGAGGCCACAACAGTGAGAGGCCCGCATAACGCAAGAAGAAAAAAAAAAAAAAATGTGCTTGGTAACATAAGTCATCCCTTGGTATCCACGGGGAATTGGCTCTAGGACCCGCCTTGGATGCCAGAACTCGCAGATGCTTGGGTTTCATAGTCCGCCCTCCCTGTCCACGGATGCGAAGGGCCAACTGTATATCAAAATATAATTAGGAAAGTAGGCGAACTGCTGCAGCAACATTTATTTTTGGAGGTTAGTTAAGCCCACCACAGTCGACAGAGTGAAGGGCCCCGGGCACCCCCAGACTGAGCAGCAAGCAGCAGAGCGATGGGTAGAAAGGATCGGAGCCGCAGTAGGCGTGCTGCCCTGCTGCTTACGGGGGGCAGACTTCTTTTAAACATGTTTTTTTCCCCATATTTGTGGAGCCCAGAGTTGATTAACTTGTTTCTGTATTGGAAACTAACAAAGTGTGAGCAAAACCTGAAAGATCACAGAGGAGAAAACCAGAAGTGTTTTGTCTCCGGGTCAGCCTGTAGTACTGAACCCTGTGCTGGCACAGACCATGTTTACTCATTTCTGTTTCTCTGTCACTTAGTTCCAGGGTAGGAACCCAGTGAATTATTTATTGAACTATTGCGAGATCGTCAAGTTACAGTAAAGCTCCTTTTTCTCAGGATCTTTGGGGGGATGATGAATTCATTACAGGGGAGATTTGTTTAGCTCCAGATGGGCAAACAGTAAGTGCGAGACACAGAAGAGGGGGTTGCACTCCGTGCCACGTGGATGTTGGGTCAGCTGAGCTGGCGCTGTGTCTTCAAGAGGCAGAAATGAGCCCGGGTGGCCTTGGAGGGGGACTTGCCTTGGGCAGCAAGGACTGACAGGGTGGAGCCTTCAGGCAGAGGAGCAGAGTGAACAGTGGGGTGGAGAATTTGGGAGACAACAGAGAGGGGAGTCTTACTGGACTGTGAAGGGTTAAAAAGGAGTAGCTTTTGCTAGGACTGAAAATGTGCTAGAAGCAGGTGATAGCGCCCACCTGGTGGAGGGTGGATTCTGCATAGGCAGGGGAGCCAGTGGAGGCGTTTGAGCAGGAGAATGGCACGGTCTGAGTTCATTGTAGAGAAAGTTCCCCTGGCAGCAGTAATGGCACAGAGGGTGGGGAATGGGGAGGAGCCTGCGAGCTCCAGAGTGAGACCTGGTGTCGGGGGTGCCTTGGGGCCTGGAAGCAGGACCCCACTGTGCTCTGGGTTGCAGAGGGCTGGTGAGCACTTGACATGGGGCCTACTCCAAAAACACCACGTGCCCTCAGTGCAGAAGACACACCGATCTCTAAGAGTTAGAGAAAAGAACATTAAAAATCTCATTAATAAAATTCTACATTGATTCCACATTAAGATGATAAAATTCTTGATAATACCAGGTTGAATCAAAGACCGTATTAAAATTAATTTCACCTCTTTGTACTTTTCAGCGTGGCTACTAGAAGATGTAAAATTGCCTATGTGGCTCTCCTTATATTTCTGTCGGACAGCACTACCTAGATGACCTCAGCTCAGCCATCTGTGGGAGGGGCTGGAGGGGGGCACCTGCATGAGAGGGGTGGGCTGCTCGGTCTCGGGACGGGGCCCAGGAGCCTGCTCCGCAGTTTGGCAGGAGAGATGGAAGGCAGAGGCATAGATAGATCTGCAGCTCCTCTGCCTAGAGACGGGGGATTTGGTCTCTGAGGAAGAGAATAGAGAGAGGGATGTCCCTGGACCTTGAATTCAGCCTGTGTCTGGGACACAGGAAGCCAAGAATGTTGAGCAGTGCCAGAGCAGAAGCAGAGCAGAGCGGCGTACGAGCCAGAATAAAGTGAGTTTCAGGAAGAAAGAACCAAATCATACAAGCGAAAAGATGGCATTCTTTTTTGATTGTGTGCGCACACTCTCTACCGTCACAAACGGAAGATGCTGGATGTGGTGTAGCCTGTCTTGGCGACCTAGGATTGTCATTGAGGATGCTGGTTACATGCAGCCGCTCAACCCTAAAGGATGGGCTCTGTCCTTTGCCCCAAGCGGTCCCAACTACCTTGCTTTTCTGTCCATTCGCCAGCCTCCAGGTCTCTACCGACGCCAGTTCAGGTGTGCTGCTATAACTAGGAGTAAACATTTGTGAGAGAGAAAACAAACTTAAGTGTGCCTAGACAAGAGTTAAAAGGTGCCGGCTTCGGGCTTCCCTGGTGGCGCAGTGCTTGAGAGTCCGCCTGCCGATGCAGGAGACGCGGGTTCGTGCCCCGTTTCGGGAAGGTCCCACATGCCGCGGAGCGGCTGGGCCCGTGAGCCATGGCCACTGAGCCTGCGCGTCCGGAGCCTGTGCTCCGCAAATGGGAGAGGCCACAACAGTGAGAGGCCTGCATAACGCAAGGAAAAAAAAAAAAAAAAAAAGGTGCAGGCTTCTCCTGGGAGTACTTGGGGCCTTTCTCGGTGCTCTGTGTGTTAGTGAGGACCCCGACGGGTACCACTTGGTAACTGAGATGCAGTCTGCTGCTCTCGTGTCATTGGAGGGCTCGTCTTAAGTGGTCAGGAGGAAGTTGGGCAGAGGTGGAAAATGGGCTGGCGAACTGTAAGAAGCGAGAGGGTTTTTACTTTCGGAAGGAGGCGAGAGGCGTGGGGTGGCAGGAGCTGGAGGGGGGATGTATTTGTTTCATTTGTTTTGTTCTTTTAAAAGGATGGTTTAGCTGGTGCCTTCCTCAGCTTCCCTTAAAGCCTTGGTCATATCAGCCTTTTCCCCCAGAAAATTCCTTAACAGTGCATTTTTCTTTTTCTCCTCTCTCGCTCTCTCTGACATACTTATTCTATATGAAGAGTAGCTTTTTAATCTACTTTTTCTTTTCAGAACCACCACCACCTAAAATTCCCAAAATTGAGCCCCCTCACCCTCCATTGCCTCCAGCCCATCCACCTCCAGGTAAGTGCTGCCTGCAGGCAGCTGGGAGGGCCAGCTTTTCTCTCTGCCTTTTTGAAGGGCACACTTGGGAAATCCTGGGGAGGATTTATGGAAGAATTTCAGAAATTTAGAGAGACGTTAATGACCTAGGATTTTTCAAAAAATTGTTTTTTTCACAACCAGATAGCTTGAGGATGTGAATTCTAAGTATATCTGAATATTCTCTGACCTCTCGCATCCAGAAATGGTGGAGGATAAATGACTTTAGAATCAGTTTTAGGAAAACAAAGCCCTGCCAACTTAGGAACATTGTCGAGATCCGGGCAGATCGCTGTCGACCTTAGACTCCAGGCTCTCGCATCGGCTTCCCGTTGGCAGGGCATCTTCTCAGTACCCTTTGGAGAGTAAGCAGTTGTTCATGGAGTCACGGGGAGAATAGAGTGAAAAGGCCTTCACAGGCACACAGTGAACTGGGACGCTTCCTCAGCGTTATTAAAAATAGAGGAGAAAAGTTGTAAAGAACTTTCATTCTTCAGCTATGGCGACACTTTGGAAGGTGATGTGTCCAACGAGAGAAGGCAGGAGTTAGGGTGTGTGTGCCAGAAGGTGGGAGATACTCCAGCAACTTCTGAGCTTCTGGGGGCTTCAGCTCTTCCGGTCAGCTGCTGGCCGCCAGGGAGCCGGGGCGGGGAGCTGAGCCCCCCGCCACACAGGGCACGGGCCGGAATGCCGCTCGCGTGGGCCGTTGGGGTGTCAGAGGCCGGCCCGGCGTGTGTTTAACGCCACGTCACTCATGTGACCACCTCTCAGGCGTCCTGCCAAACGCCAGTGCCGCCCGCAGATGGTGCTGCGTCCTGGCCCTGGCCCTGGCCTCGCTGGAGGCAAGACGGGCAGAAAGAAGGGGCCCCGCGCACGTTTGTACTAGAAAGAGGGCTGGGGGTCTGGGCGGAAGGGACTCCGTGCGCCCCCGGGACTGCCCGTGTCTGGTGCGCTGGGGAGCGAGGAGGGAACACCCAGAGTGGCTGAAGGTGAGGTGCAGGGCCTGCGTGACAGCACATGAGCCGCTGGCTTTGGGACACGGGCGCGGGCCGTGCTGTCTGGCCACAAAGGTGACAGCTGCTTGCCGCTCCTCTGGAAGACGGCCCACGGTGCTGTGACAGGGCCAGGAACCCCCGGGGTGGCCGTGAGCTGTCGGGGGGGGGG
>NW_006783036.1:4938078-4949955 GCF_000442215.2 Lipotes vexillifer | reverse complement strand
CCTGCCCCTGGCTACCCGCCCCCCCCACCCACGTACAACCCCAATTTCCCACCACCGCCCCCCCGCATGCCACCCACCCATGCAGTGCCCCCTCACCCTCCTCCAGGCTTGGGCCTGCCACCTGCTAGCTACCCGCCTCCAGCTGTGCCCCCTGGAGGGCAGCCGCCTGTGCCCCCGCCCATTCCGCCACCTGGCATGCCTCCAGTCGGGGGGCTGGGGCGGGCAGCCTGGATGAGGTAACCTGGCGCCCTTCTTTCTTCGTTTTTTAAAGAAAAGTTTTTCTAATTAACTTGAAAAGTAGTTTAAGTGGGTAAGCTGCAGAGTACCTTGTATAATGCTAGACAGTTGTAGTATGGGAAGAAATGGACCGGACCCCCGAGATGAAATTGGGGTGGTCCTCCACATCTGGGGAGTGGGGACAGCAGCTCCCAGTGGAGCCCAGGCAGAGCCGGTTGTGACCCGACTGTGCGTTTGGTCTCAACCGACGTCGTCCACGAGTCCTGCGCTGAGTTACTTTACACTAGTGAGAATGTTAACCAGCCATATTGGCTCAATAAATAGCTTCAGTAAGGAGTGAATTTCCTTCTAGAAATCAGTGCCTATTTTTCCTGGAAACTCCATTTTAAATAGTCCGGTTCCATCTGAAGTCAAACTGTTGTCATTGCTGTCATTCCATGATGTTCTCTCCCATGACACCTGTAGGTCAACTGAACCACTTTTTTGATTTAGAGATACTTACATCCTTTGCGTTAAAGTTATTTTGAAGGGGTTGACTTGCTGGATGGCTCTATTCTTTTTCCTCCAGGAAGAAGGGGAGAAGTGTACTTGGGAGTAATGTATGTTTACATCAATTTGCAAATTCCTGTACCTAGAGATATATTTTTTAAGTGTGAATGTAACAGCATACTGTGAATTCCATCTTGGTTACAAATGAGACTCCTTCAGTCAGTTACCCAAATAAAATCAGTTCTGAAATGACGCCTTTGTTTGTTACGGGCACGAGGTGGGGCTCCAAGCCTTAGCAGCCCCTGGGTTTGCAGCCCAGAAGCAGATCGCCTCCTTCCGGACCCTGGGGGCCAAGCAGCAGGCAGTGGAGGAACGCTGCCCAGGAGGCCTGGCCACCGGCCAGGCCCAGGCCCCTCCCCGGGCAGTACCCTCATGGGACAGCCTCCCACGTCCAGCGCCTGCATGGGCTTTCTTGGGAGGAAGCAGTTGAGTTTCACGCTGGTTTGGACTGTCAGTGTCCCTCCAATAGACAGGTTCCTGGGTTAGACCAGAGTTTGGATTTGAAATGCTTTGCACTTCTGGCCTATGACTAGATACAGGCCATGGAGCAGCAGTCAGCGGCCCCCGCCATCCACCCTGAGGGGCCCCATCACCCAAAACAAATGAGCACTGCGTACCCACCGCGGAGGCTTGCAAAGAGCCTTTATTTATCTAGCGCAAAGTATACACTATCACAATCTTCTCTGTTACTCCTTTTACTAAAATAGTTCAAATCAATGTTTTTACCACACTATCAAAAAGTTCTAATTTTTTTTCTCTTCCCAAATCAAAGTGGTTCAATAGAAGGTAGAAACGGGCACAGGAGTCCAGGGCTCCAGCTCTGCCCAGAGCCGGGGAGGGGGCAACCCCAGTACTCAGGCGGTCACATCCGACAGAAGGTAGATAGAGCGCGGCTGCTGCCGGCCTGGGGCCAGGGGCCAGGCGGTCCGCCCATTCCCAGAGAGCAGCACAAGTACTCCCCCACGTTATGAAAAATATACACCTCCCCCGCTCTGCACTCATGCATTTCCTTTGTTTCTTAAAAAAAAAACAAAAGTCAGTAGTATGTATTGTTTCCTCTCAAGTTTTCAAGAAAAAAAAAAAGGTCACTTTTTTCTCTTTAAACAACACTGATGTGTGGCTAATAACTTTTGGATAAAAATGTGCTCGGTGGATTCCGACTCCAGGATGGGCTTGGCCACCTGGGATGAGGCTGGAAGGGTGACATCCATCACAGTGGGAAAGGAAGCCACGGCACAGGTGTCACACGGGGCTTCGGGCGCTAGAATCAGAGTGTTTATGAAAGGACACCAGGTTCAGCAACACCCCACCACGAGCTCTCAGAGCTGAGGCTCCAGATGGGAGGGTCGCCGGTGTCACCCTCTGCACACTCCCTGCTAGTGGCAGAGCAGGGACTCACCCCGAGCTGGCCCCCGGGGACCCTCCTCCCAGCTGTGGGCTCCCGCTGCAGCTGGGCCCCAGGCCGGCGTGGGGCGCGCAGAGGCGCTGCAGGCTTTTCGACAGCTTACGTTAAAAGAGATGCCCTCACAGGTATGGTTCTGTCCTCAAAAGCCATTCCCATACAGTGCTGGCTCCGGGACACAGGCAGGGGCAGGAAGGAGACGTCGGCACCGGCTGGTGCTGCCTCCATGGCGGGCGGGAGGCTGCTTCTGGAGGGAACGCCTGACCCACTCCCCAGACGCCACCGCAGCACTAGGGGACAGGGTCACCTCCCTCTGGCAGGGAAAGGTCCCTTGGAGGCTGTTCTTCCCTGGGTCAGTTTGCAGGAGACCTGCAGTCACCAGGACACCTGACTTATTGCTTATTTTCAGTGGTGGCCAAGCCAGCCTGACCCAGACGTGACACACGGGTTGTCAGATGTGGCTCCCACCCAAGAGACCCAGACCCCCCTCGAGCTGCTCCATGGTTCTTTGGACTCCAAGACCCAGGAGGGGGCCTCTGCCCTCCAGCTGACTGCCCACCCGGGCAGAAGTCACCCAGAACATGACCAAGGATGTTCACCCAGCTCCAAGTGCACACCCCTAGTGACAGGGAACTCACCACATGACCTAGGGACCAGCTCCTTCCAGAGAGCCCATAGCTTCCTGTAAAACACCCAGGGCAAGAGGACCGTGCCCGACGCCGTCACCGGCACCCGTTCAGCACTCCTCGGGCACAGTGAGGGCCGCGGGCCTCTCCCCCGAGTGTCGACCCAAGGGTGCCGATGGCAGACAGGCGGTGGGGACGGCTCAGAGTCCCCGCTGGGGAAAGGGACGGGGCAGCCTCGTCCGTCCCCTCACCTGGTCCCCATCCCTCGCGTGAGCCTCGGACGAGGCCTGTCCGATGCCAAGCCAGCCTCTCGGGCTCTTCGCTCGCCCGCGCACAGAGCTCTAATGACCGCTGGAGTCCAGTGATGGGGGAGGAACTGCAGATGGCGGGTGGACGGGGGCTGGTTACAACAGCGGCCTGTCCCCGCCCTCCAGGCTCTGGGATCTCGTTTGTGACACGCCACTGATCACTTACCCCCTCGGGGCCTCACTGCCCTGGCACACAAACTTTAAAATTTACATGTCTCGCTTTACAGTTTATACACGATCCTTTTACACTGAAGGTCTTATCTGATCCCCAGAGCCCTGCAAGGAGGGCCTTAGGCTGCCCACTCTGCAGGGGAGGACGCTGAGGCTCAGGAAGGAAGGTGACCGTCCACCGAGAGGAGAGGCAGCAAGGCAGGGGAACTCAGCTGGGGCCTCCGCCCCTCCCAGCCCACCCACCAGCCGCCTCTCCAGCAGGAGGACCCCGTTGGCTTGCGTGCTGTGAGTGAGGACACAGGCTGACTAG
The DNA here is from genome assembly GCF_000442215.2 of Lipotes vexillifer. NCBI lineage: Eukaryota > Metazoa > Chordata > Mammalia > Artiodactyla > Lipotidae > Lipotes > Lipotes vexillifer. Next base: position 4,946,352 of record NW_006783036.1, on the reverse strand, counting down.
AGCTGATGGCCTCGAACCTCTGAGCCCTCCTTTCCCGACCAGGGGCCCAGAGAGGCTGAGTGACTTGCTGAGGGTCACACAGGAAAATGAAAACCAGAGCCAAGCAGGGCTCCTCCCAAGGAGGGCAGAACTCCTTCACCTATGGTCACACGACTCCGTCCACAGTGATCCAAGAGGGGGCCAAGCTCTGGGGGCAACCGTTCCTGAGCAGAGGCCCGGCCACGGCCCAGTGCCACCCATGCGGAGAGAGAGGCCCAGCCCAGAGACTCCACACAGCCCATGATGCGAAGCACAGAAATGGAGGCGCCTCAGGCCCTGGGCAGGAGGGACCCCAAAGGATAGGGCACAGCCTAGGACAGGGTGAGGGGACACTGCAGAGTGTGTGGCCAGGGGTAGGGGTGTGAACTCTAAAAACAAGCAGAGCCGGCAGCGGGGAGGCTGGGCCCTGTGGCCAGAGGAAGGACCACGGGTGAGTTTCCTCGTCCACGACTCTGGGGACCCAGTGCTTATGGAGCCAGTGTTCAGGCCACAGCAGGCAGGTCAGAAGTGGTGCCCCGTGCATCAGTCCAGCTGCCAGCGGCCTCTGTCCAGCACAGGTGGCAGCCGGGGATGGAGGTCTTGATGAGGTGCCCCTCCACCAAGGCTGGGCACAGCCTGGCACGGTTCCTGGGCCGGACATCTCTGAGCAGCCTAAGCCTCTCGCCAGTGGACCCCAGAGCCCGGGCCCCAGAGCAGGAACGAGGTTGTCTAGGCCGCTCTGCTGCGCGGAATAGTCTTCCCGGTTTGCTGGTGTGTGAGAGGCGGGAAATGGAGTCGCAACCCCGGCAGCCAGGCCACAGCAGGCAGCGTCCTATGTACAATTCACCACAGAAAAAGAAGACAGTGGCTCGGCGCGAGGGCCTGCCCACGTCTGGGGACCCCAGGCAGGGCCAGTCCACGTCCACGGGGGAACGGCCCTACAAAGGCCCTTTGAACTGGTTTCCAGACAGGTGCTGCCGGATGGAGGGCTTGGAGCTGGCGGCATCTCCCAGTTTTCTCCAGACCACCTGTGGGGAGGGGCGAGCTGTGAGTGGAGGGCCCATCCCAAGCCTGCCCAGGGGCCTGTGCGCACAGACTGCCCCATCGCTCTTCAGAATCACCTGCGTCCCGAGAGCCATGGGGCCAGGAGGGGACACGGAGGCCGCGTGAGGCCCAGAGACCCTCAGAGTACCTCTTTGCACGTCCACCCTTCACAACCACACCTCCCACCCCGGGCAAGTCACATCTGGGGGCAGACTTGGCCTCACGGCTGTCCAGTGGGGCCTACAGACCCAGGAGGCGGCAGAGGAGGGGGATTCGGGACACCCCACCCCAAGCGAGGTCCAGCCCCGTGATCCACCTTCCCTGCTGGCTCCCTCACGAGTCCAAGGAGACCATGTGTATTGGCCAGGCGGGTCGGGGGATGATGCTCTGCCTCCCCAAAGACCCAGAGAAGCCCAGCTTCCAAAAGCCAAGGCAGCTAGCTCCAGGGTGGGGCATCCCGCAGAACGGAGCATTCCACCTGCACCCCCGTGAACAGCACCTGTGCGCTGGCAGCCAGCAGGGGCACCAGCATGCTGGGAGGCTGGGAGCCACACAGACATCAGGGGACAGGGGCCAAGGGTCAGGATAAATGGGGGGAGCAAGACCAGAGATCAGGGACCCTGTTCTTGGGGAGGGAAGGGGGGAGAGAAAGGAGGGGAGGGGAGAGAAAGGGAGGGGGGCGGGCGGGGGAGGAAGTCAAGCGGACAAAGAGAGGCCGGGGCTCCCGAAGCCCCGGCACCTGCTCCCAGCCCCCCAGGTCACCCCCGGCCCGGGCCCCAGGAGGCTCACGTTGCACATCTCTCGGACGATGGCCTTCTCCTTCTCACTCAGGTCCTCCTCACAGCTGTCCTGGAGCTGCCGCTCCAGGTTCTCATGTACCTCCAGGACCTGCAGGGGACAGGGACCAGGGTCAGGGGCGGAAGCCACCGGGCAGGCCTCAGGCAGGTCGCCCTGAGCCCCGGCTGCAAACGGGAGCCGTGGGGTCCCGGGACGGAGGGGTGGTGTGCAGGGAACAGGGGCATGGAGAGGCCTAAGGGCCAGGTGGTCCTTCCCCGCTTCGCGTCCTCTCCTCGCGGTACAGCGACACCGAGGGCACCGCACGAGGGGAGCAGCACCCCGTGTCAGCACCGGGGGCAGAGCTGAAGACAGGTCACGCGGGAGCAGGGAGGAGAGGTGGGGTGGGGACCCCTGGCACACGGCGGGGACTCACTCCGAGCCCAGACCCCCACCTGGGCCTCAGGGCGGCCCGGCTCACGCACGTCAGGGGTGTGTCCCGGTCACCGCCCGCACAGGCGCGAGTGTGCCGTGTCTGTGCAGCCGTACCGGGCCTCACACCCGGGGGACCGTGCGCTGCGTCCGCGGCGCGCATACACGTGAAGGGATGGGGATGCCGTGGTGGGAGACGCACCGCAGGGCGCACCCGGAGGCCCTGAGCAGGGCGCAGGAGGACAGTGGGCCTGGGAGACCTGAGCCTCGCCCCCCAACCCCCATCCCAGACCCTGGGGAGTGCCAGCCCTCCCCCCACCTCCCCCAGGCCTCAGCTTCCTTGGCCGCTACCCAGCACCCCGCGGAATGCCCCCACCACGGTGCTCCAGGCAGCCACGGCCACCCAGAGACCAAAGTCCCTGCCCTGCCGCTCAGCTGCCCCCAGGCTCAGAGAGGGCAAACGTGGGGTCCAAGGTCACAGGCTCCTGAAGTGCAGCAGGATCCGGGGGCCCCCGAGGGAGTGGCAGGGCCTGGCCCTCACCTTCATCGCGTGTACGACAGCCTCAGGCTTCTGTCCCGCAGAGCTGTAGCCGCCCGAGGGCGGCGGGGACAGCTCGGGAACCGTGCAGGCCGGGCCCTGTGGGAAGGAAGTGCATCTGAGCTCGCCCTGGCTGGCTCCCAGGTGGCAGCCACAGGTGTGCCAGCAGCTGGGAGAGGGCACTGCGTCTGCGGGGCCAGGGCCCAGGCGGGAGGAAATGGGGGTGGAGGTGACAGGGGAGAGGAGGCTGGGCGTGAGGCCGGGGAGCAGCATCGGGACTCCCCACACACATCCCGCAGGCTCCTCTAAACAGCCCACAGGGAAGGTCTGCTGTCTGTTTTGCCGGTCACCCGGGAAGATGCGAAGGACCTGGGCTCCAGCCCCGGGCAGCCTGCCTCCTAAGGCCCCTCTCCCTCCCCGGCCTCCACCCCCCAGGGCATTCCTGGGGCTTCCAGCCCTGACCCTCCCAGTTCTGTCCGGCCACCCAGGAACAGTGCCACCTCGTTCTGCCAACACCCTAATTGGGAACCATGTGCCCACCAGCCACATCAGCCTGAGGGGCGGGGAGGCAGGCCGGGAGAGGAAGGGATCCACTCCCTGGCCCTCTGCCCGCCCATGTCGGAAGCCGAGTGTCTGTCTGCCCGGCTTCTCCCCGGCTGGCCAGCTCCTTCTGGCCAGGTGTCCATGGGGCAGAAGGCAGGGCTTTTGGCTGGGGCTGCAGTGGGGACCCCGGCCCCAGAGCAAGGTCAAGAAGGGATCAGGGCCGCACAGAAGGAGCCCACGCACAAGGAGGCCGGTGGAACCCCGGGGCGGCAGGAGCCGGGAGGTCAGGAGACGCTGGGAGGGGACCTGAGGGGAACCGGCAGATGCTGGAAGGCAGAGATTAAACACCAAGAACACCCCAGGGAGTGCGTGAAGGGGAGGAGACCCTGGCGTCCCTGGGCACCCCTCCTGTCTCTGAGTCTTGGTTTCCTTCTCCGTCGGTGGCCCCCGATGACCCCTCCAGAGACCAGGCCAACTCAGTGAGCTCAGCTGATGAGGCCATCGCCCTGGGACCCTGCCCAGCCAGGCCACGCTGTGCGGGGACCCTCGGGGCCTGGAATCTTCCACCACCAGCAGCCACCCTCTGCCTTCTCCCCACCTGCCTGCGTGGCCCGGACCTGCTCCCAGGGCCTCGCAGGCTCGCCCTGCTCTTGGCTCCAGGCAGAGGCCAGACCCCACAGCCTTGATGTCTGGCAGAGCTGGGCCTTGGCAGGGTTCTCCAGGCAGGCCCGACCCACTCTGCACCTCTGTTTCCTTGTCTGCACGACCGCTAGGGTCCCTGTGTCCCAGGCTGTAAGGAGAGCCTGGGATGCTGTTTCCCTAACTCTGGCCCAGGCTGCCCGGTCTCTGGTTCCCGGACGGGTGTGTCATGCGGGGGAAACCAAAGCGGCTTCTGGGAGACTGATGGGGGGCGGGTCACACACACATAGGTGCGCACCCTGAGGCAGAAGGCTGCCCTCCCCACTAAAGGCCAGCAGGGGGCGAGCGCACACAAGTACAGCCCAGGAAGGCGCCCGGCCCTGGGCTCCTCTGGCTTCAGGTCCTGTCTGCGCCTGGGGCTCCCTGACCGCCCCGCACTGTAAGGGGGCCAATTCTGAAGCAAAGACCAGGAGTGGCCAGAACAGGCCGTGCAATCCAACCTCTTCCTGGGCCACCCCACCAAGAGGACGGCAGGTGCTAATGAGAGCATAGCCGCGGCTTCCTGCAACTGAAGCCACCACCGGACAGCGGTCAGGACTGCGAACTTTAGAGCATTTCCCAAACCCAGCTCACCCCTGCAGGCCTGCCATGGTGGGAGGACCACAGCCTGGAAAGCCCGGTGATGCCTCCCCCCGACTTCCTAAGAGCCTACTCGGAGCAGAGCAGCCCACGGAGTGCCGATTGCAACCCTCTGCACAGACGCTGTCTTTCTGTGCTCCCACTTTACAGATGAGTAAGGGGAGGCTGCACGACTTGCCAAGGCCACAGAGCTAGTAAAACCAGGGGGCCGAGCCTCCACCCCGGGTCTGTGGGACTCCAGCGCTGGAGCCAAAAGCGGGGAGGTGCTCCCAAGAGCACTGAACACAGGCGTCCACACACGTGCCCGTGCAGGGGTGTTCAGAGAAGCACGAATCACAACAGGCAGAAGATGGAAACAAACCAATGCACAGCAACTGATGAACGACACACAAGATGTGGGGTACCCACACAACTGTTGGACATACAATTCTGTCCAAATTTATGTGGACAATAAAATTTGACAATAAAAAGCAATGAAGGTCTGACACATGCTACAATGTGGGTGAATCTCAGAAACGCGGTGCTAAGTGAAAGAAGCCAGTCACAGAGAATGGCATATTTTATGATTCCGGTTTATATGAAATATCCAGAAAAGGCAAATGTGGAGAGGCAGAAAGTAGATTAGTGGTTGCCAAGGGGCTGGGGGCGGGGGGTTGTGGGGAGGGATTGCTAAGGAGCACGGGGTTTCTTTCCAGGGTGATGAAAATGTTCTGCTGTGATGACTGCACAAATCTGTGAAGATTCCAAAATCCACTGAAATGGACACTTAAAAATAGTCAACTGACCAAAAAAAAGTAGGGAAGCCAGTTTACCAGAGGGAGCTGTCAAAAGCCTCCTCCTCTCAGACCCTGATGGGTACAACCTCTGTTGCTCACTCCACTGACAGGCAGTGGGTGGGAGAAGTGGGTAGGGATGGGGTCGGGGAGGGTGGGGATATCCAGCCAGGCAGGGAGGAGGTGTCCCTACCCCACAGGGTCACCTGCTTCACCCCGGGATTCTCTGACATGTGGACATGCAGGTAGCCTTACAGAAGATGTGCCCACACCTAGCTGTGGAAGAGACGAGGCCCCCAGCAGCATCAGAGCACAGGGGGTCCCCCCATACAAACCTCCTCTCCCTGTGGACCCACGGGCCCTCCAGGGCCCAGCAAGGGATCAGCGCCCTATAAACACCCCAAGGGGCCTGGCCTCTGAGGTTTCACCTCAGCTCCGGCCCCTCTACTGCCTCCTCAGCAGCCTTTGTGGCTGCCCCTCCCACAAGACACCATCACCCTCTCCGTCTGCCCCGGGAACCTACCCGCAGCCTCGTGCTGCACGCTGGCCCCTGGCTCCAAGCCCAGCTTGGCCTGGTGCTGGCACGCACTAGCCATGCGACCCTGGAAACCGTCCCATCCCACCCCACCCCACCCCACCCGGTGGGCCTCAGCTTCCTTCCCTCCAAAGTGGATGAAAACCCATGGCATGCAGGCAGCCTAAAGAAGGCACAGGGAGCCCCTCCTAAGGCCTCCTCCAGGAAGCCTTCCGGAAGACTCATGCCCTCCGCTAGCACTGCCGAGGCCTCAGGGGCTCAGCCTCGGGGAGTGAGCTCCCTCTGCTCCCATCTGCACGTCCTAGGAGCCAGCCAGGCTTGCACAGCACTTTACAGTTTGCAGCTCACCAAGAAGGCTTCAATGCCCAGTCCCGTTAGCTGTTAGGATTCCCAGAGTCAATCAGAATGAACAGGGCAGAGGGTATGAAGGGCTGGGGGAGCCACTCCTGTGGGGGCAATGCAATGCTGGGCTTTTCAGAGCCCTTCATCATGGAGCCTCATCCAGCCACGGGGCTCCTGGATAAATATTTGGATTATCTGTCATCAGCAGGCTTTGCTGCCTGCACAGCGTCAGCAGCTACATTCCTGGAGAAGGTGCGAGGGCCTCAGAAGAGAAACAGCAGAGCGCTCGGCCAGCAGCCAGCGGCAGCATCAGCCTGCTCCTGCCGGTGCAGAGGCCCAGGGAGGAACCCTGGGGCTGCCCTTGCTGGCTGGCATGGAAGGGAGACAGCTGGGCTGGGACCCTGGGGGAGAGTCCAGGCCCACCTTGCAAGTGATCTCAGGCCAGCTCGGTTTCTCATCTGTTCCGTGGGGACTTCTCACCAAGTCCCTGCCTTGCTGCAGGGCTTCTGTGTGTGGAGAGCGCCCAGCACGGCCCTGCACGTAGCAGATGCTCAATAAAACATCTACAGAGCTCACGCGAACGCGTGCTTCTTGGGAGGTAGGTTTTGCACATTCACAGATTTGTGCAGTCATCCAACAGAACGTTTCCATCACCTCCTCCCGCCTCCTGCCAGCCCCTGGCAACCACTAATGTACTTTCTGCTTCTGTAGATCTACGTATTCTGAATACAAGAATACATCCCTCGGTCACAGAGGGATGACGGGCACATTCACCCGCAGGGAGCAGTGCTGAGCCGGGCATGCACATCCCAGGGAGCTGGCCGCACGCTGCCCTCCCTGTCCCACCCAGGGCAGGTCAGAGCCCAGGCGAGAAGCCAGGATCACCTTGGAGGCGCCCTGGTGATAACAGAAGCCCACGGTCATAAACTTGAGCTCCTCCCCCACCTCCGTTATAAAGTCTGGGGTAGTCGCCCTCACGTACACACAGGGCAGCCACTCCCTGCTGTGTCTGAGGAGTGACAGAGGCGGACGAGTCGCACAGAGAGACGGCGGCTGGGCCTCGTGGCCTCTGCCCCAGCCTGCACGGCTGCCAACGGTATCCCAAGTTGGGCCTCCACCTCTCACCACCACGCCGGGCCCTTACAAGGTTCTAAGGGTCGAGGGTGGAGGGGCAAGGGTCGGGAGCCCAGGCGCCGTCCTGGGAGGGCGGAGGAATGAAGAAGCCCACTCTGGACCTGAGCTCAAGCCTTGCCCTGGAAGCAGCTCGGGCAGAAGCTGAGGATCCCAATCCCAGCTCAGCCGTGGACCATCCTCGTGCCCTGGGCAGGTCACCAGCCGGTCTAAGCCTCACCCCTCCACTTCCGGAGGTGGGCGGTCCACATGGGAACAGTGGGGCTCTTGGAGGAGGGACACTTACATTCTGCAGGGCATCCTGGTAGGAGGGCGGCAGGCTGCAGAGCTGGGACTCCGAGTGGTACGGAGAGAAGCCTTTCCGCAGTGTCCGGAACTCTCCGGAGCCTGCCTGCTGCATGAGAGAGAAGGGGAGAGGGGTTAGACGTGAGGGGCGAGGGGCTGGGCTGAGGGGGCCAAGGATGCTCCCATCAGGTCCTCGGACCGCTGGGCTCCCTCCGTGGGTTCCCTCTGCTCTGTTCCTCACACCTGCCTGGAGGCCCGGCCTGTGCACCCTCCCTCCGCACCGCCCCCCATTTTATCTGTCCTCACTGCCACTGTCATCAGTAGCAGTTGACATCCATCTCCCCGTTCAAGTGTCAGAGCCACGAGGCCAGGGGCTTCATTTTGCTCCCTGCTGTGTATTTTATAAACGTTTGTTGAATGGCTGAATAAGCAGGTGAGTGAATGGGGGCGTGGCTCGCCCCGCCGACCCCGCCCGCCCTGTTCCTCTGCTCCAGCATCCTGCACTCGGGGCCTGGAGGACGGCCTCTGCAGCCCCTGGGGCCCACGTCCTCGGGGAAGTCCTCCCGCCTCCACCGGGCCGG